>NC_142254.1:5263625-5573250 GCF_052056855.1 Sturnus vulgaris | reverse complement strand
CCAAGATGAGAAGGGGTTTTGTACTGTGCAGACACCAGGCGTTTATCAGCAGGAAGAGGAGGAGGAAGAGGAGGAAAATTCGGTTGTCAGCTATCACTTACCAATGGCTCAATGGAAAAAATGTCATCGGAGAACAGCATGGGGTCTTCTTGCACTTTTTGCATCTTCTCCTGGCTCAGGAGGG
Source organism: Sturnus vulgaris (assembly GCF_052056855.1). NCBI lineage: Eukaryota > Metazoa > Chordata > Aves > Passeriformes > Sturnidae > Sturnus > Sturnus vulgaris. The sequence continues at coordinate 5,573,066 of NC_142254.1, read as the reverse complement.
CAGCACGATCACAATAGCCCTTCCTCAGCCCTATTTTTTCTTCCTCCAAGAAGTTTTCCAGCCACACCTCATTCCGTGGCCATAGCAAATAGCACTGCCTGCAGTCACAGGGAGAGACAAAGCCAGCAGGTTGCTTAATAAGGCACATATTTGCAGAGAGAAGTGTGAGTGCAGGAGAGCAAAGCTCTTGGGAAGGATCAGCAGCAGCTCCCCAGCAAGGGCTGACCCCAAGCCATGGGGATCCCAAATGGATCAGAGGATAACTTGTCCACTGGCACAGCAGGTAGTTTTACTCCACACTTGCAAGCTCAGGAGAGTTTTGGAAAGCCAGCATCCCTCAAGAGAACCTCCTGGCTCAAAGCCTCTGCTAAAACTGAGGGAGAATCCACCAGTCACCTCAACTGGCTTTTCCTACCACTGGGCTGCTCGGGGGAGGCAGATAAAGATCACGGAGCACCCACTGCAGGACTTTCCTGGGAAGGGGAGACGATGCTGGGTTGCAGCTATGTGTTACCAGCATCATCACTCTTTGTTTCTTCTATTTTGGACCTGCCCTATTCCTTACTCTGTCTTTCACAAGAGCATCCTAGAGCACTTCCAAAGGAAATGGATTAATTCAGGAACCACATCCCTTCAGTGACATTCAAGGTTTTATATGGATGAAAACAGAGGCTCTGAGAGGGGGAGGGACTTTGTTGTGCAGGAGGGAGACAGCAAGTTCCTGGAGAGACCTTCTCATGATCCAGAGATTTTTGGGTCCCATCCCAGTGCATGGTGGTAAAATGTCCTAAGAGGGAAAGGATCCTGCACTATATGAAAAAGTCCTCTCTGCTCTGAGATGTCAAAAGCTTCTCTGACAGCAGTACAGTGGCCTTGGAGCTAAAACCATCCCTAAGACTGAAGTAAGGAAGAACAAAATGTCCTGGTGACAGTCTAGGGCACAAATTGGCATGAAAACAGATGGAATTGGAAAAAAATCCACGAAACAAAAACCAGGTTCAAGTTTACTTTGGGGAAACCTAGCTGCTTCAGAGGGAAAAGTGGATCACCTAGGGTCCAGGCTGAGGCAGGCAAGTGGGAAAGAATGTAAATAAACAGCCCAGGGAAGTAGCCAAAGAAGGTAATGAGATTTTCTTTTAACAGAGAGAGCTTGTATGGAAGTCAGACACTGTGTAAGTAGATAGAAAACAGTGGAAAACCAAGAAGCCCAGGGCACTAAAGGACCCTCTTGCCAGCCATTCATGGGGACCAGGGTTGATCTCCTGGTCCTTTGCAGGCGATTTAAAATGGCTCTGGGGAGTGAAAGCGACCTGGCCCGAAGGAAACAGGGGCTTACCACGGCAATTTGGGCACGGCAGTTTTGGCACAGCCGTTTGCTTGGTGTTGTCTCAGTTTTTGCACAGCTCACGCAAGCAGGCTGTGCAGAAAGGGGGCAGCCACCCACCCTCCTTATGTAGTGGGTTGTGTTTTTTGGCTGGTAGTGAGGTGATTGCCTTTTTTTTTTTTTTTTCTTATTTTTGTTTTATTTTTTTTTCCCCCAGCAATGGTTTATAAATGATCAAAAGCCATTGCTGCTGCCAGCAAGAGTGTACTAACTCAGACAGAACCCCCCCAGGAAGGACACAGCTGTCCAGGCCCCTGGCTGCAGGGAGGGTCTGAGCCTGGTGTTAGTATCAGAGGATAGTGCAAGAGACACCTGAGTGCAGTGTGAGCAGGTGAATGATCTGCTCTGTCTGGTGGCAGAGCTCAAGGAAGAAGTGCAAAGGCTGAGGAGCATTAGGGAGAGTGAAACAGAAATTAACTGGTGGAGTTACACCCTTCCAACCCTGAGAGAAGCTCACTGGAGTCTGAGGAGCTCTGCCCTTCTTGTGATCAGGCAGAAGGAGGACACCTAGGAGACAGTGGGGAATGGAAATGTGTCTCTGCTAGGGAGATAATAAAATTCCATCCTGACCCCCATCACCTACCCAGGTGCCCTGACAGAATAGGTATGACGCCCTAGATCCAGAGGGTCAGGCAGATGGCACTAAAGAAAAATCTCTGTCTGGAAAGTCTCCCAGCTGCTCTTCATCTGTCAGACAGATCACAGTCTCAAGTATTAAGAAGAAAAGAAGGGTAGTGGTAGTAAGTGACTCCCCTCTAGGGGAACTGAGGGCCCTGTATATTGACCAGATCCATTCCACAGGGAAGTCTGCTGCCTCCCTGGCATCCTGGTACTGGATATCACCAGGAAATTCCCTAATAACTAATGAACTTCATCTGCTCACCACTGTCTGGGGTACAGTGACCATGAAATAATAGAGTTCTCAATATTTGGTGAAACAAGGAAGGGGCATCAACAAAACTTCCACTCTGGACTTCTGGAGGGCAGACTTCAGCCTGTTCAAGAGACTGGTTTGGAGAGTATCTTAGGAAACAGCCCCTAAAAACAAAGGGGACCAGGAAAGATGGACATACTTCAAGAAAGAAGTCTTGAAGGCACAGGAACAGACTGTCCTGTCCTTTCAGCCTTGCGTGCTGAAAAACGAGCTGACAGGGAAGACAACCAGCTGGATGGGCAGGGAGCTTTTGAAGGAACTAAGGGGAAAAAAAGAGAGTGCATCAACTGGCAACTGGCTGGCAACTCAGGAAATGTTTAAGGATGTTGCCAGGTCATATAGGAAGAAGATTAGAGAGGCAGAAGCTCAATTAGAATTTGAGGAAATCCAGTAATTGCAATCAACCTTTCCTTCCCAAAATGCCATCCTTGGTTGGAATAGACATGGAACTGCAATGCTAAGTGCTGAGCTCCTGAAGCCTAGGACACACACCCTAGTGCCAGAGATGGTTTACTTGGCCTAAACCATTCAAAAGCACCAACACCCCCCTGAGGCCATACATTAGTTTTAGTCTTGGGCCATGTATCTGACTGAAATGCATTTTTCAAACTAACCTCTTCTTCTCTTCATTCTCTTCTTCCTCAGTAAGAAAAGTCTTCCACTGGAAGTGGGCTGTGACGTTACTCCTGTTTTCAATGATCATGGTTCTACAGTTTGACGTGTTCATAAAAGTCTTCTCAAACTCCATGTAATATGTGCTCAACCCAACGTTGACATCTACAGCTTCTCCTTGAAAGTTTGTGCGGATGCTTTTATCACCTGGAACAAAGCAATGAGGAGTCTTTGCTCAGCTCAGCTGCTGATGGAAGCACAAGGAACAGAGCAAACCACAGGTTTCACGAGAAAGTGTCACAGCTTTTAGCTGTATTAACAGTTCTATGGATCTATGGCATTTGTCACATCCTGACAGCTCTGTGTGTACAGCGTGAGGATGTCCTGGGCACCTCCCTAAACACCTTATTTCTGAGTGTGTTTGTAGAGATTTGGCCCCAAGCTGACAGTAGGTACAGTGAGATTGGTCAGATGTGCTCAGATGACCCACTCAGATCACTGGGATTTCTGCATCAAAGTCCTTCAGGTGACACTGAGGAGCCCTGTTCAGTCCTGCCTTGCCCAGGGTGTCCCTTGGGTACCCCACGAGACTCCTGTCTCTCCAGATCCCTTGGATCCTTTGTTGCTGACAAGCAAACATGCCTGGGGGCATGTGGGCAGAAAAAAGAGGCCCAGAGGAACAAGTGAAGTGACAGCCCACGGCAGGAGGGGACACAGGTGAGGAAACACAACCAGCCCGGCTCTGCAATGTGACAAACCACTACAAAATGAACACCATGAAAATCATCATCATCTCCCCGTCCAAACCCACAGCCACATCAGTCTTGAAATACTTTATATTGTTCTGATCTCAAAAATCAAGCTGGAGCATTTAAAATTAAATAAAAAACGGACAAAAGGAAAGATTAATAAGTACAGAGCAGCTTCTATATGAAGATTGAATGGGATTCCTCAGTCTAGAAATCAAATGGGAGATAGATATGAGAGGTTTGCAACAGCATGAATGGCCTGGCAAATGGGGAAGAGAAAAAAAATTGATTTGTCACCAAACAGGAACTTGAGGGCTTGGAAATGTTATTAGACAGAAACTACATATATGAGTAGAGGGCAATATAGAAAAACTGTGACAAGCCAATGGAGAAGCAGCATACGGGACAGAGGTGTGCAAGAAATACATTGCATTGGAGAGAGTCTGCTGGAGACCTCACACCTCACATACAGCACTGCTCAGCAATAAAATCAAACTTCCCCCAGGCATAGCCACACGATAGTGGAGAATCAAGGTTCCTCCTTCCTCCACTCAGCAACTCCCAGCAAAATAAGCTTACAAAAATCTTAGCCCTATTAGAGGGGATCCTCTTTATGAACCCCCTAAACACCAATGAGTTTTCAGTTTTCTTTGGGGTAAAGCTGTAACGGGGGGGTACACCTAGAGGGAATTGAGGGGGATGGGACAACAGGGAGTGATGTGGAGAACTGTCCTGTGCCCTGTGCAGGGCCCAGCACTCACCTGTGTTGCAGCACACTTCCAGGAACCCGGAATGGTCACCAGTAGTCATGGGGTGAAATTCCACTGTCACCTCCATGGTGTCACCGGCACCCAGAGTTCCCCTGGCTGGAACCACGAAGAAAGGACTGCAACACAAAGACAGGGATCAGGACTCAGGGGGACATCTGGGGATGGTACTCCTTCTGCAGTGCAGGTCACTTCAGCTCACTTGGGCAAGCGGGGAGCAAACAGATGACAGTCAACAGAAGACAGACAGAACAGACGGGATCAGAAACAGCTACTGACCCACTTGTGAGGAGATCCAGCCCTCAGGGATAAAACGACCTCATCTCCCCCATACTCTGTATCCAGCCCTCTGCAAGGAGACTCAAGGGTCTGACTGCCAGCAATCCCATCAGAGAATGGTTTGTGAAAAGCACAGAGAGGGTTAAGAGCTATCTGCATGCACAACTTGACATGGACTGCCTCAAGAATTTCTCTCTTCCTGTTGCCTATAAACTTCATCTCAAGAGATGCAAATGTTAGGGCACTACCTGTCTGGTAAGATTACAGCCTAGGAATCAGATAGGGAGAAGGAACTTTCCTTGAAGATCAAGGAATAGTTACTGTTGAATTTGCAGTGTGATTCTTTGGTTTATTTTACCTTGAAGACATCCTGATTTAGCCTAAAAAAAAAGTACATTTTATCAGCATTTCAATTAAAGGTGCTCTAAGAAAAGGAGCAATCAAAACTCTGAAAGAGTGCAAATGCAGATTAGAGCAATACAGCGACATAGAAACAAGACCCAAAAGGAGGATGCCATTTACAGTCTGAAGGATCCAATCCCAGCTAAATGAAGCATCATTAGCAGGAGCACATCAAAGAAGCAGAACAGGAGGTTTCTACGTATTTACCAGCAATGCAGTCTGGGACTCTGGGTTGTCATCCAGGCTGGTAACTGTTTGCTTGGCCCACCACACAAACTCTGTGCAATGTGTTGGAAATAATTATGCAAATTGTTGTATGCACTTTGGATTTAGCAGGAGCAATTAGGATTGGTCACCAGGTAAAGAGCTCTTGAGCCTGACAAACACAAGACTCTGTGCTTTGATGCTCAGGGACAGCTCAGGTGAAATGTGCTTCTGCCCAGCAGCTGCTGGGCTTGGTGTTCTTCTACAGCCCCACTGAGGAAACAGAAGTTCCTGGCCTTGGTGATTTTCTGGTGGTCAAACTGTCACTTAAGAGTGTGTTCTGGGAGTTTGGTGATGAATGCATCACACACAAAAATAAAGAGAACATCTGGGAAGCTGAACTTTACTCATGTCAGTAGTGACAGCTGATGAACTTCTTCAGGTTCTGCTCATTAAGGACCTATGGCTGCAGTTATGGGCCTGACCTGTTCCCATTACCACTAGTGAGAACATTGCTATTGGCTGATGGAGAAGCCTTGGGCCAGCAATGTTTATGTGCTGGACGAGAGACTTTGGAGAGAGGGCAGGAAAGACAAAGCCCCAGCAGCCCCAGAGCCAGATTACTGTACATGCTCCTGCATTGCCCCCAGGGGTGATGCCAGGACTGCTGCAGGTCTCTGCTGGGGCTTGGTGTGGGCAAGGCACAGGATTTTTTTCTTATTCTTTTGCCAGAAATTTTTCCAGAACAGAGAAGCTGTCAGCTAAGAGAATCTCTGGCCACACTTCAGCCCTCCATTCTATTCCATTCCCTTCCATTCCCACTCCTGCCCCATGTTACGTACTCCTGCTCTCAGATGGCAGGATGGGAATAACAATATTGGGGGTGAGTTCAGGGGTTGCCTGAGAAAGAACATATTTTCTTATTTTCAAATTATCAGGAAAAGAGGATCCAGCCAAGTTCAGGACCCAATTGTCAGGACTGAAAAACTGAGTGCAAATCAGCCCCTGCAACTTCTACATCCCACTCCGGGCTGTACCCACCAGACTCCTCTATTACTGCTGTCGCAGCCATCTCTCACATAGACCTGGCTCCCCAAGACCCAAGCACACAAGCTCTACAGTTAAACTTCACTCCTCTGAATTTCAGCCAACATCACGAAGTTATTCCCTGAGCCCACACATAGAAGGGCTGTGAAGGAGACATCCCTGACACTGTAATAACGAGATTAAAATGTTGGCTTTTATCTGTTAACGGTGAGCTGTTCCTTAAGATAGTTCTTATCCTGTTAGATCTACCCTTTTAATGAATCACTACTGCACCCGACAGGCAGAAAAGATAAGGTATGGAGATATGGAGGGGGTTTCAATAGGTTGAATAGGTTTTCTTCTCTTTTTAACTAGGACCATTTGCATGCTTGTTTTCTTGTATGGCATCTAAAGACAGGTCCAGATCTCCCAATGGCACCTTGCAACCCTCAGACACTGGTCTTGCTTTGAGCAGTGTGTCTGCTCAGATGATTTCCAGAGGTCCCCTCCAGCCAAAGTTATTCTTTACTTTTATCTTCTAAATAAGCCTAATTGCTTTTCACATATTCACTAAATGTCTCATATTTCCTATACACCTGTGCATGTACCTATGGGCATGTGGTATATTGATAGGCATTAGAGGAGCTCGTCCTTTATGAAAGTTCCCAATGAAGAATTCAGGATCTTTTGGCAAACATTTAACACAAACCAAAATGAAAAAGCAGCAGAAACACAGTAACTTCAGAGTATTTAAAAAGAAATCTCAATGAAAAGGGGCACGACCTTATTCAGAGATTTAAATCATCAGTTTCAAATTTTAAACTGGCTTTCAAGTGTTCATCATAGAACAGAAGAGGTGACTGATGTCCTCAGCTGACGAGGGAAATCAGATCAGCTTTAAGTACCAGGACCTGCACCGGCTGCCCAAACATAGCTCATGTTGGGCATGTGATGCAGGGACCACTGGAAAGCCACGTGCCTGTGGCGTCCCAGAGAATGGGTCTGTTTGGCTGACAGTGGGGAGTAACCATTTCAGAAGCTGCTTGTGCCCAGGAAGGTGCAAGCCAGCTACTGACATGTTCCAGCAGCCTGCAGGAAATCTGGGACAGAGAAAGCTCAAAGGCTGCATCCTGCCTAAAACACCAGAAGCAACAGCAACCCCACAATGCTCTGGTTCTTTTGTTGCTCTTGACCAGCTCTGTTGTCTCCCAAAGGGGTTTTGCACAAGGACAGATGAGCTGCCTCACCTCTGGGTGCTCAGCTGGTAATGAGTTGCCCGGCTGCCAAGGTTTCGAACCAGCAGAGTCTTCCGGGTGCTGTACTTGACCGGGCACTCCGAGAAGTCCAGCTGGTCAGGGAAGTCCAGGATGTCTCGGGCACCAATGGCCCGAATTGGCACAACTATCCGTTCCCTTGCAGTGAGGCAGACGAGCTCGTGGGAATAATCCTGTAGGAAAAGAAACTAGCTCAGCACAGGGCATTTAGTGCCATCCCCATGGCAGAAAAAAACCCATTTCCCATAACCCTTCAAGGGCATCAATTTACCTAGTCCACTCCAAAATGAGCACTAAGTTCTACTAATATGTAACATTTTAAAGGCACCAGTGCACTTTGCAAAACCTATCTCAGTGGCATTAAGCTCTTGTGTCACTTGGATCATACAGAGAACTGCCCTAGGCCACCATAATTTTTACTCTAAATTTTAATGATGTTAAATACTTCCTAAGTCTCTTCTAAGGAACATGGAGCTACGGAACACAGGGCATTCCTCTTTAGGTTTCTATATTCCCACTGTTGGAGAATAGGACAAAGTGTTAAACTGACTCTAAGCGGCAAAAGGAAGATGAGAAAACATCTGTACCCAAAGAGCTCCTGCACCTCTGGCCTCTGTAGCTCGGAACTCCACTCCAACTTTGCCTCTCCAACCAAGTCAGGAAAAGAACAGTGCTAAGAGGTAGCAGGATGCTGTTGAAAAGAGCCTCTCTGTTTCCCTCCTCCTTTCCATGCCATGTCCTAAACCCTTCTGCAGGAACAAGCCTCCAGATCACAGCATTGACCCTCTGGCTCACAGCACTGAGATCAGACTCCACACAAAAGCATGTTTGGCATGGAATGGGTGCCAGTTGACAGAGTAACCACAGTGACAGGCATGAACACAGAGCCACAGCAGTGTCACTGCCACAGGCTCTGGGGTCACAGGTCTGCCTGCAGGTTGTACCTGCCCTACACGAGCTCTTTCAAGTAGGTGGCCAAGTCCCCTGCAGCTCACCAACCTCCTGCTGGCTAAGGGCCCCTAGAGCTCAGTGTGCCTGTGCCAGGCTGGGCTCACGGGCACAGCACATCCTCTGCCCTGGCCTTGCAGCTGTGTCGTGGTCAGTTGGGCTCTGGGACAGCACAACTGCAAGGCTGGAGAACAGAGGCTGTGCAAAAGCACCGTCTTTGCTCCAGCCCAGGGTGAGGCAGGGAAGCTGTTGCCAGTCAGGAAGGAGGAAAGCTCTCTGACCTCTTTGTTCCTCTAGTATTTTCCATAACTAAACCCTTTCCACTGTACCTAGAGATGGCCAAACATCCATCAACACCCCTCTGTCATTTTCATACTGTTCCCCGTTCATCTTCCCTCGGGAATGCTGAGCAATGTGCAAGGAGGGGAGGCAGAGCCTGTCAGGCGTGGGTGCAGTGCCTGACACCACATGCCAAGGTGTGAGTGGCTGCAGGCTGCCTGCCCACAGCCTGGAGCCAAGCCCACAGCATGGAATGGGCCGTTGCCAGAGTGCAGGGAAAACAATGGCTTTGGAGATAATTCTGTGGTTTGGCTCCTCCAGTCTCACCTTCTTCTCGTCGGGGGTGAAGCGGATGCGCAAATGGGAAGATGTGCCTGGTGGCACGACATGGAACGCATCATTTGGGCACATCAGCTCAAAATGAGGTGATCTCTCCATGGAGACCTTCACCAGCCGATTAAACTGCAGGAAAGACATAAAACAATTTTGCCACTTGTGGAAATAGGACGAGATGAGACCTGTCTGTGCCCTGGTGACATCCTTTCTTGACCCCTTTTCCAAAGCACTTGTAGCTGTGGAGGTAGAGGCACATAATTCACAGGGGTGAACTTGAATCCCTTCTGTCTGCACCCAGCATTTTGGCCAGGGGCAGTAGGGCGATGCCTGGTGGAAAGGAAGGGCCGAGCAGGTCAGCACCAGCAGGATGGAGACAGAGCACCTGAACCAAGTCATCTGCATATTCAACAAGGCCAAAAAACCTGCTGACTTGTGCCTGCACACAGCCATACAATTGTGTTCCAAAAGGGGAATGTGCTGCCTGAAAGTAAAACAGCACACTATCCTGGGGGAAGGAAGAAATTCCCTGCTAGCAGATCAGGTTTGGGCAGGGCACTTCTGGGGATGCAATCATGCAGGCAGACCAGCAAGAGAGGAGACCAAACACTGTGGCCTTACTGGGAATAAAAGCAAACCTGAAAAGCAAAAGAAGGAACACAGCAAGACAATCCCTAAAACAAGGAGATGGCAAAGTGAATTTAAATGGGCAATTGTCTTAGGTTGCAATACGGGATGTGACCAAAAGTCTGTATTCTATCACCATCTTCTGAAATCAGCCAGGGCAGTGATCCTTATCTCTGTAGGAGATAGTCTCTGCTAATGAGCCATCTGATAAAACCAGGGGGAGCAGTCAGCTTTATCTTTTCCACAACCCATCCTTCCTCCAGGAAGATACCAGCTGTTAGTGGCCCACTGAGTCCCACTGAATGACTGATAAAATTACATCATCCTATTGACTCCCACTGAATGACTGATAAAATTACATCATCTCATTGGGAGATGCTCCAGCCAGAGGGAGGAGCCAAGCCTTTCCTACCTAGATAAAAACTGAGATTTGGGACACCAAGGCAGCCTTTTTCCACTGGATTCCAGAGGAAAACCAGACCTTTCCACATCATCACTGGATCTTTGGAGGAAAACTGCACCCTTCTACAGGAGCACTACTTGAACAGAACCACATCTGTCATCCAGGAAGACTGCAGCCACCATTTAATGGGACTGCTAGCAACACCTTGACTGACAGGGTGTCAGGTTGTATTCTGACTCTGTCAGTGGTTTTGGGTTTGTTATCTGTAATACTGTATTTCTATGTTAATTTTCCTAGTAAAGAACTGTTATTCTTATTCCCATATCCTTGCCTGAGAGTCCCTTAATTTCAAAATTATTATAATTTGGAGGGAGGGGGTTTACATTCTCCATTTTAAAAAGAGGCTTCTGCCTTTCTTGGCAGACACCTGTCTTTCAAACAAAGACAGCAATAAAACAGCAAGGAAGGATTATAAAACGATGAGAATAATCACTTTGCCAAAAGTGATAAAAACACAGACAGGCTGTACCTATCGACTCTGGGCTTCAAAGGCATTTTCTGCCTGGAGAAACACTGACTCCACTGGTTCCAGTATTAAAAGCCAATCTTGGCTCTCCAGGGGTTCTTGCTGCCTGGGCAGGCAAGCTGGGCATTCTTGCCTGCAGCCAGCAGGACACGTTCTACCCTCTGGGATATACAGACACAGCAAACATGCATTTTCTAGCACACAGATATCAACCTCTGAGCACCAAAATGCTCTCAAAAAGTCTAAACCAGATAATTTTGACTATCTCCTGTCTCTTCCCACCAGCCCACTCTTGGCACAAGCCTCATTTGAGAAAATGTTTCCATTCCTGAAATTCAAATGGTCTCAAATTTTCAGTTGCCCACCACAACAATCAACCATCAAAGTATGCCAAAATTCCCAGTACAGGAAGATTTCCACCATCTTGCAGAACACAGGTGCTGAGACATTTCCTTCTGGATGTGCTGCAGCAGATAACTTGCTTTACTGTACACTATGGGAATTACACCACTCTCTGGGAACAGTGTTAAAGCTCCACATCCCAGCACTTACCTTGTCCTTATTTATGAGAGACAATATTATATCAGAGGCCTCATGAGTGATGAAGTTCTCAAATACCAGCTCTGGTGGAGAAACCTGGAACAAGCTCTTTTTCGGGGGAACTGATGGCAACTGGAGAGGCAAGAGAGAGCAGGGAGAGGTTCAGCTGCTGGGAAGAAGGTTCATGAAGGAGACTTTTACACTGAGCCCAGTGAAGTACAGACTCTGGGTGAGCACGTCTGCCCAGGCCACACTGGGGAAACAGTAGCTCACCCACCTCAGCTCTGAGCTGATGAAGACCTGCTGGGCCACACAGAGCAGGCTCAAGCCAAGCTGCTCTTTTGGCATGTATTTCTGCAGGTTTCCTCTCCAGAATGGCAGGCAGCACTTACCTTAAGCACAGCTCTGTGCCCATGTGGTCACATTGCTCTGGGGCACTGACTGAGCACTCATGGAGTAAGTAAAACCCATGAATTTACATCAGACTCCACTGGAAACAATTTTGGGATGTTCTTTACTCCGAGACAGGGAAACCAAAGCCCATGTAACTGCAAATATCTTTTTTGATCTAGAACTTAGACATCAGTAAGAAAAGGACAGTACCAGAGGAGGTGTGAAAGATGAGGTGAAATTTTGCTGAAGCCAAAAGGTTATTAAGTGAAAGAATGAAAGTTGTTGGTTCTCTGTGTTGTTGTTTGGATTTGTTTGGGTTGGTTTGTTGGTTGTTGCTGTGAACTAGGAGAGGGACGGGCTTGAAGGCCTGACCAAAAGGAAGTGGGATGAGAGGGGAGGGGACAGAAAAGCTGGAGTTGGAACGTGAGTTCCCCAGTACCATCCAATGGCAAAGGGGACAGTGACCACCCCGGCCGGGTATATAGGGTTATAATAGAACCATTGCCATTTTCTTGGAGGGTATGTTTGTTTGTCTCGAGGGGGATGGAGACACACCCAGCTCAGCTGAATCATTACTAATAAACAGTTTTCTTTTGCTTCTATGATTTTGTCCCCTTTAATTGTATTCAAGAGTTAGTGCATTTCTAAGAGAGGTAAAGGCAAAAATAAAGTAACACAGAAGCTGGGAAAAAGACAAATAAGGTGAATGCTGAATGAGGTTCAGTTCTTTTCTCAGCAACTTGGGTAAGAGTAGAGTTGATATCTCCTTTTTCCATGAGCTTTAAATGGGTGCTTTCTTGTAACCTAGTATTGCTATCTTTTAATACCATTGAGGAGGCACGTCTGGAATGATACAACAACAGCAAATGCTTCTGGAGCAGACACTGCTTTGAGAAAACTCTCCCCTGCTTTGTCCGCTTTCTGCAGCCACACTGCTGTCAGTCCAGAGACACAGGCAGGTCTCTTGTGTGACTTCACAGGAGACTCAGTCTGCTGAAGGGAGTGGCTGCAGCACGCTTGTCCCTCAGTTGTGCCCCTCTCTGAGGTGTTCCTAAGGCCCTTCTCCAGGGCAATCCTTAACCAGTTTGTTACATGTCTCTTACTGCCAATTTCCTGCTCAACAGCCCACCTTGGTCATCTACCTGTTTGGACAGTGCTTTTTACTGAGCCAGTCCTGCAAGAAAAGCAGCTTTAGACACACCTCTAAGTAGGCTCTGATCCAGATAAAGCACATCCATTCCCCTCTGCCCAGGGCAAATCCCCTGTACATCTGGCAGCCTGCAAAATCTAACATCCCATCAGAGTCCCAACACATTGTTCCAACCCAAAGCATTAATGCAATTAGTTTTGTTAAATCTGAAGGAATTACTGCAGGTCCTCGGCCTTCAAAGGCCAATGCTGCCACTGTATAGGGAATCCTATGACCCCAAGCATTTGATAACCACACCAAAACAAGAGGTGGCTATTTCAGCAGGAGAAGGCAAATGGCAATTTAGTGTCCCTATCTTTGTGTCCCCAGCCTTCCCCCCATTGTTTTAGCAATTGCAGCAACACTCCAGGAAACCCCAGCAGCTTCAGCAGAGGTTATTTGTGTTGGCTTAATGCAGATCACGACTTGAAGTCCACCACCACCAGCAGTTTGCAGTGACAACAGGACCTAGACACTGAGGTATTTTGCTGGAGGCAAGCCTGTCACAAGCACACACTCTCTTCAAACTTCACATCAAACAGAAAGAAAACGAGGAGGAAAAGGCTACTTTTGACCAGTCTTACTCACATCTGGGTAAATTCTGGGCAGAAAACTACCCCTAGTGCTGTCCCGCTTCTTCCGGTTGAGAAACGTCTCCTTTAGGAAGGCAGAAGTGTTCAGCTGAAAGGCAAAAAAAACCCAGCAAGAGCCTCAGAAATGCCCTTGTTCATCGAGGCTTTTCTTAGTCACTTGCTACTGATGAACAATTTGTGATTTCATCATCTATGACAGTTCTGGAAGGCCTGGAAGTTACCTGCTGAAATACTTAGCATCAGAAAATTAATAATACAGAGTGCAATGCACAAACCCCAACCACATGGCTCTGTCCCATTAGCTTCTCTGTGGTTTGATGTCATATGCTTGGGGATTTCTGCTCTTCAGGCATTTGATTCCTCTTTAGTTTCATTGGATTGAGGCAGTGACCTTCTCAGAGAGTGGGGAGGAGCTCTCACAACTCCCCTAACTCCATCCCTGCACAACACTCAAAACTCACAGTGAGGAGAGAGCACTGCTGGGTGAGTCCAAGAGATGCATGAAAGCAAAGTTGGCCCAAGAGTGAGGTGCACAGGAATGTGTTCAAGTTTTAGTTCTCTCTGTTAACTAGCATTTGTGTTCTCCTTCTTGGCTCACAGACCCCTCCACAGAAGAAACCAAAAGGATCTCCTTGACAGAGCCTCAGCAGTGGGGCATCTCCAGTCAAGTGAGCTGCAGCCAGCCAGGGAACCTTTGTGGCCCTGACTCCACTGCTGTCTGCAGGGCTGGATCTGTGCCCCACACAGGAGATGAGAGAGAGCAGCTGGTTTGGAACCTCTTCTAGCTGGGACCAGCCTTGTCTCTCAAGTCTTTGGGCAGAGTTTGAGCTTTCCCCCCACGTCACACGCCCAAGGGCAGGTTGGTCAGAGCAGCACAGGTGAGTGTCCAGCCTGACAGAAGGAATTGCTGTGACAAAGGGAAAGGGAGAGAAGCACATGCTGAGGGCTTCAGCTGTACATTGGTTTAACTTGGCTCCGGTGGCACAGCCAGGCAAGATGCTGGAGTGTCCCTGAAGCAGCACACGGTGTTCCCTAGTGCACCAGGACAGCCCCCACCCACAGGAGAACGGCACAAAGAGGTGGGGAGGGGTCTGCAGCTTCTGCTGCTGGACAACAGGCAGGGCAGGGAGAGGAGGGACACGAGGGGAGTATCCAGCCTTAACACGGCCCCAGTGGGTACTTACAGTAATAGACTTCAGCCTTTCCCTGGACAAAATACGAGGTGTGGATGTCTGTTTCGAGTATCCAGAAGCCATTTTGGAGGGAGGATGTCACAGATGAGTGACAATACCTCAATATAACTGGAAGGAGCAACAATGGAACTCTGAAAATCCAGAACCCAATTCATGGCAGACTCAAGGGATAGACTGGTGCTAATAATTTTATATTATTTAAAAGTAGCTAAGTGCTTGTTTGGCATAAGTAGCTAGTATTGTTAGGCCTCTAGTTGGACTTTATTTTAACTATATGGCAATGCTGTGCAATTCAAAGATGGATCATACTGAAACCCGGAGCTAAAAATCTGAACATTAGTTATAACAGACAAATCTGTAGCTTGAATATTACTTAAAAATAGCTAGAGTGGACCTCCTCTTCTTTAGGCTAAACAACCTCTACTCTCTCAGCAGCTCCTCACAGGTCTTGTGAGAGACTGAAATGTTATAATTAACGGCTTAAATATGTTATAAAAGACTTTTTACTTTATGTGACAAAACTGTATAAAGAAACTGCGACCACCAAAGCTCACCCCTCCCTGAAAATGCCTCCTGACTGGAACTTTGGACTGTGAATTAAGCCACCTAAGGGAACTTAAGCCAAGACAACATTGACACTATTGTCTTATTATGTCAGGTCTGGGGAGAAGTAAACAAAGCTGACAGAGAAAAAATGTATCCACAACAATGCCAAACTCAGCAACTGTCCTGAAAATCAGCCCTGTCTGGGTTCAGGATGGGGAAGTCATAGCCACAGACTCATCTGCTGAGGCCAGGTTTGCACACAAACCTCCCATCAACAGAGGGAGAAGGAGGAAATTTTGGGGGTATGGCATAACCTCTGGTAATAGGCAGTGGACACCCATCCTCCCTCCCACAAACTGGCTCAGCTCTAAAACTGCCCAGCCCAGAAGGCCCCATCCAGGGGATTCCCATGAGGGGCAGCTGAGGAGGTGTCATAACCCATCAAAGTGCCCCCAGACCCATGCCTGAGGCCTTGAACCAGATGACTGCATGGGATGCAAAGTAACACAACAGATCTGAAAATACAGAACCCAATTCATGGCAGACTCAAAGGATGTAGTGGTGCTAAAGATTTTCTATTAATTGAAAGTAGCAAGAGACAGTCAAACTTGTCCCATCCTAGGGAGGTAGCAGGCCAGTGCCACCTTGCCCAAGTCTGTATTAATCCATTGGAGTCTTATGTTTTGCGAGACCTCACCACAGAAAAGACCAGAAGAGGATTTATAATGGTATGCCAGTGGGATCCACGAAAGGGTGATATTTTCTGCTTAATCTGTCTCTATCACTGTCTTTCTCCCTCCCTTCCCAATCCCCCTCTCCATCCCCACCTTTTCTATTTCTTTCTCTCTTCACATTTACTGTTACTTAAAATCCAGACTATTTACTTTGGCTTATGGTCTCATTTGCACCTTAATTCAGAAGCATCTCCTTATTAACTTTAATAACCAGATCATAACAACCCACTGAAACTTGAACAGAACTCATCCACCTTTAAGCAGTTTAAGTAATCACGAGGGGGAAAAAAATGAACAGACTAGTATATTTAGGAAAGAAGCCCAATCAGTAGACCATATATTGCTTATTCACTCAGCTGTACATGCCACTGAACTGCTGCACCCCAAGACATGGCATTATTCACAACCTGCATTTCCCTTTGGCATTCTCTTTCAGAGCACAGATGTGACAAAACCAAAAAGTACAACTTTAATCGAACTTTACCTTAAATGAAATTCAAGACTCGCTCATAGAGAGACCAATGCTCTCACAGTTCATGACTCGCTCGCAGAGACCAATGCTCTGAGAACAATTCGCAGAGACCAATGCTCTGCGCACAATTCGCTTGCCGACTGGCGCAGTGCAGCCGTCCGCACACGCTCAGGCTGCGAACCGCGGGCTATGAGCGCGTTCTGCGGGAGCTGAGGCCGCCAAGCCGTCACAGACGCGGAGGCCGCGTTCGCGGTTACCGGGCAACCGCGGAACCCGACAGGCGGGCCGGGCCGCTGGAGCTGGGCGGGCCTCGTTCCCCCCTCGATCCCCGCCTGCTCCAGCCTTGGTGGATCTCGGTCCCCGCCTCGTTCCCCCTCTCGGTCCCAGCTTCGTTCCCCGCCTGCTCCAGCCTTGGTGGCCCTGGGTCCCCGTGCCGAGCGGGATCCATCCGCTCCGGGGCCCGGACGGTGACGGGCGCGGCCGCAGCGCTCGCTATGGCCGGAGCCTCGCACGCAGCTCCGCGCCGCTCCGTCAAACGGGAAAACCCAGCGTCTCAATAGTTTGTGTTCAGCGCATCGTGCAAGGGGGAATCAGCGAGCTGCAGGGCCTGGGCACTGACGTGTGGCTTCTCGTTCTTCTTAGGGACACACAAGTAGCAGAAGAAATTTCCTGATGTAATGGTTTACCACCTAATCAGCAGCCAGTAATTAGTGCGCCGGAAGACTGGTATTATCACATTCTGTATTTCTCTTTGGCATTCTCTTTCAGAATACAGATGTGCTAAAAGAAAAAATAAAAAAAGTACAATATTTATCGAATTCTATTTTCGAACGAAATGCAAGACTGATTTTTAGTTGTATTCCCAGCATTGTAACTAAAACACACTAGAACCATAATTGTTGCAAGTTTCCTATTTGCAGTAAACTCGAGATTTTAATTTTCTTTCCAAGTTTATCTGTAATATATAGGTTTATATATTCTAAAGAATTTAGGTTTGTTAAATTACTGCATACTCCTTCATGCTGCTGAGCACAGATTGATCGTATCTTCAACAGAACTGGTTTGTCTTAGTAAAAAGACTTTGAAATGAAAAACTTTCTGAGTCAACCCTATTAGTTTTTGATGTTTCCAAGTCTCCTACTCTGTGCAGCCTAAGGAAGCTGTAATGGAATAAGGGAAGAGAGATTTTACAGACATGTTATCCCTAAGTGTATGGAAAACCTTCACACGGAGTCCCTGCACGGCTGCTTTGAAGACTTGGTGACAGGAGAGCAACATAGGATTGAACTAAGACAGACAAATATCCAATTAAAGTCAAATTACAAGTAATTTTATTTTCAGATGAGGCCTCAGATTGTATGCTGCTCACCATCCTGGGGGTTCAGAATGTCCTGCAGCACTGCTGGGCCATGAGACTTGTGGAGTAGAATTATAAAGAGATGAAGCACAAACATTTTTTATGCACCTACATTGCATTACTGACTCTGCACCTTAAAAATGTTTTTTTCTCTTTTAATGGAAGTTTCTAGCTGGAATTGAAGGATTTTTAATTGTTGAGAAGCTCTTGAGTAGAAGCAAATATTCTTGCTGGGTACCTGTGGTAGGTAGGTACCTGACACCTGGCAGTGGAGGAATGTGCATGTACTCACATTTAGATCTCTGAAGTATTCATTATAGTCAAGAGCATATCCAACCACAAATTTATCTGGAATTTCAAAGCCTGTATCTGTAAGAAAATACAGTTCTTTTTATACTTCAGTGGTGTAAGTAGCTTTTAAGTACACAATTTGTATTCAACACATACTTGAGCTAAGAGTAATATCTCTGTTAGGGTGCTTCCTTAAGAATCTCAGCTGTAAATTGATGACAGAGGTTAGAATCGAAACCATTCTCATCAGTCAGTAATATAATTAGGGTGTTAAGAGAATTATTTTTATTAGCAAAATAATTATTTAAAACCTACTTATGAGTTGGTCCTGGAAGAGGAGACAAGGAGTGAGATTTTACTTGAGTGAAAATAGATCAACTGTGATTGAGTAGGACTTTTCAGTTTGAAAACAAGGCAAGTTTAATAATGCCAAATGTCAAAACAAATGCCCTCTAGGGTCAAAGCAAAGTAAAACAAAGTTAAGGTTTGATTCTGTTTCTGCTATGTAAATAGTTAAATTTTTATATCAAGTAGCTAAACTTGCACGCAGGCCAACCAGGGGAGAGGTCTCAGGGATAGCATAGCTGGTCATTAGTTTCACAACTTTTTATGAAGTTTCTCCCCGTTTCTCTTGGCCTTCTTGAAACTTACGTGCCAGTCATCAGATGTGCTGCCTGAAGTGAAATTGTAAGACTGTGTTTTGGAAAATATAGGAAAAAAAATACTAGAAAAACACAATACTTACAGTCTGGTCTGTAACCTGGACTCTGACATGTTCTTTTAACGAGCAGGCTGTAAGGCAGAGCAGAGAAGGTTGTTTTTAAAAATATGTCTTGCCCTAAGCTGTAGACTTCCCTTCTGCCACGTCTCCCCATAAACTTCTAAAATCATGCACTTAAATTAAAACAATGAGATTGTTGCACAGAAAGAAGTAGTGTCCAGCCTTGTAGTGGAGGGAGAAGCAAAGGCTCTGATCTAGGTTCATTCTTTATGTCCAAGTGGCTCTACTTTGTATTCAATTCCCTCCAGTCCTGTGTCTCAGATCATTGCCCTTCCATGTAGCAATGCCTCAGGAAACTAGAATAGCACAGAGGGGGAAGCATGTCCAAGAGGCAGGTAATGATTTTAGTGGGTAGGGAGGGAGAGAGGGAGAAAAGGACAATTTATTCTGCAAAATAATTTCTATTCTTGGTTTGCCTGTGCACTTCAGAAGAAGCTGAGAACCTCCTGGACAGTCACTAGAAATACTGTCTGAATAACTGGTACGTAAAGCAGCTGTTTCTGTAAAGCATTGTGATTACTTGACAGACACAGGGATATTCCACAAAATTTTCTTTTAGAGATCTACTAAAAGAAGATCTAGAATGCTACTTGAAGCCATCTCCCAAGTGCTGAGAGACGCTTAGATTCTGGAAACTTCTACAGTTGAGGATATTAAGAAAGTTGTCATTCTAGCATTGAGGCAACTGACATGGAGTTAGAAAACCTATGGAGAGAGATGAATTACCTTGAAACATAAAGTAAGAAACAGGGAATCCATCAGACTTTATGGACTACACAGAAAGAGCCATAAAACCTGGATTTTTATTAATTTGAGCAGTGAAGATGGTAGTGCATGGGTAAATTTCCCAGTTGAAGACACACTTAAGTTTTAAGCAGCTGGATAAGGATTACTTCCTGCATTTGCTTCTTTCCCCCCAAAATTCAAGCCAAACAAGCTCCTGTCAGCATATACTGACTATTCACCCAAGTGATTTGAATATTTTAGTTAGTAGCTATGTCCTTGTACCTTACAACTTTTACCATCCTTGGTTTCTTGTCCTTTATTTTTGAAAGCAGTGCTTTCATTGTTCTACCAGTCTCAATAATGTCCTGAAAGAGATAAAAAAATAAATTATCCATCAAGTTTGAAAGGAAAACCAGACTGTCAGTGGATTAAACTAGAGCATAGCAACCCGGCAGCCCAGTAACAATTAATTACAATTTTATAGGTAATATGTATTAATTTGAAAAGAGGAGAGAAAAAAAATCCATGTCATTCCACCCCTTCTTCAGTCATTACTTACCTCTACTACTAACACATTCTGGAAGAGATTACATAGGGAAAGAAGGGAGAGAAGAGAAAAGAAAATACTTAAATGGCGATTTCCAGCAAATTATACAGCCAACAAAAATACACTAAAACCCTGAGTTACAAAGAAATTGCATTGATTTTCAAAGGAGGTTGTCACTTGAACTACTGACTTTACTTTGGTGCTTTCTAGAGTCTTTCTGTAAATATTTATGAAAGCTAGGTGATAAAGGTACCTACGTCAGGTCTATATATTGCTCTATGTATAGCACTAGTATTCTAGAGCCACACTGAATGACTCAGTTTAGTGTGGTTCATTTCTGGGGGTTCTGGGATAAGATGGAGAATAGGATCTTTGGGAGCACTCATTACTGATCACTTCAGGTTTCCACTGAGATCAGTGGGAATTATTCACCACTTCAAAGCCCAGCAACTGTTTTAAATCAGTGTTAAGGCTGGAAGTATGCAGTATCAAAATCTTAATAAAGATGGATTTTCTGGAAAACAGACAAGAACAGTTGTTTCCCTTTAAAAACTGAAGATGCTGATTCATACCTTCCCATTTAGTGTAGACAGTTCCTCTCCAACAAAGCTAATATTTTCTGCAGGTGAATCATTCTGGAAGGAGAAAGAAGAAATGGAAGTGACATAAAGCATGCCCAAAAGTGTTATCCTCTGTTTGTTGGAAAGATGTGCTGCTTTTGCCTTTTGCAAGAGGAGGGAGTTTGCCTTTGTCATGTTGAATGTTCTGATATATGTTTATTCCAGCGAATGTATGATTTCCACCCTTTGGGGCAGATCAGTAAATCAGTTCCTTTTTAGTATGTAATTTGAACAGAATGTTCATATAAACTCAATTTTTGTGGTGTTCTCATGCAAAGTACCAGTATTTAGAATGCCAATCTATGGATAGAGTAAATTTTCCAAAGAAAAGAAAGTTGCTTACACAGTAGCTTTTTATTCTGACAAAATCCACGGTAACAGGCACAGATTTATCACCATTTTGATTTAGTGCTTTTATATGGTCCAGCAAATCAGCAAAGAATTTATAACCTCCTTTAAGGACACAGAGTGCAACAATGTGATGACTTCCCATGTCTTGCATGATATCTCTAGCCAAACGTTCTGTCCTGTGAGAAAAAAAAATAAATGGAAATTCTGGAAAATGTTCTGTATATCATAGTTGTTTGTCCATATATAAAGCAATGTTCAAGTAAAAATTCTGATCTTCCTGTTTGGTTTTCATAAGTAGCTAATTGTGACCACAGCAAGTTATAGAAAATTTAGTTACATTTTTGCACAGCACAAGCTGATTTAATCCATAAACCTAAATACTGCAGAGAGGTGGGCCTGAAGATATTTGAGGGAACATGGAAGCTTAACTGGGCTTGTAGAGGAATCCTCTCCATAAACCCCTCTTGTATTAGCCTTTAGGACAGAAGTGTTAGGGCTGCAGGGTTTCCATGTTTCTCATGGGCTGCACAGCGCAGGACCTCAGTCTTTTCATTTGAAGGGACAAAAATTGGCATCACTGTCCCTATTCTTTTCTGTTTACCCTCATACCTGTCCAGGATGAGTCCATGAGGAATGAAGACTTTTTCTAAATCTTCTTCATAATGCTTAGGAATGCAAAACAGATTTTCGTTGTAGCCGCTTTCCTCATCTCTTATCTGCAAGGGAAAGGGAAGTAAGTCTAAAACTAGCAACAAAACCATACAAGAGAAAGCTTTCAGTCTGATAGTGTGCAGAAAAAAATTCCTCCCCCCAATAATGCGTCAAAATAAAAATATTTCTGAGAGTTTTTGATCTTTCTGCTAGAACTATTCACAATCTGATAACTCAGGAATTGGCGGCTGAATTGTGAATGCATAACAAGTACTTTGCTCCAGTCATTATGAGATAAATGCTTGGCCATCATCAACCCATTAAAAAAGCCACTCAAAACAATAACATCCTCCTCTCTTATTCCATTTGCCCTTCTGCAGAGCTCAGTAGCTTGCTTGTGTGGTAGGCAAGCGAAAGTTAGAATGTAAGGCAAGGAGATTGGGATTACAGGTCAGCATGTGACTTTGGGGTGCTGCTCTGCCTTGACCATCACTTTCCACTGTGTAAAAGAGAAAACTCTGCCTCCTAAGCATGAATTCACAGCTGAACGACATTCCAGCCATTATCTGTCTCAGGGGACAGGGGAGATGGCTCATCCCAAAGGAGAGGCTTTGGGATGGCAATGGGAAAAGGGGAAGCTGCAGAGGGTGCCCATAGGTGGGAAGAAGTTGTGCTGTTTGCCCTTGGAGCAGAGTGCTCCTCATGGTGGCTGGGGACTGGCCATGGCTACATCCCACAGATATGGACCAGGATTTAGGATTAAAATTAATTATTCAACCTGCTGGTGTCAGGATGTTGCACCCAGAGGTGTCTGCATGTCTAGGAGCTCTATAATTTCGATTAGGGCTTCTCTTCTGGCCCCAAGCAGATCTGTATTTTTGGATTCTACCTCCCTTCAAGATCCATCCATCCTTGATGGCTGCTTTGTTCATTTATAAAGTGGTGGTACAAAACCAGGCAAGGAAAAATAAAAGGAAGTAGAATTGTGAATAAGATTAATATATAAGTTTTAGAAGTAAATTAAGAAAACCCCTTCAGATTAGTGAGATTTTGTCACATCTGATACTGCTCTGCTGTTGTTAAAAATACAGAACTAACTGAAAGAAAAATTCAGAGCTGGCTCAAGGCTTCACTAGTGAAAAGTAGGTTATCTACATATCAGTTACATTCTGTAGAACCCAGTAAAGCATCTTGCTAAAAGCACAGAGCTGTGGATTTGGCAGTAATAGCAGAAAGTATTACTAACAAGAAGTTAACACCTGCAAACTCTTTAGACAGATGAATTGTTTTTAATTCCCCTCTTCCTTGGCATAGGAGAGATGAGTACTTAGGAAGAAAAGGAAAATGAACTCTAAGAAACAGGAGTAGGTTATTACTTGCAAAACTCATGGTAGCCAAAAATGAAATAACCAGTTACTGCCATTTATTTTAAATTGGCCACAAATTAATCCTGCATTTAAAGATAAAGCTAGAGACGGGTTAAAGGAAATTTCAAAGAACAGATTATAGTAGGAGAAGGCAATGGGCATTGAAGCTCATCCTGGCTGGACTAAGCATTTTCTGCAGGTACTCAAAATTGGTTGGCCCTAATGGTCCCAGAAAATGCAGAATGACCTCGCAGCTGAGCCCTGGGTGGGTGGCAGCAGTGCTGTTCTCCCTGGTTTATTACTATTTTCTTCACAGCTGAAGTCAGTGAAGTGAAAGCTTAAGTACAGCATTGGTTTTAGATCAGGTTTGTTCGTGCCTTGCGGATGGTGGAGAGATGCTGGCAGTGACACTGGGATCAGCTGTGGGTCAGGCTGTGCCACAGCACTGAGAGCAGCTTTAGTGAATGCAGAGCTGCTCATAGCTTGATGTTTGATTGACCCAGGTGGACAGCTCCAAACTGGCCCATTTCTGCCTCTGGGAGCCTGCTAGTGGTGAATACACAGGCAGGGTATGAGATCCTGACTTAATTAGAAACATTGGTCAAGGGCAATGATCATTTGAGACTACTAGAACATATAAACATTATCATGTGAAGAATCAAAAAATGCACCTTTAACAATAGTCACTGACAGCAGTATAAAGGATACTGTTTGTTTTGTTGTTGGGTTTTGGTTTGTTTTGTCTCCAAGATTCCCATGTCTATTGCATCCTACTTAGCTGCAGCTTAAATGCGGTGATAATGCTCCCTGCAATTTGAGCAGCTTCTTTTGCCTAATCATGATACTGATTGCAGTATTTAATGGATTTCAGCTTCACAATCTGCTTTTGCATTTATAAATGCACAACATTTCTTCTGCACAGCAAGTTAAATCTCAGCCTTCTTGCCAAAGCTGAGCTTCCTGTTGCACTCGATGGGTGACACCACAGCTGCTTCAGCTTAAGTGAGGGATGAGCTTTGTAACCGTGGCATAAAGATAATCTTGAGGTATACCGGTGTCAATAGTCTTTACTGCTTAGAGCTACTAAAGCAGTGCAGCTTTGTAGCTGTTACTTGGTTTAACAACTCTGCTCATTGAGAGTCTTGGGTACAAACAGTATCTGCTACAATAATATCCTCCTTTTTTAAAGTCTAATGAAAGGTTCAAAACAAGAACTTCAAGGATTGCAACAGTTTGAGCACCACATCAATACAGCAACCTGCCTTACAGGCTCATTAAAGCCTTTGCATTGAGACATAGGCTGAATAATGCAGTGACAGGCCATAATAATAAAGCAATCTACTAAACTATCACACAAAATCATTAATTTTTTTAAATTGTGAGTTTATAACTTGAGGAATTAGTTGTTTAATTTAATTTCAGTCTCATCTGTTATTCAATTACTGATGTAGGTTTCTAAGTGGAAGAAACAACAAAACAAGCTACAGCAATTTTGTACAGTAGGGAAGTTCATAACTATTATTTCATCAGCACAGAATGAAAAAATATGAATATAGGTATGTTAAAGTCAAATGATGTCATGCATTTGTAGAAAAGAGTCTATCAAGAGGCCTCTGCTCTGAAAGCCATTATTTCTGCCAAGTAAACATAAGAACCAAAGTCTTTAATTAGTATTTCTAATATTCTGCTAATTTTGGTGAAGCTGACCCTCTCCTCCCAGCCAAAGCTCCCTTCAGGCAAATAACCAAACACAAGGACAATATGCTTTCTCACCTGCAGTCCATGAGCCATAATTCCTCTTTGAACTATATACTCTTGCAGAATAAGTTAGTGCTACTGCTGTAGTTCAGCTTTCTCTGTTTTAGTCTTCTGGTTAGATTGTGACTTGATTCTAAGAGGTCAAAATTGCCATCCTTCCTGCAGGAAGCATTACTTCCTTCTATTAATGCACTGACATCACAATCCCAGGTTTTTACGTAATCAGATTAACCAGAAATAAAATGAGCCCAGCTGTAACCAATGAGAGTAAAGATGTGGGAAACAAGGGAGATGCAAAAGGGACTCATGAGTCAAATTAATAGGAAGGACTAGGCAGAATAGTGGAATTTTAACTGAAAACACACATCAGATATTTAATTGTAGCAGGTGGTAAATTAATGATGTACGTGTAAAAGGTAAATTTATATACCATTTTCTTACAAAGTGTTTGTTTATACAAACTATTGTTGTGACAAAGTCTATATCTTTCTAAAATTCGTGTAATAACTTGTCAGAAAATGTCAGTTATAGGTAAAGCAGAACAAACAAAGCTTATTTTTTAAAGGGTCTTGAAGGAGAGGTCTGCAGTTGTGGAGATATAGTGAACCCTGTCTGTCTGTCATTCTTCCAGGTCATCCTTTCATAAAATGAGGTGATAGTTCCAGTAACACACTTCACATCATTTCAAATCAAATCACGCTGACATTCCCTGTAATCTGATTAGTCTACCAAACGGCACTATTATCTGGGATTAATAGGAAAGTCTGAAATTTCTAAAAATTAATCCTACTTGCAAAATGAGCTAAAACCAGCTTGCATGCAACATATTACAGGATGTTCTTACTAGATGGGGTACATTTTATTAATTCAACTAGTTTAGTGTTCTCTTGGTGAGGGAGCACAGTAGCTAATGGAAGGAGATTTTTCTTGTTTCTTTGTAGTCTCACAGTTGCTTTTCAGATTGTGGCTGGTGACACTTGAGATAATGTAGAGAATCTGTTCCAATGGATTAATGGGCATATCCACAACCTTAAGTGGTACATTTAATAATAGTTCTGTTTGGGAACTGTTAGTGCCTTGAGGCTGCCTGACCCCTATTTTATGTAGTTAGCAGGACCTTCCTTCTATGAATTCCCTACTGTGTTTCCTACACACCCGTGAGCTCCATATCCTGAGGAAAGCCTTGCTTTTCGAATTCCTAGTGGAAGGTGGCCCTTTCTAGCTGACATATTTGTTGGTTAATTTTCATGTAGTTTTCTGCATTTAAACAGAATTCAGCCTAGTTTTGCTAAAATCAACAACATGAATGCAATTACTTGTTTGAAGCCTCTTTCTAATCAAGGCACTAATTATTGGCATTACTCTCAGTTTGCCATTTCCAGCAGTTGAACTGAGCACAGTGTCTGAAATTACAGTGAAGAAATAAATACTGCATGCATATCTGATATGATCTATGGCTCACAGCTTAGCTGTGCCCTGTTTCAAAATGCCCTGGTCTTCTCTATATTATGGAATTTTTTTGTATGTGTAATCTCTGTAAAGGGAAACTTTGACTACACAGTGCTCCTCCTTGGCAGCCTGCTCTCTGAACAGGCCACTTGAATATGTTCTCACATGTAATATGTTTGCTTTGGTTCTGGATATTAGAAGGCCATCTTTGCTGTGTAAATTCTATAACCCTCTGAAGTTTTTACTTGAGGCAGGTTTGATTCCTTATTGCTCACATTTCTATATGGAGCTTGCAAATCTTTGTGTCTCCTTTAGGCACTGTACTCTTAGATCTGACCTGAACTGGGCCCAGTTCTAAAGTCCTGTTTAATTCTGTTTCAGAAAAGGGTTGTAGAAAATCCCTCTCACTGACTTAATTTTGTATTTTGGCTGCATGGGGAATATTAGCTGAGTGACAAATGAGCAGTGACTTTATTGATTAGAGCCCATGTTTACTCTTTTATCAGACTTTAAGCTGGTTCAAGAAGTCTCTGCCTACTCTATTTGAAAACTACTTCCCAGATCATATTTGTTCAAATGAATTTAGGCTTCTCAGTAAATTCCATAGGACCATGATAGTAACCACACACCACAATCACCTGGCATGTACTGGAAACAGCAATAAATGTGTTAGTGGTATCAATTAGTAATTTGCATTATGAGAGTTATGGCTACAGTGAATGTTTTTATTGTCACATTCTGAAAAAATAAAAGTACTCACAGGTAAAATGTTCATGCTAAAACAGCTGTTTGTCTTGCTGAATAATGAAAATAGAATGTAGCCAGCTGGCATCCTTGGATGGCTTCTCTGTTGTAAATTATGTGATCATACTCCCATAGGAAAGAACAAAAAAGTTTAGGTGCATATGTATTTGTTCCACATGGGAGTCCCAAGTGCATCTTTTTAAAATTAAGTGTTCCGAGGAAACCAAATCGTGTTTCAATCTCTTGCCCTGCTCTAGATAATAGGATGCTGAAAGAGCCAATAAGTGTAGCCCACACAAGCAGACTGGAAATTAATTAGATCAGCACTGATAGCTTGGTAAACATCAGCCAGTCAATACAGAATAACACTGCTCTTGGCCTTGCATCTATTCCCAGAACTCTTGAATCAGTAACTACTTTTCTCAGGACATGATTTTGCTGTTTCCATACCTGAGTTTGCTAAACAGGTTTGCATTCTATTACAGTTTGGAGTGACCGGCCTTGAGACTGCTGCGATCGTTTTAAAGGTCTCCCAGAAACACGGTATAAACACGAATAAAGTGCTGAGGGGAATTTGGCGTTCGTCCTTTTGGTTCGGGAGGCAGGCGTGTGCAGCTGGGTGTGCGCTCTGCTCACCGCAGCCGGCTCGGGCTGCGCCACGAGAGGGCAGCGCCGGCCAAGGGGAGCGTTGGGATCCGGCTGGAAATTAAGGAATGATTCTGCTCCCCCAGAGGGTGCTGGCACTGCCCAGGCTCCCCAGGAATGGTCCCAGCCCCGAGGCTGCCGCAGCTCCAGGGGCGTTTGGACACCAGGGATGCACAGGGGGATTGCTGGGGGGCTGCAGGGACAGGGGCTGCGCTGCATGATCACACGGAGAAGGATGGAGAGGAGGGACTGCTTGCGAGGAAGGACGTGTAGTGACAGGACATTGGCTCGGTTGGAGCATGGTGTTAATAACGCCAGGGTTGTGGGTTTGGACCCTGTGTGGGCCATTCGCTTCAGAGCTGGACTTGCTGATCCTTGTGGGTCCCTTCCAACTCATAATATTCTGTGATCCTGTGACATGGGGGAATGGATTCCTACTGACAGAGAGTAGGCTTAGATGAGATATTGGGAAGAAATTCTTGACAACGAAGGTTGATGAGACCCTGGCACAGGATGCCCAGAGCAGCTGTGGCTGCCCCTGGATCCCTGGCAGTGCCCAAGGCCAGGCTGGACATTGGGACAGTGGGAGGGGTCCCTGCCATGGCTGGGGTGGGGCTGGATGGGCTTTAAGGCCCCTCTGACCTAAACCATTCTATGATTCTGTGAGTCTGTCATGCCTGTGGGCCCCTTCCAGCTCTGAATATTGTGTGATTCTGTGAAATATTTACACCAGTTCCAGACTTGTGTAATTGTGGATTGCAGGAAAACTGCTCTGATCTGCACCGCTGAGACCTAGCCCATTGGGCTCCAAGTTCTGAGTGGCTACTAAAACCTTGAATTAAAACTTAGCATTTGTATTCAGGGGCTGATGGGTTATTAGGCAAACTGATTAATACGTTTTGCAATGGCTTGACCTAAGTAATTCCATGCCCACCCTAAATCTGCTTTTTTTTTTTTTTTTTTTTTTGGCACTTTGAATTCTTAGATAAGACCAGCTGCTTAATTGATTTCCAAAAAATTGTTTGGAAAAACCACACTGCACATTCCATGATAAACAGTGCATATTTACAATTAAAGACTAGAAGCAGTTACACAAATTTCGGTCTCCTTGTGTACTCCCTGATCGTGTAGCTTTTTTATGTTTCATTATTTCATTAACATGAACCTTTATACTTTCCCAATCTATTTTCTGTCTGCCTTGAGATTTTATTATTTTACTGAAATAGAAAAGTGATCTAAAGCTCATTCAGTATTGGATATTTATAAATGTTGTGCATGAAAATATTTTGGGTTTACAACTCATCTGATAACCCCAAGAAACCATCAATAACCCTAGGAAACCGACTGCTGGATGTCAGAACTGTAGAAGATTACCTAGATTTTAAATTCCAGTAATTCTTGAAAATATCCTGACACCAGTTCATGAGTAGATGAATGCTAAATTCTGCAAGCTCAGAAATTCTGATGGCCAACATGGAGGAAAAGTGCAGTATTTATTAACAAAGTCTTTGAGACCCTAACAGAACTGGTGGAGTGACTGTTTGAAGGAAAACTTTATATATCTTTTGCTACATTTAGTTTGTAGATAGGAGAAATGTTTCAGTCTCCTGGACTGTCTATGTTAGAGAATAATTTTGAGAGAGGATCTGATTAGGACTGGGGCAACAGAGCAGAGACAAGGAATCAAGACTTCTGGATTTAATTCCCAGCTCAGACACACAGTTTATTTACTGTATGCCCATGGCCAATTTATTTTCCTGACTGCTCCTGTTGTACCTCTGACCTCCCTCAGTGCTGCCTTTCCCCGTCTGCCCCTTGTAATCAGCTGACCTCAGAGTTTGGGTCTTCTCTGCCCTGGGCTGCAGGGTCCTTGTCAGTTTTGGGGATGTGCCTTCCAAGAAGCCTCATTGATGTCATCACTGGTGGTCAGATGCATGATTTGATAAACGACTGTGATCTTTTTCCTCGCATGTGAAGCTCCAGCTGTTGCAGTTTCACGTGTCTGTGAGCAAACAGGAGCAGCTCCGTGCCTGCCATGGTGTGCAGTGTGTCTGATCCTGTTCCCCCAGCCCCCAACAGCTGGATGGGGTTGTTTCACCTCGGGAGCAATGGGTGGTCTGGGAAGCAGCCTGCTCTGCTCTTGGGGAGCTGGACTCATCTCTTCTACAGAGATGTTTAATAAAAATATTTGTTAAACAATGGCTTTATCTGAGTGTGTGATCACAGCTGTTTTATTTTAGCAACGTAACAGCAATAACAATTAAATCCATATTTCTCCTTGGATATTTATTTTCCTGAATTCATTCTCAGAGTGGTGTGAATTGCTGAGTTAAAATAGAACTGCTTGCAGTGAATTTCAGATTGCTTGTATTACCTTAGTATGATTCTTTTATTACTTGAGATGTTAAACCAGTATAAAAATACATACCGCACAGAGATCACATTTTGAAATATCCTAAAACTCCTCTTCATAATCACTATTTTAATTGTTAACATTGTTCTATTCTGCAAAGCTATGTTTGATTCTTATAAGAGCTAAGTGCCTTCTTCCCATAACAGCATGTAAGAAAAATGTGGACTACGCATTTTGAAGTGAAGATAGCTCATCTCTAAATCCGAGTTTTACAAGCCCATCTATTTCAGTGTTGCCAATGCCTTCTGTTGAGATTGTGAGAAACAATGCTCACTTAAAAGAATTTCAAAGGTTTATTAAACCTTAACAAAAAGACAATAAAAAACTGAATAAGGAGAAAGAGCAGCACTGGGAGCAAAGGACTCCATGTCCATGCCCATGCCATGTGCTCCTACAAAATGGCTGCTCCACCTTTTCCACCCCTGGGGGTTGCAGTTTTCATCCCTTAACTGTGAGAGCCAATCTGTCACATAACATCTATAACCAGATGTTCAGTATTGAAGATAACACTATTGTAGGAACTGGCTTAGAAAGATTTTACTGCTGCTGCTTATGTTCTTTACAGGCCCTGGCTGTGGAACTCACCTCCAGTGCCATTGGCTGTGCAGGCTTGCCCACAATGTGAAAAGCAAATTCAGTACAGTTTCCTAAGACGGTGGAGGGAACAAAGAGAAAGTTTCTGTTACTGATTCTTAAGTTTTCAATTCCTTTGTCAGGCACAAAAGATCTACTTTCAGCATAGATCACTTTCATCCTCATCAGAGATGATAGAAAGTCCTTCCTTAACTGAAATGAAGGGATTATGTCCTGAGGGCACATTTCTATTGGAGTCCTCTGCAGCAAAATGTCCAGAAATTCAGAGCAGTTCACCACATTTTTATCCTGCATCTATACCTGAATTCAGTTAATTGCTTTTCTTCAGTCTTAGACTACCTATGTCTCAGACTGGCAGATTTTATATCTTCTTAACACATATATTTGCTAACTTAAAACTAAACATGGCTGCTTCATGGCAGTTGACAGCCCTCACTGAAACAGGACAGGAAACTGGAAAGATTATGGAGTCTTCTTATGTTTGTCTTTGGATTACTCTCAGGTAAATCCTTCAGTGTTAATAAAGAATATAGATTTCTCACAAAGCTTCCTTAGGCAAGTTTGTAAGAAATCCGTAATTCTGAAGAAGAATAAATTCTCAGCACTGATATTTCTGAAACTGACTTAATTGACCTTTCAAAAATATTTTGTTAGTGTTTAGAGAAGGTGCAAACCCCAATCATCATTGTAACAATTGTCTTTGTCTCTGCTTTCCTTCTGAAGCCATCATTTTAATCTGGTGTAGGGGCAAGTGTTGTTTATGTAAAATATATAAAGGGGTACAATTTAAATTTCCTGTCACATACAGTCATATGGGAAATATGGATTTATCCTATGCAGAGCCATACATTTAACATGGGACTACACATGGAATATTTGCTAGAAGCTATCTCATTGATGTCAGTTTGTTTTTTAAGGGATTTAACTAAATAAGAGCACACCTCTCATAATTTCTGAATTCATTAGCCTTCCACTGACAGCCAGTTCCTATTCTCCAGTCAGTATGCCCCAGATTTTCAAGCCTAAGTATTGGAATTACTTGTATATCACCTTTATTCTGACCACAACTTGAAAAACGAGCACGTAGTTTTGTGATTACACAGAGAGAGTGGGTTATATAAAAGATTCTTAATGAAACACATTGTTTCATGGTTCCCTTATGTCATATAATGGTCTTGATCTGTGGGAAAAGTAATAAAACATGAATCTGAATGGTTGAAAATTAATGCAGTTCTACTGTAGCTAATCTACATCTACTTTAAGATGTGTATTCACTGATAGTTAAACTTATGCAATAGTCTGTTTAAAGAGTTGAATTAATGTTATCTAAATTTTAACCCTCAAATGGTACTAATGTTTAAAATCTAATAGTTAAGCCTTGTGCTTGTTTATGTCAAATTGTTTTGCTTGAAAGAGATCTATAAAATCCACATTTTAAGTTTATAAACAGTCTTGTTTAATCTAAAAATGTTTATCCCATTTTCCCAGTCTGAAATACTGCTGTACTTGCACTGCTCTTGTGTGCCCCAAACTTAGCAAAATTAATTCCCTATTCACTCTGATGGTGACAGCGAGTGTGTTATTCAGTGAGAACAAGTTAGGTTTGTTTCCAGCTCTCCTTGAGGCACCTTGGCTCAGAGCAGAGACCTTGTATGTCACCAAAAGGATCTTCCAGGCCTATTAATCAGAGCCACGTCAGTTGTCACGGCACAGTGGACACAGCGACTGGCTTTCGCTCTGTTCAGCTCTCCACAAGAGTAGGTCATAATGAAGCTAAAAACCGTGGTTGAATATTAATGAAGGCAATTCATTCTTCACTCCTTATCTAGTCTTTTCCACATTTCACTTGAGCCTATGCCAGAACTGACATAAAACTAATAACTCAGAGGGAGCCCCCTTACGTAACGCCGCGTGCCCTCATGTGACATGGCAATTTACTTGTCTTTGTGCATTGCTGCTGCTGTAAACGTGCATTTCAGAAAGGGCCCTGCAGCACTGACTGGAAAAATCTGACTTTGTAGAAGATGTGATGTAGCAGTAATGAGGAGAAACCAGGATGGAAGGCCATGGATTCAGATGCTGGCTGAAGATCACTCAGTTTGTCCACAAACCTAAAAACGCAGCACTATGTGGTAAAGCTGGAAAACCTTTAATATCTTGGCTTTTAAGAAGAGAAGAAACTTAAAGTCATGGAAGACAGCTGTGATAATTTTGGTCATTTTTAGACATGTTAAATTTTCATTATGGCAATTATTCTTTTAATTATCTTTTTAAACATCTTCCATTGTAAAACATCATCCACCATGACTGGCTTTTCAAAAATCCCTTTTAATCAGCAGGAGTCCAATTTGGGAAAGCACAGAACTCTGCATTAAGGACTGTTCCTCTTGAAGGCAGCTGAAACTTCAGGCCTGTGCTAAGGTTTCAGTCCAGCTTCACTCATGTTGCTAAAGAAGCTTGAACGATTGAGGCACAGAGTAAACTGGAACTGAAAACCCCTCATATGCAGCTTTGCTGCCTCTCATCTCCTAATGGGATATGTGTGAGAGTGGCACAAGGGAGACCTGTCCAGGTGTCATAGCCAGAAACTGGGACATTGAGAGCTTCCCTTTTCCAGTTAAAAAAATTCCAGACATGCATTCAGTAAGAGGCTGTAACAGCAGAGTTTTTTGTATGGATAATATGGTGCATACCATGAGTCTGCTCAGGAAAAACAAGACAAAATCTTAAAAGAGAAATAAGTTTTGGACAGCTGAGGGGTATAACAGTCCTGTCACAGCTGTGTCAATGGGCTCAAAGCAAAGGCTTTGTTACTTAAAACACACAATATATTGTTATGTTTAAGTGTATTAAAAAAAAATCCATCATCTCAAGCTGTTTTTTTAATCTGGAAGCTAGAAACGATTGAGGAATAGGCTGCCAGGGAGCAGCAGGGGACAACTACTGCCCAAAGGAGCCAAGCAGGGTAATACACGGGCTGAGGTGAGCAGAAGAGGTCTGGGGAGGGGACTGGGATCAACCAGGAGTCCAGATCACCAGGAAGGGCCATGGCGATGCTGCAGGCCCAAGCTCAAGGTGGGAAGTCAATCCACAGATCAGGTTCAGTGCTCACCAGGCCAGTCCACAGCCACAAGACAGATTCCTCCAGGCTGGGGACAGGTGCACATGGACAGGGCTCTGGCAAGGATGGGAGCCCAGTCCTGAGCTTGAAAGGAGCCACTGCAGCCCATATGAGACCAGCCATGGCCAGTGAGGCTGGTGGGGCACCCAGGGGACCCAAGTGCAGCAGGTTTTTTCTTTAAAGAAGCCCTGAGGAGTGACACTCAGAGCCAATCAGAAGAGAAAATCACAAACTTTGATAGTTTTTAACAGAATACTTGTTCATGTCTGAAAGACTGAGAAAAATACCAAATTGTTTTATTTACCAAGAGAGTTACGAGATCACACAAGATCTGTTCAAACCATAGAGGAAATGGTAATTCCCAAAAAATGACATCTGATATTAACCATTCAGGTTTAGCACTGAGGCAGTGAGGTAATTAACAATCTTAATTTGTTTCCACCAAATACTTCCACAGCTATGCATCTTCAGAGGAAGTGAGAAGATAGATGCCATGATGTAGCACAGGGCAGCTGGTTTGGATCTTTGTCCCCATATATGCTGGAAGAGCACTAGAGCAATTATTCCTGTGTAGGCATATTCAGACAGCCCATCATCATAAAGTTAACAGAAAACAGATGTAGCTCTCAAATATGTGGAACTACATACCTCCCAAGCATTGTCAGAGAGGTCATTTATATTTCTATGTGGACTTTTTTTCAGAAAGAAATTGAAAAGATCAACTTAGTCTTGCATTTCCATGTTTTTCCCTGCTAACTTGGATTATGATAGGTCTTTTATGTGTACTTTTGCATCCTGCACCTGTGTACAACAACCTTTGAGAAGAGAGGAGACAGGTTTCCATAGCTCCCAGGACTTACTGGAACAGTGACAACTTCAAAACTGAAATATGCCTCCTGTAAGAGAAACTTCATGTAAGCACCTCCCTGAGAAATGGTAGATCATATCTGCAAAAGGGAATTTCAAAGCCAGTATCTAAGAGACAGGAGTTACAATTGATATCCAACAAATAATTTATGTAGTTACCAATTTTTCTGTCAGTTCTAAATGTAACTTTTATGTTGTATGGCATTATATATATTGTCATATATTGTATGACATTGATTTTTTAATTCACTTGCTATCATTTTCTTCAGCACTATTTGAAGGTAATAAAAGGTAGTTTGTTTTTTTTTCCTTTTTGAATAATATATCTGATTCTCAGGTTTGCTGCATAGATAGTAATATGTGTGTTTTATTGAACATTTCTGGATAAACTTCCTTACTTGCCATCCAAAGGGAGGACAAACTTGTCTGACAAACCTGAACTGTGATACAAGAATTGACCTAATCCCTCTTAGTCATGGCTAGGGATAACTTTGGGCCATGTTGTGATACCTTGCTGTAACTGACACTACAGGTCCACTAACAGATCTCCTTTAATAAGGAGTTCCTCTGCCTGTGTAACAATAAGTGTGCATGGACTGAGTGCTGGGCTTACAGGACAGACTGAAAATCCCCTCTGAGGAACAATCTGTGACTGTTAATAGAAACATGACTCTGTGGCAAAGGCAGATCGAATTCCTCTCTTGCTCCAAAAGCAAAGAGAAGCAAGTACTTTTGGATGTTTACTCTGTCTTAATTTTTTATAGGAAGCCTCTTTTTCCTCCTCTCAGATGATAGTGAGCTTCTTAAGCTGAGGACTGGCTTTGGCTAGTGAGCAGATGATCTTAATGTAAGGTGATCGATCTTATGCCATAATGATAAAACTGATGATTAAAGTGCTGCATTGGGTACAAGTCAAAGGAAGAAACTAATTGCCAAAGTATCAGGAAAAAAATATGGAAGCTACTTTGTGCATATACTCTTTGCTTTGTTTCACAGTGCACGTAGAAGTAGAAAATTAAGCAATATAAATTATACAGTATTTTATAGTGATATAACTGTGAATGCAGTTAATTAACACAGGGGACATATGATCCTAAAAATAATGTTGGAAATGTAGTCTGGTTAAATAGATGATAATGCTTTTGCTGGCTGTATGACAAGCCCCACTACAAGATGTCTAGTCTTTAGATTCCACCACTGAGTAACTCATTGCCATAATTCATGTAAAACAATACAATTTTATCATTCTCCTAATAAAATTAGCTGCAAAATGGGTTTG
Source organism: Sturnus vulgaris (assembly GCF_052056855.1). Classification (NCBI taxonomy): domain Eukaryota; kingdom Metazoa; phylum Chordata; class Aves; order Passeriformes; family Sturnidae; genus Sturnus; species Sturnus vulgaris. The sequence continues at coordinate 5,537,098 of NC_142254.1, read as the reverse complement.
TACTTCAGCATTTATGCTGTCCTCTCTGCCCCAAAGGTCGGTGTATTGTCTGCATTAAATGTTTGAGTCATATTTGAAGGAAGAGTAACTGGATAAAAATGTCTTTGTTGGAAGTGTTTGCTTCCCAAGAGTGTAGGAGCTCGAGTGCTTAACCATAGTTCTGCAGCAGATTGTGAGCAGCCAAGCCACTAGAATGGGATGGGAATCTCTAATGTCAACTTTGGCCTCGGGGATGAAATCCATTATTTTTTATAGGGAGGGGTCTTGGGGTCTTTCCTCTGCAGTGCAGCAATACACAATCAGCTGCATTTTAACTAAATGGTTTTATTTCCTAGAGCATATGAAGTGTCTGTTTTGGGATAATAGGCACTACCATTTTTATGCATGCAAGCCTGGTTCTGCTGAAATCAGTGGCAAGATTATTTGATTTCAGTGGAATCAAGGCTAAGTCAGTCCATTTAAATGTCAAATCACAATGGCAGGCATTTGTGCCTTGAGCAGTATCAACAGTGTTCCATGCTGGATTATCAACAGCATTCTGTATCTTTACAGCAAAATCACATCTTGCCTTAGTTTCTGAGATGGTAGGAAAAGGAATTCTGCTGGCTGGATGAAATCTGAAATGGTTTCACTCTGAACCAGTTGGGAGTCACAGGCCTGGAATGACAGGGTCAGGAGAGCAGAAACCATCCTGGTTTGGCATGAAAGGGGAGAGGCAGAGATGAGGGACATGGAAAACATCAAGATGTCTGAATAAACAAATGAGCTAGACTTTAGCTGGAGTAAATCTGAGAAGATGAAACAAATTCAGTGAAACCTACTGTGGTTTACTCCAGGGCCACAGACTTTCCAGACTTTGATTAATCTATATCATACAGTGGTTCTTTTAAAGCTTATCCCCACACTAATTATTTGTTGTATCTTAGGGTCTGACATGCACTTTTTGAGGCCTTTTAAGAACTGATATTACCAAGAAACCACAGGATTCAGGATAACGTATTTTAGACTGTTTGGTGTCAGTGGTGTTTTTTTCTCTTTGAGGTTTGCTTTGTTCCAAAGCTGTGGGTTTAGTGGGAGAAGTCTTCATGTAGCATCTGTTTTTTCATTGCCTGTTCCTGGTGATGTTTGCTGAAAAGAAAAAACATAGCATTTCCAAGTTGCAAGTGAAAAGTGTGTGCTGTGAATCGATCACATTTTATTCCTGCCCTTGAAGAGCTGCTCTTAGAGCAAGGGCTGTTTACCCCATTGGAAAATGTCCCTTCAGGTTCTATGTGTGCTGACTTTTGGAGGACTGAAGTGATCACTTGACTCTCATTCGTGACCATAACTTGTACTTTTAGTTAAACAGGTCAAAGGTTCAGCTGCAGACACCTTTGGTGGTGCTTCCTGGGGCAGGCAGGATGGAGGCTTTGGATGCCCTCCCTTGCAGAGTGCTCAGTGACATCTGTATGTGATGGAATGCCAGTCCTGGCTTACTTGTGCATAGGGCTGTCAGCTAAAGGAGTTTCAAGGAGGCTATCCGTGCTGCACAATCACAATATATTCTTCTAGAACTCGCCAAAATGCCCTTAAATGTCCTGGTCAGCTCTCCCATCTGTTTATGATTTAAAAACATATTCTACTTCAGCAAGGGCTGGGTTAGACCTGAAAGCTACGTGTGCTTCTGTTTAGTGTCCAGGATCTCCTCAGTTCTCTGCATGCTCATGCAGTTCAGACTGCTCAGAAATACACAGGACCGAGTCTGAGATTGGAGCCTCCCCTCATCAGTTAATACCCACTGGCAGCATCTTCAGGGTGAGTGTCATCTCTGGGAGACAGCACTCGTCAAGGTCTTCATAAATCCTCTGTTTCCCACTCGATTGCTTCCACTGCTGGAAGTGTCACCTTTTTGGAGCAACAAAAGGTGTGACTCTCTCACTTCACAAATCCATTAACAGGGAATCTTCTGTTACTGACAATAATTTTACCTGTTCTAACTTCACTGACCTGGCTTAGATCAGTTGTGATAATAAGAAGCACACGTTTTGATGGCAGAATAGATTTTTGTTTATTATGAGCTAATAAATCAGCTATTATTCAATTGGCACAGAGCTGCAAGAGTAATTACTTGGATATATTGAATGATTATGTCTAATAAAGGTGAATTTCTAATGATGGTTGCATCCTGAAGTTCTTACTCATCGTGCAATAATAAGAGGTTTGAAAATCAGGAAAATTTGAGAGGAACCATCTTGTGAAAACTCTCTTAAACCATAAATTCTTCTTCAGATACATGTCTTTTATTAAGTGGTGGATGGATAAAAATTGGATGAAGTTGTCCATATGGGGACTAATATATTATGAACATTCCTAAATTATATAAACACAAGAAAAATAGTATGATTTTATTATTCAGATGCAAAGAAAGCAAAATAGTTGGAGGAAAGTATCTGTATGGTAGCAGAGGAGCTGAAATAGAGGTACTCAGTGATGTGCAGAATGCTTCTCATGCTGTCTAACGAGATGGGACATGGCCTCAGATGGTCATAGACATTTTGTATTCTCCCTCCAGTGGCCACACAAGCTGCATTGTCACTTCTTCCCGTGAAGTTCAGTAAGATTATACCCCAGTGAAATACTATCTTCTGTGTCTTGCTGAGGATCACAGAGGTGGGAAGGGTAATGCCTAGAACACTGCATTCTGACCTTGCTCTTTGGAGGGATGATTAGGATATCAAGGTGGCAGAGAAGAGTTGGGTGAGAAAAGCTGTCTTGGGAATTAGAATAAAATATCTCTAGCAAGAGAGGGAAGGGAACATGAATGTGGACCTGAGCTGTGAATGGATGAGTCAATTTGGGTAAAGTGGGAGAGGGAGTAATAAGAAATGAAAGGATATACTTGGGTAGATCTAGTATTTATTTATTTTATTGAAACCTCAGAACTTGAGGTCTTTAATCTCTTATCTCTCTAGTTGAATAAATAACAAACTTAGACTGCAAAACACTGCAGACTTACTACCTGTTGTACATATCTGTAAAATCTTCCCTTTGGCTTCAGTGGAAGCAGAATTATATGTGCCTACTTAGTTCCTAAACACTGCAGAGCTGTGGTTATTGAAATAGTTTTATTTTAATGCATTATTTTAAAAGGATGCAGGTTCACACTTTAACTTTTAGGCACAGAAAGGTTGAGACCATCCCAGGCTTGAGCCCCTGTGTCTCTTCCTGTGTTCTGAGCACTGTTGGTCTCCACCTTTGCCAGCAGCCCCATTTCTCCCTGCTTGCATAAATGTAAATGCTTTTAGTACATTTTTGACACCTTGTGGGGGCCCTAAATGGTCCTGTACTGATTTTTAAGGCCTCATTTCTCAGTATGTTTTTGACATGAATGACTGTTTGAACCTCTGCTGAAATTTAAGTTACTCAAACTGTGACTAGCCTTCGTCAGCTGACACATTTGCCATTTCTGTGCTGATTTCTCTTCATTTTCTAAAGCCTGAAAGGTTCCACACTGTCAGTTTATCACTTGTGATACAAATGATGACATGCATAGCTGCATTAACACTGATCATTAGGACAGTTAAAATGGGTGTGTAATTCTGTAGGTTTTGTGATTTTGTTTTACTAGGCATAGTAGACACTTATTTTCCCTTTACACAAGGGGAAAATACATTTCCTGTATTAATGTTCATGTTTGCAGAGATGTATCACTTTAAAAATAAAGATTAATAGGTTTTGTTTGAAGGATTTGGTACACATCCAATTTATATGCTAATAAAGCACAGCAAACCATGATGGCTGCAGTGTACTTCTGTCTCTGTGGATGATCATTTTTAGAGACAGCATATTTCAAAAAGCTATCAAAATGCTTTGTTTGTAACTTGAAGAGTATATACCATGAAGTCATTAAAACCTCTTTCATCATTGTTCTCATTAAATCATCTTTAAAGGTCGGGCCCTGTTATCTGATACAGTGACGTCAAGGAGAGCATTACGTGGCTGAGCAAGCAGCACTTGGCTCTAAATCATCCCCACTAATGGGGCACATTGGTGTGAGAGCTGTGGAAAAAACCTTCTTCCACGTTTATTGCCCTGTGAGTTCAAGCCTGTGTTACTTGACTTGAGCTGCTGCTTACACAAAGTCCAGTGAATTTAATGACGAGGCTTCCAGTTGGGGCTCTTGGGCAGTTCTGGATTCCAAACACTGCAGAGGAATTCAGTGGCTTCAGTGAGCTTCTAGTATGCAAAATGTTGTAACCTATATTTGCCTACAGTTTTATTTCACCACATTTCATGTCTTTGCAAATTACAGACAGCAGATTCCCTTTCTCAGTCAAAAGCTTTTAAAAAAATTCTGACTCCAAGTTCCTTTTCCTTACAACAGCAGTGTTTGTTGTGTGAAAGAGACAACAGTGCACGTTTTGAGAGGTGAATAGTGTACATTCAATGTGAAAGATTATGCAGTTCTGTAGAGAACATTTTATGTGGATTCAGCCTAATGAAACATATGCTTTTTATTATATCAAATACATTTTTTACAATAACCCTTTCAACATTATGAAAACGTTTAGATGTTTGCTCTACAATTTATATCCTTCTTCAAATGTCACCTCTTTAAACTCATAATCATTTTATGAAAAAATACTTCAGCTCTTTTAACAATTATTGCACTCAGAAAACAAAGGAAAACCAGTCATATGTATTCCATCCCAAACCAGGTTTGACCTCATTCGGAACTAATAGGATATTTTTAATAAGGTTTAAAAAAATTAATAGCAATAATCTACCACTCAAGTCTCTTAGTCTTCTTTCATTGTCTTCTGCAGCCTTCTGGGTTTCTGTCCCTGTGGAATAGTCTGGGAGCCTCCAGAGCAGAGGGAGAAGGGGGCATGTGAAGCCTGCAGTGCTCTCTGGCTTTCTCTTTCAGGGTGCTCTGCAGGGCAGGAGGGAGGCACAGGAGTTGTGCTGGACTTCTTGCTTTGCCCTTAGGAAGAACAATATAGAGGCCAAGTGTGGTTTAGGAATTAGGAGTTTCTCTTTGCTGGAATGCATCCTCTGGATTTCAGGTCGGAGGTTCAGGAATATGCTTTTTGGACTTTATTTCTTTAGTGTTATAGGACCTAGTTCGCATTTTCCTCAAAGGGCAATGAGTCAGGACTTCACAATTTCCTGTCTACTTTGATTTCTATGTTCACTACAGTTGACTGCAAAACAGTTTTGAAAGGGGACATTTTTTAAATGAACAAGTTTAAAATAAAATCAGTGATATTTTGCTAGTTATGCAGTTTTTTCCTGACACCTTAATATCCTCCCAACAGTAAAGCATGTATTTTTCATTTGCTTTCTTACTTTATCAAACTACACAGGCTTTGAAAGAGACACAGACTACTGAAACAAATTGCTGTATTGTGGGTGTGCATTGCCTGTGGGTAATGTGATGAGAAAGAACAGTGAGCAGCAGTTCTGTGACAGAATGAGATGATTCCCAGAGGTCCTTTCCATCCTGGGGTTCCACCCAGCCATTCTGGGGTTCTGTGCAGACACTTGAGACTTGCTTTTTGAGTGTATTAGGGAGAGGAGAGGAAAGGAGAGGAATAGGATCATTCTTTTGTTAAGCAACGTTGCTTTACAACCAAATTGATCACTATGGATCTACTCCTTTGTTAGTATTCCCTGTGTCAAAGCCTAGTTCTTACTTTGCAGAATAAAACAATTGGTATTTTACTTCTGGTTTCCTTGAGATCCTTGTGGTTTCCTTGAGATCCTTCTGATTTCCTTGAGGTAGAGTAACACAAATGAAAGATGCAGGACCAAGGGCACAGGTCAGCACAGTGTAGATGGGCAAGCACTGAGACAGCTTCTCACTAAAAAATGCTACTGGCTTGTGGTTGATACTCAGTTCTGCTTTTACTCTACCCTGACACACTCACTGTGTATTTGTCCAGTTAGATGGAACTAGCATTTTTCATTTAGATTAGGAGTCTGTGTCCATATAGGGGCAGCTATAGACATGGGAATATGGGGATGGTTATATTTTTTTGAGTGCTTATGCTTGATTTTAATTACATCTGCTCTCTGCTTACCTGCATTTGAAAATGAAGTGGCTGTTGAAACAGTTGAAAAGTCTCTGCAGGACATTCTTGAACTGAGACCTAGACTGTGTAAGGATGTTCATGATCAATCGAGTTACTAAATTTAATGAGTCTATAAGCTGGAGTGATTGAAGCTGTCAGGTGGGATGACCAAGTGTGCACATCGTGTGTTTAGAAGACTCAGTTGATGATGAGAAGCATATCCCAAGCTCCTGCAATCACCAGTGCACAGCACAACAGTGGTATTTCAAGGTCATGTACATGCTGGAACAGACTTACATCTAGAACACGAGATTTTTTCACCACTGTAATTGCAACCAAATGATGATAAAATAGAAAAAAACCCCAACCAAAACAAAACCAAATAAACAACCCAACCCCTCCAACTTCTAGTCAAAGTTGAAAAAGAAAATAGACCAAACCCCTGAATTGTGGCCTTTAGTGGTTAAAAGACATTCTCCCAGGATTAGTGCCTTTCTCAGTTTGTATGAAAATTGAGAATGTGATCTTACCCAATTTTCACATTTGTAAATATTGATTGAATGACAAAGAATTTCAATCTCCAGGTACGATTATATTTGGAATATAATCACTTCAGTAATTTTCCTGCCTCAGGCAAATGCAAACCCTGACTATCCTATACCTTTTCTAGATATGACGTGATGCTAAGATGTATTCCAGATTTTCAGAGCCTTTGAAGGTCAAAGCATTACAAAGCCCATATATATTTGCCTTCCTTCTCTGCTTTTAATTCTCGTACTTCAAAGCACTTGTCAGATTTTTTTATTTACTTCTCAAAATCTGTATTTGGTTGGTACTGCCACAACCACTGTGGTTCTCTTGTGGGGGGTTGGTGGAGTGGAGGTGACTTGCTGTTAGGGACACTGGGATATTTACTTGGTATGATGTATCTCTAATTGTGCCATATCTGAGGAGTTTCCTTTTTCTTTGCCACATCAGTTTGATCAAAAATCCTAGAAATCATGCTGATAATAGCAGAACTTGCATCTGTCTAATCAAAAAAGTTCAAGACTATTGCAATTTAGTCAGAATTACTCAGATTCATAAGTGAAATGCTGTTTAAATTAATTTTGGAAATCAGTAAAAGAAACTGGCCTTCAATCCCTTCATTATATGGTGTTTGACTCACCTTGCAAAAAGATGTTTGTGTTTTTAACCATTCAGCAGATAGATATGCACCTAATAGCAGGTTGAAAATCACATAAAGAAAGATTGCCCCTTGAGTTTTAATTTAAAATTTGTAAAACGACCATAAAAACACAAAGGTCTGCATAGGTAGGTGCTGTTATGAGCTGTTCATTATTACCATATCAATGCTTCTGTGACTTCAGTCCATTTTAACAATTTAATACAGGTGGAACCCATTCTCACTAGCGTGACTATTAAATTAGTGTGAAACTTGACAACCATAGAATTTATCTGCTGAAAAAATGGTAAATCAGACTCTGGGTAAACCAGTGCATTCTGTGCCTTATGTACTCTGTGTGAAAGTTGGTATGAAAAGTAATCAAGAATAATATGGAGTTTCATTCCACCTCTCACTGAAAGGCTGTGACATGTCTGGCAGATATTAAGAATGGCTCCCAAGACTTTGTGAAAGAGGTGACAGCCACAGCCACCCATTATCCTGTTCCACATCATAAGCAAATATAAGTAAAAAGAACTTGGGACATTTCCAGACTTGCACAAAGCATGAACTGGAATCTTGAGACCAGATTTATCCTCTATTTGAATTACATCAGAATAAATTTGGCTTTCAGTTTGTTCTTGGTTTTGACTGGAGACTCTGAAAATGTTGAATTGCTGGAAATGTTTTCAAGTCCCAGACGAAGTAATTGTTTCTCTAATGGACACAATTGAGAGAGTTCTATAAAAAGTCCGTTAAAATTCTTGCACAGATTAAATTTACATAGATTCAGTCCCAAACAAAACAAGCTGTTAACTTACCAGCTAACTGTGATAATGTCAATTTCCATGCACAGACGATATACTTGCTAATGTCTGCTCCAATGGGCATTGGTGGGTCTTGTCATTTGGTTGAACAAAGACTGGAAAATCAATCCACATAAAGGCATTTCCTTCAGCAATCTGTTCCTAACATGATCTTCATTTGTGAAATTCAATAGCAGCACAAGAAAACAAGTCTGATATTTCCTTATATACATCCTATGGGCAGGGATTTATTGCTCTAGAGGGTAAAACTTGTACCAACAGACAATGTTATTCAGCCAAACTGTTCATTATTTATCTGTGGCCTAACATCTAACATTTGATGAATGAATTTACAGCAAAATAAGGTTACTGGAGCTTGTTCAATTGTTTCATGTGGTTAGGACAGCTGTAGGCAATCTGTATAGGCTCTTTGCTATTAGAAACCTATACATGTTTAGGCAGTATGTAGTTCATTTATGATCTGCCAGAAAGTATATTAAAACTGAAGATCACTCTATGACTATTCCTCTATGAATGCTTACAGCAGAAGAGGAATTTCCCAAGACTAAAAGTAACCACAGTAATTCCATTTGAACATCTCCTGTAAATGAAGTCCGTCTGTCTTGAATGTGTCTTCTTCTACATGTGCACTGTAAAACAAGAGAGGTCACTTGATATATATTGTGTCACTTGGCCTGACTTGCTCTTAAATTCAAAAAAATGTCTTTACATGTCTTGTGTCCACATATGTAAAATCTCTGGTTTTCTTAAAACATTGATTCAAGGCTTTGAATTTGAACCTTTTAACATTCAGGATTATTCAATCAGAACCAAATATCACAGTTCCAGCACTCCACATGATGTTAAGTGGAAATAAAACTAGTCTGAGGTTGAGTCATGTAACAATCAAATACATGTGAAATTCAGTCCCAGGAATCAAACTCTGTCTATTTTGCCCACCCTCCTCCAATCCCCATTAGACATTTTCCAGACATTCACTGATTCTTTCAGTTCTGCCTCTCTTTAACTTTGCATCTGTGCTCAATTATTTTGTCTTTGTCAGCTGTTCAAGCAGAATCTAAAAATACACTAAAACATCCACTTGCAAACCTTTCTGCCCAGAAGGAACCAAGAGGGTTTTGACAATGGTTAGCTCATCATTTATTCCAAACCAAGGAATGAACCTCCATCTTTTTTTCCTGTCCAGGAATCCTTATAAATAACAAAATTAAGTGGCAGACAGCCTCCAAGGTTTTAAGTGCATGAGAGCACAGGAGGTTCTGACTTACATGGATATACACAGGCAGAACAGACTTCCTCACAGATAAAGATTAGATTTAGTCAAGTTGAACTTTCTTGGAATTTTAAGGATTTTCTGAGGACAGAAAAAGTTATTTGGGCCCATTTTGGTGAGCTTCTAATTGAAGGAGAACATCATACTTGAGTGCCTGTTGCTTTTCAAAACATCTCTGTTCTGTAGTGACAACTACAGTGTTTTGTTTGCTTATATTTAGCTCCTAGTGGTATATGAGTTTCTATAAGGTAGTAATTACAAAATCATTCTGCTGCTGTTGTGCACTCACAATATAATGTTGTGATTACTTCTGTTGTGCAAAGTAATTGTAGTTATATACTCACCTCCTTCTCTGCCAGTAAAACCAGGATTCACCTGACAAAGGAAGCCTCAGTGCAGCACACATTCAGGCTTTGGCATCCATGAAAACACTCATTTGTTTGCAATTAAGTGCATTCAAATACAGTGAGGACTTTGCAATGACTTCAGAACATACAAATTCACACAATGGCCGAGCTGTGCATAGCCCTGGTTCACTCTAATTCCCTGTGCTTGGTGGTGCAGTACAAGTTTTCAACTGGAATACTCTTGAAACAAAGAAACAGAATTTTTGTTGCATTTTCATATAATTAGAAGGAATGTCACCCACACTGTTATGTTAAAGGTATTTATTTTCTTAAATTTGAAGTGTGAGGCAATTCCAGCAGCATCTCAAGGTAAAATTTCCATCTTCATGGGTGGTACTAGTTTTTGTTAACCAAACCAGCAGGAAAAGGGCAAGGTAAGATACCAGAGTATAAAGCAGAACAAGGATAGATATAATAATGGTGAGGATGTGTTGAATAAAGTCCTTTGCTTTCATAGAATCATAGGCTGTGTTCATGCTGCAAACTCAGATGAGGCAAGTCAGGAGCACTTCACTGCTGTGCATCAGACTCAGCTGAAGCCTGCAAGAGCAAACCACATTTTACTGATGCCAGTCACCCGAGGTGTAATTCTTATTTGAAAACGCAGTGCACGGAGCATCAACATAGACAAGACAGAAAGCCCCAGAGCAATGACCCAGCATCCCTTCCCCTGCGTGGCAGGATGTGCCTGTCCCGTGTGAGAAAGAAATTCCATAACACTGGTGCCCCCCGAGTGTGTCTCATCTCAGCCTGTACCTGTGCCTGTGGCTTGAATTGATTTCATTGTACAGCAGGGCTGCTTGCAGCTGAGTTACAAAACGGGGAAGGAGCTGTGAGACACTGTCAAAAGGCTGGAAACCATTTCTGTCTTATGTCTGATGTGCTGTCAGGAAAGGCAGCAGCACGAATGCCTAAGGTCAGACAAATTGTCTGTAGGGCTGGTCTGGCATGAAGACCAGAGTTTAGCCTCTAACTGTTCCATCTCATTTATTACCCTACTAAGTTATGCTTGTGTCCATGCTTGTATTCTTATTCTAACATTTCTGAAGTCAGCTGTGTGCTTAGAAACGAAAAAGTAATTGATTATCATTATCACCAGTTCTTTTTATTTAAAAAAATTCACATTGCCATACAGATAGCTAGGACAGCATTTATTGTAACCATTTGCCTTTCCAGTTTTGTACATATGAAATATTTACACAGTTTGCTTCAAGAATTTCTTGTTTTGCAAGTTTGCACAAATCACCAGAAATGGCTCACTTAAAACATACATCAAAAGGAAACTGGTGGTAACAGATGAATGCTTTCATAAAAGCAGCTGGGGACAAATTCAGCCAACAGCAGCTCACAGCAGAGCAGATCAGCCCTGATGGGAGTGAAGTTCATGGATTGTATCTGTGGGACAGTAGGCACAGTTTTGAAGGCCAAGCTTTTAAAGTCGCCTAGACTTGATGTTACAGGCTTACCAGGATTTTCAAAACCACCCAAGATACCAAATTTATGGTGAAAATTAGGAACCTGGACAATTTTGAGAATCTTACTGCCTACGTAACTACAGTTTTAGGTACTTAAATTCCTTAGTTATCCCTCCTTAGGTGAACTGGGAACTAAAATGATACTGGCTTTCCCAAGAGTTTACACTCCAAGATCACTTTTAAAATGCCAGATGACCATGAAAAGGGTCACAACCAGTTTTTGCATGTTTTTAGCTGAACATATTAAGAAGCCTAAAAAATATGTAACTGTATTTATAGTGAGTTACTGTTTGGGTGGGTACTGTGGGGAACAGTTGGATGATGCATTGATGCATGCAACTTGAATTATCTCAGTTCGCTGCCTTTTGTGTTTGTTGTTGTTACTTGTTTGTTTTGTGGGTTTTGTGGGTTTTTTGTTTTGTTTTGTGGGGATTTTTTTTTGTTTTTTGGTTGTTTTTTCACCTTCACTCTTTAGTTTTACTTTGAAATTAATTTATGTACAATATTTATGTATTTTCGGTAGATTTCATCTTGAAATGGATGTTCAGTTGTCATGCACTGAACATATCTCTCAGATCATATGTTTCAAAACAGTTTAGAGAGTCAAGTATTCTTTAGATCAGAGCAATGATCTTATCTAAACCTGAGTCCGGTGCAAATCAAGTGGAAACCAACATGAAGCTGAACTCCCTAATGGTACCAGTTCTTAGAGATGAATTAAATCCTGCTAAGTTGAAAAAACCCTTTCAGTTGGTACAAGAGTTCAAACCAAATACAAGCTGTTATCATTTGCAGTCATCTGGAAAGGAAAATGCTCTTAATGCAGTGCCAGTAAAAGATATTCCCTTGAGTTTTCTTGCTCCGAGCTACTGTAGCTTGTTTACATTCCCCAAAGAAACTGTGTGAAATCTTTCACACACTAAGTCAAACCTTCAAAGAAGTTTAAGGTAGGACTTAGGTTGTTAGAATATTGTCTGTTTCATAAAACTTATCATTTTATCCGTAAGAACTCCTGGATCCTGCTTCCTTTTTTTTTTTTCTTCCATGTACTGATCACTGTGGGAAGCATTAGACTTCTAAGGCATTTATACTGGGTAAGCCATAAGAAAACTATCCTGCAGGTCAAGGCGTGGAAAATAGTAACAAACACCTGCTGCTTCTACATATGGATAGATTTTTCACTTAAGTGGAAATCACTTAGCTGAAAATCAAAGCACTGGTGGAAACCGTATGAAAGCAGTTAAAGCCAGCAAAGCTTGTAGGAGTGTTTTATGAGAAAGCATGTAGCTCCAAGTGTTAACTTCCCCAGATAAATGTGCAGAATTAGTTAGCTATTTTGTCTCTTTCATTTGCTAATCAATTTTCCCCACTACCAGCCTATGACAACCAGTAGGCCTGCACATTTGTTTCATATGGTTAAAGAATGTTTAACCCCCTACTGACCCTCGAGTGTTTGCTCTCCTTCCCTCAAGGCACGGAAGACTTTAAAGTAGAACCCGATGAATGAAAAGAATTAATCTCTGGGGGGCTTTTGTCATGAAAGCTTGAAAGGAGATCAGAACATGACATGCTGACAGCTGAAGTCAAGAGGAAAATTATGATATAATACAGCAAGTCAAAAATGTTACATGCCATCGAATCCAAAAGGCAAACAAAGTATACATATTGCCCTGGTTCTTTTTGGCTGCCCCTGCTACTGGCAACACTAAAATCTATAGTGGAGCCCCTTGAAAAGACAAAGGGTGTTCATGGCTGCTCTTTGAGAATAAAGCTGTTGAGCTTCTCAAAAATGGGTGTAACGTGTAAATGAGCTTCTTCTGACCCTTGTGTTTTATACCTTTTACAAGTCTATGATGGATCTCTGGTTCCTGTTACTGTTCTGGACAATTTTGTTCAAGCTTTGTTTTCTAACTAGTTTAATTTATCTGGGCTTTCTGAGGCTTGGCCTTGATAGTTTTAAATTTTCCTGTTGTCTTCATTCTAAGCTCTTGAAATGGCCATTACATCAAAGAGGAAGGTATGGATACATTGCAGCAAAACTAACACATTTTCGGTCTTCCTGTGCTTATTCCTTTTCACTCTGCTTGTCATAGACAGCCACAGCCACAGCTATGCTCAATAGCTACTGGATGGTAATCCCAAACCCAGACATATTTTCACAAGTGGTATTTTAAATCTGTGGCTCACTTTCTGGTTAGCATAATTTTAGGAGTCTCCCGAGCTCCAGTCAGGACAGACAGAGAGGCAATGCTTTGAGTTCCCAAATTATATGACAATGAGCCAACGAGAGTTTATTTTGCTTGCAATTCTGTTAGAGAATTACCTATTAGAAGATGTGAGAATAGAGCCTGTACTGTATCATTATCCCAGCAGGGAGACTGTGCAGTCCATGGCTGCTCTGGGTGCTCAGAGCTGGACACACGGGTGAGGGGCCGGGGGGTCATGGACGTGCGACCACACTGCCCTTGGAGGGGACACCGTGTCCTTCCTGCTGGGAATGCATGCAACTTGCCTCCTCCCTTTAATTCTCCCTTCCCTTCTCCCTTCCCTTCTCCCTTCCCTTCTCCCTTTCATTCTAATTTTCCTTTTCACCTTCCTTTTCCCTTTCCTTTTCCCTTTCCTTTTCCCTTCCATTCTCCCTTCCCTCTCCCTTTCATTCTAATTTTCCTTTTCCCTTTCCTTTTCCCTTTCTTCTCCCTTTCCTTCTCCCTTTCCCGTCCGTGTCCGTGTCCGCAGCCGCGGGGCCGTTCTCCCGCTGGCCACCAGGGGGCCCCCTTGGCCCAGCCAAAGCGCGCGGGTCCGGGCAGTTAAACCCGGCCTAGGAGCGGCATGGGCGCGGGTCCGGGCAGTTAAACCCGGCCTAGGAGCGGCATGGGCGCGGGTCCGGGCAGTTAAACCCGGCCTAGGAGCGGCATGGGCGCGGGTCCGGGCAGTTAAACCCGGCCTAGGAGCGGGATGGGCGCGGGTCCGGGCAGTTAAACCCGGCCTAGGAGCGGCATGGGCGCGGGTCCGGGCAGTTAAACCCGGCCTAGCTCCGGCATGGGCCTTGCTGTCCCGCTCAGCAATGCTGCCAGCGGGACATGGAGCAATGCAGGGTGAGGCTGAACCTGCCAGGCTCACGCCCAGCTGAACTGGGAGGCTCAAACAGCCTTGGGTGTGTGTGTCCAGGTGTATACTGCAGGGAAAAATAACAAAATCAAGCAAAAACAAGACGAGCTTTTCAGTTTTCATTTCTCAGCTGAAAAGAGTCCATGGTTTATCAGGACTTTGAAATCAGACATTTGTATTTTCTGGGTGGAAATGGAAAAAAAAATTACATTCCCAGAACTGTTGAAGGGATGATAGGTATCTTGTTTAGAAGTAAAATTTAACAACAGTTTTCTGATTTGAGTGTTTTTGAGAAGCAAACCGTGTAGCCCAAGATTATAAGCCTGCAATCATCAGGAAGAAAGGGACAGCCAAGGCTGTGCTACCCTACAGGCTCAGCTCACACTGACCTCTCAGTGTAGAGACTGATTTCCTCCCCTAATCACAGTGTGCAGTGATGGACGTAGCTCATATCATGCTGATTAAAAATGGTTGATGACCTCCCTTTTCAGTGTGTGTGCTGAGCATGCTTTCAAATGAGGTGTTAAATGTTTACCAACAAAATTAACAAAAGTTTTAGGAGCTACAAAAGTGAAACCCTGTTTTCCTCAGTGTTTTTGAGAGAAATGTCCCCAGAAATGGAGCAGATAATATTAGCAATTTTGAGTTTGCTAAAATGAGTCCTAAAACTACAGAACTTTTGTGAGTTTCAACATTTCATGCTAAAAATGCCAAGGTTGTGGATTCAGTCCTTGCATGGGCCATTCACTCAAGAGCTGGACTTGATGATCCTTGTGAGGCACTTCCAACTTGGAATATTCTGTGATTTTGTGGTTTTGGGATTCTTGAAAAATGTGATATTCTCATATTTTCTCGTATTACCTGTGTCAGGTAAATGTGAATGAATCATAGAATACTGGACTGCAAAACAGACAAAAACCCAACCAAACAATCAGAATTTTGCAGTGTGTGGAAGACAGAGAGAGCAAACTGAACACGATACTGTTTGAAGGAGTAGCAGAAATGTCCCTGCTAGCTATGTGAAGACTTGCCAGATGTGTGGCAGTTTGTATAAGCTCCAAGTGTACCAGACAGCATTTGCAGTAATTGAAGCAAAATTGTTGACAGAGCTGTGTGGGACAAGTCATGGCTTTTATTGAGCACGCCCAAAAGACTCCCTAAAAGTCCCAACCCCAAACCTGGTTCTGAGGGAGCCACCAGTCCCTTTTCCATTCTGGGAATGGTGCTGGATTCTGCTCAGGATGCCCAAGGGCACGTGCAGTTTGTTCTATGGAGTCCAGCCACATCAAATTTTTGTGTTTTGGGAGCAGCTTAAGGCTGGCACGTTTAAAAGCAAGGTGAACAGTACCTGCAGCCCATCCCGTGAAGGCTGGCTGATTAAATGCAGTTCTTAATCCATGAAAAGAGCCGTTTTAAGCTGAGAAGTGGAAGTGTTACAAAACCAACAAAAAAACCCCCCACACAAAGATTAATCAGTCATTCTTGACTCAAATACCTCCTCGCTCCATGGCTTTGGGAGCCATGCAACTCCTTTTCTTTCAGCTAAGAGCTGAGCTGTTCTCAGCAAGAGGATGACAACTTTTGGCTTCTTTTCACCCGTTTTTTGGAGCACAACTGAATGCTCAGTTGGGTCATATCCTATCTGTGGAATTCCACTGAGCTCAGTGAAAATAGCTCCCAAGGAGGGGCTGGAGGAGATGAGCCTGAAATTTGGATTGAAGTGAAGTTGATAAATTGAAAACTTAATATCCACAAAATGTTGGTGGGTTCTGTTTGTGTATCCATAGTTACTCACCATGTATCATCCCAGTATCTGCATTCTAAGTGCAACAAGCAGTAAGAGGAAAAGAGTTGCTTTATCTGAATCTTTGTTGCTTTAGGATACAAAATTCTTTTGAAAAAGTCCCGGGTGGCTAATATAGTGTTTTATATTAGTGCAAGAATTTTGTTCAGATCCCAGCTGTTTAACAAGATGCTTCAGGAGAGCTTTACAATGACAAGGCCTGAAGTTAGAAGTGTGTAAATAAGATGCAAAGAGCCAAATTCTGTTCTGTAGTGTTGTTTTTAGCTTTGTCTAAGTCTTTTAACTATTCCAAATTTTAGCTGTGCTATAACACTACCTAAAATAATTTCGAAACAAGCATTTAACTGTGAAAAACATCTATTCTGTGTAAAATAAGTGAGAAATAGGTACAATCATATGATTAAAGTTGATCCTTTGGACACATCCAACTCTTACCTTAATTAGTATCAGTCTTCCACTAAATGAGAGCTGTAGAGTGTGTGCAATGTTGAGTTCTCATATACTGGCAATATGGAAAATACAATCTTGAGGGTTTTTTTAACATTTCCTTCAAATACATTTTAAAATTGAATCTAGATATGCTGACTTCAGTTTCTGAAGAGAGTTTCTTCCCTTTGTCATGCATTTCTTCTGTGGATTTGCAGATTCATGGTTTTTGCTGAACTGATGTCAAGGAAATAAATTTCAGTAGAATTGGTTTAAAGATCCATGTTAAGCTTAAGAATTTTGTCTGCAATTCAGAGGTCAAGGGCAGAATTTTTGACAAAATGAAAAATTATACTCTGAGTAGGTAACATAAACATTTGTTATGATGAAAGATCCCTAAAAACCTGAAGGTTCAATGAAGTTCTTGAGGCTCACTGGAGCATAAATTTGTCTTCTAAAATGACACTACTTTACAGGATTTTAAGTTTCCTTAATGTCTTGAAGTGGTTCAGCTGTAGCTCAGATTTGATCATATGTAAAGATAAAAAACATAGGAATGCACAGATACTAATATTTACATTTTATGTGCAAAGTTCATATAGTTGCAACTGGGTAAGAGTATTAGCATTTACCCCAATTTTAGGTAAAAACACTGTGATCAAATGACTTAATGGGATCCAATAGTGGTCAATAATATTTGATCTTCAATATTCGTTGACAAGATTAAAATATAAATGTATTTATATTAGCTACAGCTAAGCCAGCTGGTTAAATATGATTTGACTTGACATTTACTGATATGTTGGGATAGTTGGAGCATAATTTAATCATAACCAAATGCTAAAAATATCTACCACTTTCTGGTCGTGTTGCTGAAAAAGTGCATCTAACTGCCTGAAAGGTATATCACAAAAATTATGGCCCAGTTGTTTTAAGCAGGGCTATGGGTTTCTTGTATCAACACTAAAATGATACTGACAAGTGCTGCTTTCCTTCCAGAATTACTTAATATGTCTCTCCTTAACTAGTTGCAGTGTATATGAATCACATACTTTGGTCTGTAACTTCTGCAGTTGAGGCCATCATCTGTTACATTATCCTTCCTGTGTGAGTGTATTTGGCAAAGAAAAGGAGCACTGCAAGGAGGAAAGTGATCCATTTTGGGTTTCCACTGCTCTGGCTGCTACTTCAGTTGTATCATTCCCCTTCTGTCAGGTGAGATCATTATTACATGTCCTGGACAGTAATTCCCATTCAGGGTGTGTAGGTTTTGAAGCAATCAGTCAGAGGTCAGATTTGGTCAGGATGGGACCCTTTCCAAATTACTCCTGGAAAAGGTGGGACCAGTTCCTGAAGCAACATTCTGTGAGTGGAAAAAATTATTTGGTGAAAAGCTGTAACATTTCACGGATCTTTTACAAGGCAGCATTATATGGGAAAGCCTGAGAACAGACTGACTGAAAGTGAACAAATGTCTTAATGAGAATTCATCAAAGTCAACTCTTCATCTGGAATATTAAGTTGAAGTACATCTGACTTGCTTCTCAATGCTGTGATTTTCTGGTGTTGTAATCAGAATTATGAATGCACTATGGAGACTTTTAAATTACTCTTCACCAAATGAGAGTAAATCACTGTCCCCAGTCCCTCATTGTGGAACTGTGACATCAGCTCAGCTCTGGATCTGCCTTTTGCTCCTGAAAATCCATCTTGATCAGTAGCTCAAAAGTTAGTTAGAGTAAACGTGAAATAACTGGAAGCCAAGTTAAAACAATTTATCTTGTTTTGTCTTTATTATTTGCAGGCCAAACTGCTGTACTTAAGCAGCAAACACCACTGTGGATAACAAATGGGAGATGCTTACATTTAGAACAAGTGCAGAACTATAAATTATGGAGGACACACTTGCCACATTGAAAAGGCTGAAGTTTTGTGAAAGAGAATTACTGAAATAATAACTAAAGTGAGTGGACTTTCAGCAGAGTCTGGTGGTTCCGAGTAATTGTGTTGTATGTACACTTCAGACATTGACCTCATGTCTCAGACATTCACCGTGCTGAGAGCCTGGTTGCTTAGCACTGAATGCTAAGTGACAGGCTAAGTTCAACCAAATGTCAGTCATTGCAATGATGTCATGTTGTCCAAAACCCATTAATTACTTTGAAAATTCCCACAGTAACTGAAAATCTCAGATTATCTGCCTGAATTAATGGGAGCCCTGTAATTGAGTGATGGATCCCATGCTGTTATTTTGTACCCTATGCACTTTTACATTTTGAATGAAGGTGTCAAATACAGGTTTTGGTCATTTCTACTAATCTTAGAATCACTGCCAGTTTTAATATTGTCATTAAGAACAATCGCACTAATAATAAGAAATGTGAAAGGCCCTATTCCCACAGTACACCTTAGAAATGAATATCTCTTGGAAACTAATATCTCTTATCTTGGTGGACTTACATGGCTGGGAGCTGGGGAGTCTGTGCCAAAACCTCTCATTCCTGTTTTAGCAATGTTCAAGATTCCAGGGGAAAGAAAAGGAGTTGATTTTTATTTTTTTTAATCACTTACTAATTGCAGTGTTATTTTTCTTTTTTTTTTTTTTTTTCTTTTCAGATAAGAATGTGTAAAGAAAGGTAGTTTTGAAGGGTGTTGGTGCACCAAGTTACCAGGCTGCAGGTAAAATCCAGAGCAGTGCATGCTCCATGCTTTTTAAGCCAGGGCTGGGAGGTGCAATTCCAGGATGCTGTGCCCATTGCAGACCCTCTTCAGGCTCCTCTTTGGTGCTCACATCCAGGCTCCCCTTCTCCACTTTCTCATAAGTTATCAGCAGTTACATAGTGGCAGCAAAAGATGACTCGATGCTTCTTTGGTTATGTTTCTAATTTTGTTTCAGTCTGTTGTTCTTCACACGTGTACAAGGCATGTTCAAATAGAAAGCTCAGAAAGTGCCTAACTTCTGATGCAGTCAGCAGGCTTTGGAAGCAAATTTCTAGATACCTTATTCCTTGAGATACCCCTCAGTAGGAATGTAGGACCAGATGGGAAAGTGATACAGAGTATTTTTTTATTTATACCATCAAATTTTATCTTACAAAAAATTACAAATTCAGCATTTTCCAGGATGTCTTTATATATCTCCAAATACCACGATTATGTATTGTGGGGAATGTTAGATCTCATTCAATTCAATCTCAATTTAAAATATAACTTTTTTTTTCAGTCTTTCCTTTGAGGAAAAGTGTGAGCCCTTAATACAAAAAAAAGGGATGTTTATTGGAGTCAGACAGTCTTAAATAGCTTATATTGACCTTAAACAAAATAATGTATTAATTTAAAACAAGTAACATAATCAATATAAAAAAACCCTAGATCCCAGAATATACTGAATAAAACTGCAAGCATAAGCAGTATTGGCTGTCTAAAAAGTGGGACTACTGAACGTGCAGTGAAGTTCCTGAGACATCATAAGTCCCAAATTCATTTTACCAAAGCTAAACTAAATCTTTTGGAATCCATGGGGTGATTTGGTCTTTATTCCAGCCAAGGACTGGTCAGCAGGATCTATTTTGGGGATGAGGAATGCCCCAAAGTGCTGAATGCAGGAGTTGGGGCCACTGGGGCATATCATTACCCATTCCCCACTGCAGAAGGGACTGGCTGTGTAATTGCCTTCCTGGCCTGGGGACCAGCAGGCCTTGCAGAAGGCTGCCTGCCCAGGCCATCTCCTGCTTTTAGCAAGCTCATTTATCTGCAGTGTTTTGCTAACATTGCTGTTTCAACTGCCTAAGAAGCAAACCCGTTGTGACTTGCCCCTCCCCAATGGCATATCTCCTTTCCTAGTGTGCTAACTCTGGAACTGCAGTAGAAGAATGCAATATCCTTGAAATTGCACTTCTCTGCCAGGAAAATCAGATTTCAGTCCTGAATCTAAGAGTATCTCTTATTAATAGCTAACACGTATGTAGCAACTGTGTTTGCATTGCACTTTACCAAAAGGAATGAGACCTTCTCTTTGCCCTGATTAATATGCAGGCTGAATAAACCAAATGTGGCATAGCAAAGTTATCTATTTTAAAGTATATTTAGCTTCCATTACCTCAAATAGCTGTCAGTTTTATATTCTTGGTGTTTGTTTTCTTAAAAATGGGCCTGTGAGACAGGGTAATGCTGTTATTCCTATAGGCAACTAAAGCACAAGGAGCTGATTAGCTGGAGTTCACACTAAAACATATATGGCAGATGAGGGATCTGATGAACTGACATAATCTGGCAACAGGTTTTGTTCTGACACGTTCTGTTGTCCTGGCTGATGTAAATCAGGAAAAAGAAGGCAAGGAGGAAAGAAACAGCTTTTACTTTAAATGGCTTGTCTTGTTGGACATCCTGCAAGCAGAGCCTGGGGGTTCTTTGCTCACTTTTAGACCCTCAGGAAACACCTGCATTCAGGAGAAACCCCCCTAAAGCCACGACTCTGCTGGAAATATCTGATTGTCAGGCTTCTCAGTCATGGAGTGGGTCTATGTAGAAAGATAGTGTTATCACTAATCACAGAAGGTAAAGGAAGCATTGCTTACAGCACATTTTAGAATGTTTTAGATGCTGGTTGGTATTTATTATTCAAGCTCAGTAAATTCTTTCCTCCACTCTTGGTTAAATGGATTTTCAGGTTAATTTTCCTGAATACTGGCATGTTCTACACATAAGGGTTCAAAGTTACAGAACTTACTACCTCTAAAAATATTTACTAATGGAGTCACTTTTACTAATTTTCCAGAAGCAAAGCAAAAATAAAAACATCCAATAAAAGCTTTCCTTTCATTTTGAATTACTGAGCACTCAGACTCTTGTTTTGTCTAAGCTTCTCCTACACTGATGTCAGTAACATCATGGAGATGCAGAAACATGCTGTCAGCAACTGGCTGCATCAAAGATCAAGTTTTCAAGTCCAGCTCTGTGGTATAGCAATAAAGAGCACATGTAACATTACCAACTAATTAAACAAATAATATTTTTGACATGCTAACTTATCTGAATACAGGAAAGCCAGACTGTGCTAAACTTACTTAGGGGAAAATAAGAAAGATGAGTGTCTCTAGGAAGTGCATATCAGGAAGATAAGGCTGCTTTTTGATGGTAGGAAATGTGCTGAAATGTAGTCAACAGAGACTTTTCTTCCTCATGATGTGGATATCTTAAAGCCAAAATGCAACCAATAATCCTTGTTCTTTTCCTGTGGATTATCCTTTATCTGAATTAACACAAAGCATTTATTTTGGCTTGCAATTGTGAAAGCCTATTAAGTCATTGATTGCCATGGAGCACTTCAAATATGTTTCTGCTGGTTTGGTTGTGGTCTAGCCTATGATTGCTTTCAAATGTGTTTCATAAGCAGACATTCTTTTGAAAAGTGTTATTTTAAAAGGCTGAATTAGTTTTTTAAAAAAGTCTGTTTCCCCAAAATGAACATGTATTTTGCATGGCACAAACTCATACTGTATGGAAGAATAATGCAATACTAGATTACTGCCTTAAATTAAAACTCAAATAAAGCCAGTGGAATTCCCTAATCTAATAAATTCCAGATATTCTGGATTGCTGAGGCCAAAGTACTTGTGAAGTCCCTAAATAGTGTTTAATTAGAAGGAAAATGTTGAGAAATTGCACAGAATGAAGACAAGACAGAGAAGGTAGATTTGGGAAAGAAATAGTATTGAATGAACCTTAAAAGGTTCTCCTTGGTGAACTTCTACTTGTATCTTACATTATCCACTGCAATTTTTAAGTGATCAAACATTTCTATCACAATAAAAAGAGCCAAGGAGTGATGGGTTAAATGAAACTAATGGTAAGAACATCAGTCTTGTTGCTGAATAAGAATAACTTCATCCCATGTTTAATGACCTTGCAGATGGTTTCATCCAGATTTGCAAACAGATTGGCTGTGTATCAGTTCCCACTCAGGATCACACCCATGAGCTTTGTGCAGTTCCAGGTAAATGCAGGAAGCAAAGCAGGACCACCTTGTTGTGCAGGCTTTGTGTGAAGAGTCAGCTGGGAATGGGAAAAAACCTTTTCTTGCTGCAGGGAAGGGAGGTGTGAGTTACAAACTCAGTGTCACCACTCAGTGTCCCTTCCCTCCTCCTGTACTCAGCAAAGTGTGGCAAGTTCCAAACACAGAGAAGGCACAGTCCTTCCACTATTTTACACAGCAGGCAAGAGAATAGGGAATAGGGAGTGTGGGAGTTCAGCAAGGGTGGAACCCACCCAACAGACTGTCCACTAAACAGTTCCACAAGATCCTGTGTGCTCTCATGAGTCACAAATTATTCACAGACATCACCAAATGCGAGTAGGTACTTTTTCACCTAGAGTGTAGGTTAGCTTTTATTTAAAATGATGATGTTTCAAATTTGGATTATATGGTTTAAAATATATTTTATCATAAGCCAATTTTATCTTGGCATTTACTGGAATGCTGTATCTTTTTAATTTTTTTTTTAATTGAGGTTTCCTGAAGCATGGTTTATTTTGCAAATCTAAAAAGTGTAGAAAGCCACATTCTTGATCTTCTTTTTAAGAATCAGATCCTATCAAATGTGATTTCCTACCATAAATTCCCATGGGAATAGAAAAGTGCTTTGTTTCATTAAAATATTTGCACTAAGCATTTTTTAAAAAATCCTTTAATGTAGACAGATTTTTTGTGCATTTATTTGGTATTTCTAATAGATCTTGTCAGACAGAAGAAATCAATAAATATCATGTATTATACAAGCTGGTTTTAGCTTCTGAATAGCTCTGACTCAGCACAGATTATAAAAAGCCAATGGCTGTTGAAAATGCTTTGGTTCTGTTTGGATGTCTGAGAAGGTAAAATATGCCAAAATAAGCACAAACTCTATTGGCACTACTAAATACTTTTCTGTTTCTATTTGTCTCAAAAGTAACTAAACAGCACTCAGTTTTACTTCAATAATTATTTGGATTGACTTCTGCTTCTTCAACTAGAAATACTTCCATGTCCATATTTTGATGTGAAATTGGTTTTTTTTGGTGTGTCTTTTTAATATCACTTTATGTGTAATGAGATTTATGTAGAATTCAGGGGGAAAAGTGCCTCCTCAGATATTTAAGTGGAAAAGACTCTAAACCTTTTGAGAAGATAAGGAAAAAATGAGATGGTGTTCTTAACTTAAATGGTGCCTGTTCACCAACATGTTCACAAACTCTTACTATCACACTATTTTAATTTAATTCCACAAATGTAGACCAAGTGTGTCTTGTCCTTTTCTGGAAGTGGGAGGTGGGAGAGGGCTATGTGACCTCTCTTTATTGGGCTGAGTTTCCACATGTGTAGGATGCAAAGAGAGAAGGTTTCATGGACATCTCATGGTCTGTGGCCACAGGGAGGAGAGCTGATGCACTGTCTTTGATGTGTTTGATGTTAGTTCATTTTTCCCATCCTACACAGTTGGATCAATTGTGTTTTGTCAATCATCCTGAAATAGCTGTTTGCAAGATTATAACACCCTTGGCTGGAGCAGTGAATAATGCTGACTCCCACTTCTTGATTCCCTCTCTGCTCTCTCCAGGTTAAAAGCCATGTGTTGGTCTCCATTGCAGACACCCTTTGTGTGTTAAGGAAAGAGGGAACAGCTTTGTGCACACAACCTTCCCTGGCATCTGGAGAAGCTGTAAAGTGCAGGGTCAATTCCTTGGCTCCCTGCAAGGTAAGTGAGCAGGTACAGTGACAGCTCAGGCTGGACATGGACTCCATTGAGATGGGCAGCAGTGCTCACTTTCAGCTTTTCCCAAAGGTTTTCAAATTCAAGCTGTTCAGAAGGCTGTTATCCTAAGGTAGATTGCTGCCATAACAACTCCATATGCACAGCCAGGCTCCTGATTGCTTCTCATTCCCTGGGCTGTCAGTAAAGCTGCTGCAGGATATTCCTGCTTTACTGTGTTTTGTGCTTCTGAATCCCACATCTCTGTGCTGCCCCAGTTCAGTTCTTTGCAGACAAAACCAGAAGGGAGGATTGTTTAGAGAGTTTTTATAAAGAACAAGCTGCAGATTCCCCCCCAATGCTGGAATCCTAAAGGCAGCTGCAGCTGTGTGGGGAGAAGGGTTTTCATGCAGAGCACAGAATCACAGAATCATTTTGGGTTGCAAAAGACCTCCAAGGTCATTGAGTCTAACCTGTGCCCGACCCCCCCTTGTCACCCAGCACTGAGCAATGAGTGCCACTTCCAGCTGTTCCTTGAGCACGTTAATGGCCTTACAGCAATCCATTGCAGTGACTCCACGACTGGAGTTTGCTTTGAGCCAGAACCAGGGCCAGTTGAGATCTGCCCCATTGTTCTTACTGTGAGCTGATGAGCCTCTGACCAAAGTTGGAGGATGTGCAGCTTACAATAGCAGAGGAGTTGACTCAAAGATGTAGGAGGTCTGCTCCAGTTCTTTATTTCTACCAAAACTCCAAATGCTGAGTTCAGGAATTGGCTCAGTTTCTGTTAAAGGAATGCTGAAGGCCCTTGTGAAGCTGCAGTACCCCTGGGGAGGGTTGGTGACATATGTAGATGGTAGTGCCCCCCACAAGGCATTGAGAAGTCATCTCTGATTAAGTTTGAGAATGTCCTGGGAAGGGCTTACACTGATATCTGTAAAAGTAACAGAGAGGAAAAAAAAAATCTGTTGGAAACAACCACTTAGCAATTATCTGTAAAATACAACTATTGCAGCTCTTGTTTGTGGTTTAGATGCTGTGTTTAGATGCTGGAGGTCGTGTTATTTAGGAAGAAGCTTCACCACTTTTGGTCTGAAAAATATTAAAAAGTGGAATTGCCTTCTGCACATGAGCAAAAAAAATTCAGGCTGGTCCCAGGAAAAAGAGTTATATACTGCACTAATATGTTTCACATCTGCACCTCTCTTAAGACAGTTGCAGAAAATGGCATTGGAAATGACAGAAAATCTAAGATTATGCAGAATTCAAAGCATACTGATTTAATCATGAATGTGGTATTTATTAGAAGAAAGGAGAAAACATGCTTCTGTAGATTTTGAGTATTTGTGACAACATACATGTTAATTATTGCCAGTTTGTGCAATTGGAGAAGGTAAAAATCTGTATTTCAAGTAGTTTTAAAGTTTTGCAGGAGTCTGGTTTTAACCAATTTTCTTTGACTTTCCATTAAGAGGAACACACATGCAAAACTTGTAAGCTGTAGTTAACTGGGAGTGTTTTCAAATATCCTGGAGAATCAGATGAGAAAAGCTGTGTGGGAAAACACTGCACAGTGTTTGTTAAAGAGAAAGACTTCCCTCTGTGTCACCAGCAACGCTCCCCAAGAGCAGCAGCTCCCTCCAGCCTGCTCTTGTCAGGTGTGCTGGAGGGGGCTGGTGGCCAAGGGCTGGTGGCCAAGGGCTGGCTGCAGTCCTCGCAGTCTCCAGCAGCTCTGGAGCCACTGCCAGCACATTGCTCCTGCCATCCCATGGGGAAGGAAGGGCTGTGCTGCCAAGGCAGGTGTGGCCCTGGGCTCTAACAGAGCCTCTCACAGTCCATGATAATTCTGGGAGCCCCCTGGGGGTCCCACCTGCTCCAAAGGGGAACAGTGGTGGCTTACAGGACTTCTGGTCTTTCCTTTCTGCTGGAGTGTGCCAAAGTGAACGTGGGTATCTGAGTGGTTCTGTCTGTAGGTGCCTATGAGGCATGGCATATTTTGGACACGTCCAAACTAAGCTGTTTATCTCCATGAGGAATTTTTAAAAAAAAGCAGGAAGGCAGGTAGAGGATTTGCTGATCTAATTTGTTCCTTGATGAATCTAGGATAAAAAATTGATGAATAGGGATAATTTGAAGATCAGATCCCTTTATGATTCAATAATTCTTCAGAGCTGTCATGTTTATACAATCACACACAGAGAAAATGGCCAGCAGAAGGCATCACAAGAAGTTATAATTTTTCAAAATTTTTGTCACTGTGTACATATTCTATTCAGTTTACTTTGGATGTTGATGAACTCCAAATTTTTTGTAGCCCTTATTAGCTTGATCCAGTCAGCTGTAGTTAATGGAAATCCTTGCTCTTAATCTAGAGAGACATATTTGGTATTGAAGGAACAGAATTTCAATATCTATGGCTTGGTGAGACATGAACTATAATCCAAATCCTCTTACTCAATTTACCTGTCTTACTTTAAAACAATGATATATTTTATTGCCTTCAGTCAGTTTTTCTGTGGAAAAAATATTTACTTGACATAAGGTTGGTATTTATCAGAAAGCTGAAGTGATTATCCTTGCATTCAGGGCAACAAACTGTATATGAAAAGCTTCAGCTGAGCAGTCCACTGCAGTTTATATCTCATAGATAATGCTTTCACAATGCTCCTGAAAGACTAAGAAATGTAGCTCCCCCAGATTGCTTGTGATGACTTGCAATGCATTAAGAAGACAACACAATTGAACCCTCCCAGGCTCCTTGCCAATTATTATCAATAAATAATTATCTAAGCAGAATTTGTTTTATACTTTGCTCTATTAGAATTTTGTTCTTAAATTTTATCTAACACATAGCTAAACACCTTTTCTGAGTCCTCTCAGCTGTCTAAATTCAAGTATTTTGGGCCTCACTTTTCTTGATCTGCTCTCAGGTAATGAGTATTGTGATGTCAACACGAGCTGCTTGTACCTTTCTGCAGCTGTATTGAAATCTCTCTCCTTGCTGTAAAGGGTGAGGCATTGTGTGCACATTGTGTTGCCTCTGTGTCTTCTCATATCTCTCTTTGGATTGGAGTCTTTTTCATCTTTTTCAGATTCCATCCAAAAGCTTCTAACACAGGAGGCAGTTACTGCAGCTGGTAAATGCCAACACTGCCCTGCATCTCAGTTTCCAGATGCTGTCATTCCATTGTTGGTGTGGGGAGTGGCAAGGGCACCAAAGGGAATCATCCTGGCTGCTTGTGGCAGAAATGGCTTTAGCAGTGTCAGGAGGGTGACAGGGACAATTCTGCCTGGCAGAGCGTGGGGAGCAGAAGGGATGTGTGCAAGTGCCCTGGGGCAGTGTCAGAAAACAAGCTCATTCCAGAAAAGTTAAATATATATGGCACAGGGAGTACAGAAGTCTTTCCCTCCAAATGAACACTTTTATTAAAAAGAATAAGACATTATCAGAATTCAGGTATTTTATGGAAGCAGGAAAATTGTAGGATGATGGTCTGAGGGATGCTGAGAACTACAGAAGGTAGTTTTGATTTGAGAGCAAGCCTTTATTTATCTGTAGTCTTTTGTTTCAAATTTTTCCTGTAGCCCTCAGCAGCTGAACATGTTCCCCCAGGAGTGAGAGAGGCTGGACTGCATTGTACAAACCAAACACCCTTACAGCATTAGGTGCACTAATTTTGCAAGGCACTTATTTCTAGGCTGTGCTTTGCTATCCCATTGGAAAATAGCTATTAAACATTGGCTGTAAGACCTTTAAGCTGCAAAGAAATCAGTTCTAACACATGCTGTTCCCATTTATCTTGCAGCAGCTCTGAAGATGGGTGGCCCAATCCGTGTGTTGCTCTGCCACCACAAGTGTCTGTGATGGATCCTCAAATCTCGTTAAGAAACTTGTGTCTTCAGTAAAAGTAGTTCAGAGCTCATTTAGCTGACTCAGGCTCATGGAACTAACACTAAATTAAACCCTAAGTTTGGAGGTAAAGCCATTATTGAGGTACCACCCCCAAGACTCAGGAGCTCCTGGATTATTTCAAGACCTAGGGTAGAAAGAGGAAAATGCAGTTCACCACTGACAGTGTAAGATGTCTCTTGGGAACATGCACTAAAGGGGAACATATCCAGATGTTGGGCTCCCAGATGTGTGAGTCATTGTGGAGTAATCATCCAATCAATCAGTTTGTGTAACAGGAGGAATGAAAAGGCAAAGCATAAATAAATGTGAATTGGAAATTGAAATTCAGGGTTCTGTAAGGCAGAGAGGGTCCTGTCAGTGCAGGGGACACTGGCTGTGCCATGGCTGGGAAGATGTGGGTAAGGAAGGCAGTACTGCCAGGCAGGGAAGGGAAGGCAAAATTCAGCTGCTCACTTGTGTGCTGATGTGTAACAACAGTAAACAGAAATGAGATGTGCACCACATGAATAGCCAACTTGCTGAAAATCAGATCCTTTCATTGTTTACAAACTGTGGCAGAATCACCATAGATTAATGACATTTAGAAATCACCACTTCCACTCTGTATTTTTATAATTGCCTTTTTTTTTTCTAATTTGTGTTTTCTTAACCCATTACAGTCAATTCAATATGATACAAATACAAATACTTGTATTTATAAACAAAAATGAATGAGGGAAAAGCACTATGGTACTTTCCTTGACCCAACATTTACACAGAAAGTTTTTTTATTTTGACATGACTAGACAGATACCAAATGCCAAATGGTTTTAACTAACATCAATACACAATTAGCAGTCTTTGTAATTAATCAGGGCAGAAAATTGGAGACAAGGGCCCAACACAGGCTTCTCTCAGTCTTCATGTCCACTCTGCAAAAGTATAAACTTTTTCCCTGCTCTTTGGACAATGTTCAAAATGGCTCCTGCACAATCCCCAGATGACAATGACCATTGTTGCCATTCATTCAGAGATCTGCCAGGCTTTGAAACCCTGTCATTAGTTATGTTCAAAGGCAGGAAATACTAATGAGCTTTGATTTCACCAGTCTCCGTGAGGCTCCTTGCATATAATTCCCTTCACAAGATAAACTCACATTTTGTGCTTATTTTGTGAAATACAAACTTAGATGTAAAACATGAGGAAACAGTAGCTGAGAGATGTTATCCCTAAACAGTCCTAAAACTGTGGTAAAGGTACTCCAATAAGATCCTCAGCCCAGCCATATCACTGCAGCCTGTTTCTGTATTTATGTGATTTTAGCTCTTCATTGTGCCTGCTGAAAACACATTCTCTTTAAGAAACACTTTGAAGTGCTGGTATGATTGTATTTCGGTTTAAATATGTTATATTTCTTCTAGTACAAAGTATGAAACAAAAGCTATATTTTAATTTTCTTGCCACTCATGAAATTAATTAAAAGACATCAGAGTTCAGTCACCAAATCCTAAGATGTTTACTTAATTGAAATTTTACAAAAGATCTTTGCAGCAAACTATGGTATTTACAGCTGATCTATTTTGCAGGTTTTTGTGTGAATCAGAAAGTTTTCAGAGTTCAAGTTCTTTTACTGTTTTTCCACTGATATTTCTAATGATCTTTCAGAATGACTCACTTATCACTCACCAGTGTGATTAAGCATTTAACATTCTGACTGCTAATGTTTCCTAGTCCAATCAAAAAGGTCACAGAACAATACATTACTAAAAAGCACAGTGTAATTAGGTTACTTGCCATGTAAATTATAGCTGCTTGAGTTGAAATGAACTTCTGTACTTAGACTGTTGTTCATGCAGTAGTCATTACATATTTCTGAATTTCATCTTTTAAAATGTGGATTTAGTATGTTTTTAGTTGAATAGCTGAGGGATTTTTCATGTGGCTGGTCCTATTGCACAGATTTGGCTTTAAGCTGGGATCAGAAGAAAAAACATAATCATGTATAAGAATTAATTACAGCTTTAGTGGATAAGCTAACTTTAAAAGATACAGGCAAATCTGTACTCATCAAATAGTGGCTTTTTTTCCAGCTTCTTTGTTGATTGTCTTTGTTGTGGGAAAGTATGAGAGATATTTCAGGAATGACAACCTGATTGCAAAGATAAGTACCAGAAAAGATTTGATCATGTCACTGATATTGATGGGAAAATATAACTTGGGTTTTCATGGGGATTGACTTGATGGGCAAGCTAAAGTGCATGTGTAAGGATTAGGCTTGTCAGTGGGAAACACTAAGGCTGGTCATTACAGTTAGCTCATTTATGGTACTGAGAAGCAAGAGAACATTTGTAAGTCTTTGGTCCTTGTTGAATAAAACTGAATTATTTCAGTCAAGCTGCCACCTCATCTGTAAAATGTCAGAGCTATCAGATGGGAGCAGTGATTAGAGATTGCAGAATGACACAAATCCATCTGTGCCTTGGGTGCCAAGGAACCATTGGGATACTCTGTCCCAAGTCATGAGACTACCATAGAAATTATTATAATGAATAAAATGGTTCCTTTTTTCAAAGTTATTGAGGAAGTTAATGGTTGGTTTATAACACTACACAGAAATAAAAATAACTCCTTGGGGAAATTAATGTGCAAACTGTTTTTCTTTTGTACTCAAAAAGTGAAGAAAATGATTCTAACTGGCCACTGGTCTGAGAGGTGAAGCAGAGACTGCACAGTCCTTGGTGAAATGTTTCAGTGCTTTTAAACCATCATTGAAATCTCCCCTCCGTGGTCACTCCCAAAAAGTCAGCCTGGAGAAAGCTTCTCCAGTGTACATCAACTCCCCCTTCCTTAGAGCCTATCCAGCCAGTGCTTCCAGCTGATGCCCAGGCTCTGAAATCATCACTCCTAGCTTTTTTCCCTTTGGAAAGGAGACATCTGATACTTTTATTCGTAGTTGTCATAAGTCTGCATTAAGGCAGTTTTCATCTTTCAGGTCTCAGGCCCTCAAAGAGTTCTTTATGCCCTTAGGCAGCTCGAAAGGAGGAAAATTAAGGAAGGAATCAGAGTCTTCAGCCATCTCTTAACATTCAGATTTAGAGTCGTGTCACACCAAGGTGCAGCTACATTTTATTTACACCATACTTTCAATGCAATTCTCTCTGCTTCATCAGTGGCACTCATATTTCTGTGTTTCACATGGTGTGTTATTACTAATTTTATTATAGCTGAGAAACATGTAATTATTCATGCTATTAATATGGGACAGGTATTCTGTACTGCTTAGTGTGTGTTGTAAAATCTGTAATGCCCACTGAATGCTCCTTTGTTATCTGCAATTATTCAGTAATTATATAATTACAATTGCGCTGTCTTGATGTTCAAAACACAGAAGTACTTAAAATATTTTACAATATAATAAAACTCCACGATATAAACACAGTTCCTCAGTTCCATGCAAAGTTAAGTGTTCAAGATTGTCAGGAACTTCCAGAGCCTGTGGGTATAGAGAGGATTTCAAAGCAAAGATTTAGAATGGGAACCTCAGTTTTCTGCTCGGGCCTGCAGTTCCTTCTTCAGCAATAACTGCCATTCAAATCTAATTTGTGAAATATGTATATGAATTATTTCCCTAGTAGGGACAAGGAAGTCACCACAGTACTAGTGATTTCTCTTGCACAAACAGCTCATTTCCAAACCATGCCCAGAACCCAGTCTTGGCTAAGCAGGCTGTTCATAGTCACCTGCACGGGTCACAAGGTATTCCAGAGGATCTTACTACCTCTGTACTCCTGAAAGTGCATTTGTACTCCTGATTACGAAGAGTAATGTCTAAAGATCAAAGTAAAAGGGTAATTTTTAACCCCGTGGTAGCCTACAGTGGAGTTAATTACATGAATAATTCAATATATCACAAGCATGCATTGTAAAACCCAGGCAGAGGAAGTGCCTGTATCTCTTTGCCCGAAGTGCACTGGGACTGAGAGCTTTAGTTTTGTTTTTCTTTTTTTAAATCAGTGTTCTTTTTGAAGTTTTCAAACAGTTTTATCCCACAGATAAGAGGAACAATGGTACCTGTGTTGCACTGCATTACAGCAGCACTTTGAAGGGGTGAGCAAACAGCTAAGGAGAGGTGTTCTAAGGAGCCATCAAAACCAGACTGAATTTGGCAGGCAACTGCCCCCTGATCTTCTCCAAGGTTTCCTTGTGCTCCTTCACCTTCCCTGAAAACCAAGCTAATTGTCAATCGTGAATCTGTTCCTTTCTTTTCCTTATCCTTATCCTGACTTTTGAGATCTTGGCATGGTACTGCCAGGCAGGAAGAATCTGCAGTTGGATGTACCTTCTCTGCAAGAGCAGGACAATGAGCATTCACTTCATTTTAAAAAAAAGGCTGGCCCTGGAAACTTAATAATAATAATACCCTCACAAGCAAGGAACAATTTTTTTTCCATAAGGATAAATTAATTCAAAACATGTTACAGGGTGTGTCTCACATGCTTTGATGGGTATGTCAGACACATGACATTATTTAGCATTACACAGCACAAGGCATCATCTTTAAATCAAAGTGTTGGCCCATATTTTTCCTTGACATGTAGCAGATGCCATTTTCTTACATAAATCTTCAGATGAGCTTGTTAAGTTACAAGAATAGGCACAGTACTGAACACAGAGCATTAGAGTTCTCTGCAAGAAAACCTGTTCACTCCCAGGAGAAAAAGAGCCTGAGCTGTACCAATTCTAGTGCCAGTGGTAGGCAACTCCCTCAAGCAGTGCTCTCAAAATATCATCCTGGGCTTTAAAGGAAATTGAGGCAGGTGATGGCATTTGCTTGAAATGCTGTTTTGTCTCCCTGGTCAAAATAAAAATGCAGAGGTAAAGGTTTTTCTCTCCATCCTCATAACCAGCTGGATCTTTATAAAGCTCCCCAGAGGCTTTGAACATGACCTTCTTCTTTGTTCTTCTGGCATATTCAAGAAAACTCCAGTTGCTCATATTCAAGATCCAAATCTTCCAGTTTAAGTGCAGCAGCAATTCAGAGGATCCACCCTTCCTACCAGAGCCACAAGGCATGGAAGGAGCAGAGCCTCAGCACTGTACAGGGTGTGAGATCTGCTGCACTGCACTGAGGGGAAGGCTGAAACTCTGGGCAAGAGCTGCTCCTAACAAAGCCAAGGAGACAGCAGTGTTCTAGCAGAGGAATTAAATGATTCTCTTGAAAAACAGAAAGTGACTGATTGGTGATTTGGACAGTATCAATACAATTCTGGATGAGAGGACACGTGAAGCAGAGCTGTGGCCAAAGGAGATGGGTGCTGGTGTTCGTGGGGCTGAAGGGATGGGTCAAAGGTCTTTTAAGCCTAACTTTTGTGGGGCCACTCTGTTGGCTGCAGGTGGGTGGTAGCAGTGATGCTGGAACAGAAGTTCGTTGCTGCTTCTCTTTGGAACTGTTCCTCTGAGAGTCATCCCTGAAACAGTAAAGGTCTGTTCATTAATCACCTTTCATTAATAAGACTTACTTCTTCCCCTTTCTGTCCCCTCTTTTTTCTCCTTTTTTCCTCTGCCTCTTTTCATCTGTACAAACATTGCCCCAAGCATTTACATGTTCACTAATCTTTTCAATATTCATAAAGCAAAAGTAATATGTAACTTGTGGAGAAATGTATTCCCATTGATATATTTTTTCAAGGTGAAGTACAGATATTTCTGAAATGAACAGGAAGCTTTGTCCTGGGCTAATGGCTGTCACACATGGCCTGGACATGCAGGTGTACTCAGGGTTAGAGTGTGCTCCCAGTCACTCTGCCAGGCACAGATTGAAGCCTGATACTAAGGAGAGAATGAGCACAGAAAATCTTTAGGATGTTCTTTAAGACGGCAAAGACAGGAGAAGGAAAGGTAATGAAACAAAAAAGTAAGAAATAATAAAGAGAAGAAAATATTAACAGAAAAAGCAAAAAGCAAGCGAGTTGCCATGTAGAATTTGTTTGTATACATCCTTTTGAAAGAAATTGCTAAGTATTCTACACAAAGAGTAGGAACACAGCACTGTGAACTGCAGACGTCATACAGGGAGCCTTTAGAAGTCCATTTCAAGTCCTTGCTAAAATAAGTTCAGCAGTCTACAAACAAGAATGCTTTTAACATTGCAACACCCACAGCCATTTTATAGGTCTTGTGGCTTGGATCTCATTCTTGGTGGGGGTTGCTCTTTATTTCTTATCCAGAGTGTTTACATCTTTGTGGTGTCGGCAATACAGACCCATCTTTATAAGAGCAGCAAGAAAAAAAACAGCAATAAATCTCTGCAATGTGTTTTCAGTATGTCTATAAATCTGAAATATTTAAATGTAAAACAGTCTTTTTCTTTGAAAACCGTGGATTGAAACTCACAAAACGATTGATTACAATATTTTTATTCAAGATGATCTGAACAAAGATGAGGCTAATATCTTTCCTTGGATGTACTCTTTAAATTAAGAGGCACTGAGTAAAAACCCCCCCACAGTATTTCATTAAAGGTATTGTCGGTGGTTTGTCACAATGGGAGTGAAGCCAAAACTGTTCTTACAGAAAGAAATACAGTTCACTGATAAAATTGTATAACCTGTGTGTTATAAAGAGACAGTACAAAATTCAGCTGTTTAGGTGAAAAAGCAAAATAGGCACAGATAGATCTGTCTTCTATGTCTATATTAATCATCTTAAATGTGGTGTTATTCAGATGGGTGAATACAGATTCCTGTAAGTAATCTGTAAGTAGCTGTGGAGATTTTGTATACCCAGACATCTGTGCTGGTTTTTTTTTATGAAATAGAAGTTTCAATCTCCTCTTTTGACAAATGATAATATTTTCATAACAATGCGATCCCCAAAAGATCAAAGATTCACTTTGTTAAATGCCTTTAGAGTATTCAGCACTTTCTAGAGTCAAAAATAGTTTCTGTCCAACAGAGACTGAATGCCTGGGACCTGAGACAGAGTGATAAATAGATAACTGAGTTTTGAAAGGCAGGAGAGAGACAGACCCAGACAAAGAAAACTACACAGCCAGGTAGATTTGAATAAATCAACAGGTTCTGTCTTCAACAATGTAGAGTGACCAGAGAAGAGGTAGGATTACATGGGTTGTCATTCCCTTATCAACAAAGTGCTGAACCTAACAAAGCTGGAAGAGACTTAATAAGGAGATTGGAGGAAATAAAAGAGATTTTGATAAAAACAGAGTCCTTCAAAAGACTCAAGGTCAAAATGTGTGTTTGAGGAGACTCACCCCCCAGTAAAGCCATTCTGAACCAGCTGTGCTTCATATCATCCTTTCAGGAATAAGGAATAAATTTCCTCAGCCCCTCCCTAAGGCATATACCTTAGTGTGTGTGTACCCACCTTCCAAGGGATAGTTATATGCCAAGATTCTAGTAAAAAACCCACTCTGTATTCAGCTATCTCCTCTGGACACCAGCATTTTTTACCTCATCTACTTAACACACTGCTCTGTCAACATGCAGCCCTTGGCCCTGGTCTTGAGAGCACCTGGTAGGATTTTGGCAACAAAAGAGGGCACAGAGCATTGAACCTGAGGCAGCCACGTCACAGGCAGGAGCTGGCTCTGCAGCATGTCCCAAAGGCTGCCCACAGGGATCATGCACAGGCGTTTTCAGAGGTCAAGTCAGCCCACTGAAACTCTGGATTCTGGCCACCTTTGGCGTCCCAGTTTTCAAGAATTTTTACAGCAACAGCTTCAAAATATCTGCGCAGAATTTATAAGCTGCACATAGACAGATTCCACAAATAGTCACACAAGGCCAACCCACACACCCAAATGGATATTTCCCAGCTGCTGGAGCCAGTGGGGTTCCCTGCTGAGATCTCTGTCCATCTTAGCAGCTGGGAAGGAGCTTCCTGCTGCTTCAGGGGCACATGGTCCTTTTTTTCCACTTCTAGGATGGAAAGAATGGAAGACTGCTAGAATATTCCCTGTATCTGGGAAGAATCCTTCACCACCAACTGCAAGAAGGGACTAGGTCTTGCTTTTGGGTGAAGAACCATCAATGACTTTGTGTTATATTGTGCTGCTTTAATTTGATGTAATGGAGACAAGAAAAGAAAGAAAGAAGGGAAAAAGAGTTCATATTGAACATAAGCACCGATGGTGCAGAAGAGGAGCTAGCACTGAAATTCAAGCATCCTAATAAATGGAGTGAGTTGAATAAACAATTTTAGTGACTATCATGGGTCAAATCCTGGAAAAACATTAGCAGGTATGTTTATGCCAGCATAAACATTTAAGTAAATCACTGTGTGTTATTACAATAACATTGCATTTGAACTGAAGTTGTTAGAAATCCCCTTCAGAAATTAACCCAGTTATTCTTAATAGCAATTATGGCTTTTACAACCACATTTGTGTTCATCATCTTAGAAACCAAAATATTTCTAATTAGCAAAATAGCAACAAAATGAAAAGAGTTTGTGCATTAGGTTAGTGGCTGGAAGTATGTTTTCTCTCAGCTCTGAGCTGTGTTGCTCCATTAGCTTTCAGAATGATTGCACATAGTAGTTTGCCAGGAGATTTGCTCTATGTAAAGTTGTACAAGTGCTTCTGTACTCTAGAAAACAAGAAATGACAGGAATATGTTGTAAAAACGTATCCTCTCTGTTGGGAGGTTTTTTATTACACATGCATTTAGTCCAAATAATTTTAAACTTACATTTCCACCAAGGCTCATCTTTGCTTTAACAAGTGTTTTTTATTAACTGGAATGATGGGTTTTTCATTTTGAACTGAAATCTCCTTTTTGTGTTTTCAGAAGGGCATATATCTGAAGGCTTATTTTTAAAGCTGAAATGCAATA
Organism: Sturnus vulgaris; assembly: GCF_052056855.1. Taxonomy (NCBI): domain Eukaryota; kingdom Metazoa; phylum Chordata; class Aves; order Passeriformes; family Sturnidae; genus Sturnus; species Sturnus vulgaris. The sequence continues at coordinate 5,500,086 of NC_142254.1, read as the reverse complement.
TGTTGAAAAAGCATTTGTGAACTCTTTTTCTGTAATTGAAAAAATACATGAGTTAGACTTTAAAGTGTGAAGAATGATACAGCTACTATCTGTGCTGACTCAGGCCAACTTGCTTCCATGCTGGTGTGACCTTCAAAAGGAGTTAGAAAAATCACTTGAGGAGAAGAGAATTTCTGTCTAAAAATGTGAATCAAAACTTTTCATCGCTGCATGCAAAATATCAAGTGTAATGCATGTTATAATTTTGATCTTAACACAGCTTTTTTTTCATTATATTGGCAATATGGGCTGGCTAGATCAGGATCCTAAAAGAACACTGTTATTTTATAGTTGGCAATGATGCAGTAATAAATTTTGTTTCTCAAAAATGTAATGAGAAGCAAGTGTCATCACAGCCATGTTTCTGTAACACTGCATTTTTTTATTGTATCTGGCTCTGTGTTATTAATACCCAGATCCAAATGTTTTGGTTTGGTTTGGTTTTTTGGGTTTTTTTTCCCCATATATTCTCTAAATAGTACTTAGAGATCAGAAAGGCCATAATGATCTGAATGATCACAAGAATAAGTAAAACATTTTTCTTGGTCAGGCAAGAACTTTGTTCAGTTTTTAAAGGTACATAATCCACACTGATTATGTTCAAAGAATTAATATGGCTTTATGTTCCAGAACTGTCCCTGCAGGTCCCCATGTCAGCCAAGAATAATATCTAGACAGATTTACCAGCCTGAAAAGGTTTTAAGTGAACTTCATACCCAGGCTCAACGTAGTTTGATTTAACTTGGTCAAAGCCAAGCCTTGCACTAATGTGCAGTTTGCAGAAGGAATGTGAACCACAGCATGGAGGCCTTTTCTGCTCCTCACCCACCTCACCTGTGAGGAGGCTGGGATACAACAGAAGTTGGGAGGAGACAGAGCCAGGCCAGCTGACCTCAACTGACCAAATGTTATACGTTTTTTCACATATCCCCTAAGGTTTAAAGTGATTATTCTTTTTCACTGAGCACTCTTCATGTATTTCCTTGCACCACTGGCCTCATGTGCTACCACCAGATTAATACAATTCACCTCTGTGTGTCTGTACCTGTTGGTTTTTTTAGGGAGTCAAGAAAGCCCCAGAAGGTCTGGAACAAGCACTGTGATTAGCCCCCTTGTCTTTTGCAGTCTCCTAGTTTTTATTATTATTGTTTTTCAAAGGTATCTTATGTTTATGTGCTGGGAAAAGGAGTTATTGAAATTCCTTCCCAGGCACTTCACTAACAGTGTCCATTGTTGAACCTTAGCAGTTCCAAAGAAGGAAAACCAAAAAGGGTCACATTACATGTGTAGCCCAGAACCACACCAACTTAGACATTTCTGTGACCAGGACCCCAAGCTGTTCCTCAAGTAAGAATTATATCAATACCATCATCATCATCATCATGCTGTAGCCAAGACCACTCAGTTATTTCCTCAGATTCATACACAATAATCTAATGATCAAGATCAAAGTACATTAGGATTTTGCTGTAGTGTCAGCACACCTGAGGGAGTGGCAGAATGCATCCCTGCCAGACTCCTTTCCTGAAGTCAGACAATTTTGTTTTATAGCACTTTTTATTATTTTGACTGCTGTTTTCTGCTTATAACAGAATTGACAAAGTGGTGCAGTTCTGTTTTGTACTGGAGTTCTGCAAACAGTATAAACCTAATTCTGTGAAAATGAGCACAAATATATTTTTTCCCCCATAGCTCATTCCCGTTAAAATGTTCCTGCAACTCTCTTATATCCACCTAGTTGTTTCAGTCTGGTGCCCCTCTCGTCTATCACACTTGGCAACTTCTTCCCTTGGGCTTCTTCTTCCCCATGGGAGGAACATTACAAAAACTGCCAAGGGCAGGCTGGAAGCAGAGTACTTCATAATGTAATAATGTGGGATCTGCATGATTACCTGACGCTGCTGTTGAGTGACCAGTGCAGCCATCTGTAGGAGCTGGGTGTGTAGCTCCCATGCTGAGGGACTGCATTGTTCCAATGTTGTTGCTCCACGGGGGTCAGAGGCTCAGAGGATGTCAAGGCTGCCATGGTCGTGCCTTGCAACCTCCCAGCAAACCCTGGGATTTAAGCCAGCGAGCAGTTCTTGACCAAGAAGAAAAGCAATTCTTGAACATTCTCTTTTTGACCTAACCATCCTTGTCCATAATTTGGGCTGGGATCACTGGTTGACAGCAAACTGTGCAGACCATACAGGTGTATTTTCTTTACTCAGCTCAGGTGAACAGTCTGAAACTGCCTGAAATTGGTAGCACAGAAACCACAATGCAAACTTTGGGGCTGCACACAACTCTGATGGCTGCTTACATAAACAGAGAGTGTCTCCAGGATCTGTGTAGTTTCAGATCAGAACTGGTTATATTAGTGAGTGCAGGCTTGCCAGACAAGAAAAGGTGATTCACTTGGATGGGGGGAGAACTACAGTTCTTCTGTAATGAATTCATTATTAACACAGTGAGAGACAGAACCAGGCAGTTTCAAATTCACAAATCATCTGTCTTTTTACTAATATCTGTGTTTTTTGGCACCCCAAGTGCAGTCTCTGTTCCCCTGGAGAGACTCTTTCATAATGCTCAATAATGTATCTGTTATTATGAGAAGGATGTTGAGAGTTTAGAACACAGCAGCTCAGCTGAAGCAGCTGTTGCTTCAGAGACAGCAAGAGCAGAAAAAAAGACATTTAAAATTTTTAAATGTATGCTCCCATGTGGTCTATTTCTCAGCCCAAAAAGGGGCCTTTGCATTGCAGCTGCCACCTGTCTGCAAAGAGGGAAGCTTTAGAAAGGATTTTCCTGGAGCTGCTCTTGGCGGCCCATTCCAGGCCACAGCCAAAGCCAACTTTTAAGAACCATTGTAAAGAGTGAATTCAGCTATTCCTCTCTGCTTAGATTTCTCATGACCCTGATCTTCCACAGGGACCTGCAGTTGTGGAGAGTGACATGGTAAATCTTGGCCAGTCAACAGCCCAGCATTCTCCAGAAACAAATGCCATGACCTGGCTGGTTATCTGTAGGTGATCCAAAGTGTCACAGGAAGCAGCAATTACAATTTCCTAGGAAAATGAAGTGTTGGTAGGCACAGTGGAGCTCTGTGCATCAGCCAGGCAAAGACCCTCGGAGCAGAGAGCTGCTGTGAGCATCCCTCAGGGCTCTGACCGAGCCCAGCCAAGGAACAGCTTCCTTGAGAGGATGCCAGGAGCGAAGCCTACGGATAAGCTGTGCATACCTCCCAAAGGCTGGACCTCGTTGTACACAAGCAAGCTGCCACACTGTGTGCCTAGCACAGCTTTTCTTTGCTGGATGGCAGAGATTTGCTGTGGTTGAGATTCTGCCTCGCCCTTGGACCCAGTTTCTCACATGGAGTAACCCCACACTCCTTGGTGAGCACAGCTCGCTCAGCTGCCACTGCTCAAGAGCAGGGAAACCAGTCCTGTAGGAAACCTTGTTTTTAAAGCTGTTTCACATAAGATTTTATACCTACCTTCTTTAAGTGTGGAGTGGAAAAACTGAACTGTAATTCATGCAGTAGTTCCTTTTCTCTGTGTTTTGAAAGTGTTAAATCAAAAGTAAGATTTATACAAATAAAAACCAGCAAGTGCCTGTTAACACAGAGAGTGTTGGAATTCTGGATTTGCCACACTGATGTGTAGAGACCAATGGGAGTCATATATATTTTAATGCATTTCTAGTCATTTCTAGAATTCTAGAAGTATCCTGTCCCTATTGCATATTATTTTGTTTATCTTCCTTGACTTTGCCAATTAACACGCATGGCCATGCTTGAAGTTATGGGTTTTACAGACCCTTGTGGCTTTATGCTGACACAAATTGCTGCTCAAAAGAAAAGTAAGGGAAAGGAAAATTTATAGTTCAGCCTAACGCTGTATGCCAAAATCTAAAAATGGTTTAAGACAGCTTCTTAAATAATCATACTTCAAACAGCATGCTCAAGCTCTCAGGCCAGAAATATCAGGCGTTTTTGTACTTCCCCAAACTCTGTGGAAATAAATTAGTTTTGTTTTTTTTTTTTTTTTTTTTTTTAATTATACAATTATTGAAGGAACTGCTGGTCAATTTTCATCCAGACTCAGAGCTGCCAGTTCTCACAAAATTAGAATTAAAAAAAAAAAGGAAAAAAATCAATTCCTACAGCATGAATTACAATAGTTTCCTAGTTCTTATTTTATTTTTTAAAGATACCTTCCTTGTTCTTCTAACCGTGGAAAGAAAAACATAACTGTCAACCCTTAAGGCTAAAGCAAATTTCATAGTGCTATTCTAAAATTATGATGGCTAAAGTTCATTTTGGAGACCTAACTGATGGCACTACAGCTGTGCCAATACTGCTCATTTACAATTATAGGTATTCTTCTGGCAGGCAAAAACACAGCTAAATTGAATACTGTAATGTTCATGTTTTATACAAAAATAATGCCCAAACATAAGTGTTTTTACTGCAGATTCTAATGGTATATATGAGCAGAAAACTGACCTACATAAAATGTCCTGTGATTGCCTTAAAATCCTATTTTTAAAAATCTCTAAACAGCTCAGATAATTATTGTTCCCAAAGATATTGGGGGGGAAGGGGAAGAAAATCTATGATGGTGTGAGCCCTTGTGCCCATTGAAAGGACTGGAATTAGATTTCTGATCCAACCTCCTGTGCAGTACAGACAATTAGCAAAATAGCATAATGTTAAAGGATGTGGTCAGTGTGTGTCTCAGGTGAGCTATAGACTATAATTATAGTAGCAGGAGGAATCTCATCTAGAGACCTGCTGTAGATTATTTCACCACCATTACTAGTTTAGATTAGCTAAGCAAATTTTCAGCATTATTAACTATGGAAGAAATGTATTAGCTGTGAAAGAGATGTATATTTGGAATTTTTCTGGAGTCAGCAGAGTTGCCCAGGCTATGTTCCAGGCACATTGGTAGCCAGAGCAAAGTGATGTCTGAAAGACCATGTAGATACCAGGGCCATAACTTGGCCATATCTGTGCTTGGAAGTGGCACAAGCACAGTGACATTGGCACAGTTTATTCCAACACTGCAGAGGAAAATGACCCAAGGTTTGGGGCAGGCCTGGGCAGTGGGGTACAGGTGCCCTTGGTGTGCAGGCAGGTGATGCGTCCCCTCTCAGCCCCTGCTCCCAGCTCCGGGCAAAACCTCCTGGGCCAGGTGGGAGGATACTCCTGTCTGTGACTGGCCTGTGGAACAGCTGGAATTCTGCATTGTTTTCTTTCTGTTGGTGCACAGTGACTGGACTGGTGTCTCTGTCAGCAAGGAGAATGTCCCTGTGCTACAGGGAATGTCCCTGCTACAAAGGCAGGAGGAAGTAGGGAAGCATGAAGTGCAAATCAGTGCATAGACCAATTAGATTATCCTGCAAAAATGAAATGCTGACTGATGGCAACATTTGTACTTGAATTTCTTAACTTATAGTCATTGACACAGAGAAGAGAGTGGGGCTGAGTAATATCCTATAATTGCTGGGGAAAGTATTCCAATTTTTAGCTATTTATTCATCATTGCTAATCTCAAATCTTTCATAATAATCCACTGTTTCTTTTTCTTCCTAATCCCTTCTAAAATTAATCTATGTTAATACCATGTATTTATGTATTTGAAGCATGGATTCTAGGGTGTTGCACAGCTCTGGCTCTCCACTTACTTTGCTTCTTATTACATTTATTTTTATACATGTGTATGTATACATGTGTATAGACACAGACATATATCTAAATGCTTATGATGCATAAATTTGTATGTCTATATGTATAAATATATGTTTATGTAGGCTTTTAATTTCTGTGTGGCTAAGTCAGAAGTATCTATATAGTTTTTGCCTTTTGCATACATATTTTTCTTTAAAAAGGTATTATGTTGTGACAGATGTTGCTGCATGCAGAAACCAAGAATTGCACAAAATGAAGCAGCATCAGTTTAAAAATAAAGTGTAGACATGTCAGTGTTGTCCTAAATACTTTTGTGCAAAATATAAATACATTTGTGCAAAAAACTATTGTTTCCATTGCTGTAGCGATTTATTCATGGGCTTAAGTCAATAAACTGTGGATAATCTCATTATGATCAGTGGATTGCTACCAGGGTTTAGTTAAATATGAACATAAGTCTTTCTAGAATTATGAATATATAAATTAAATTATAAGGAACAGACATTTATATGGATGGTTGCACATCATGCTGAGAATATTTGATCACACTGTAGCAAATGTTGATCCTTTTTCTCAGTGGCATTTAAATCCATTGCAAAACTGCCTCATAATTGAAACCTTGATGTAACTTTGATGCATTGTTAAAACTGAGGGTTGGGAGGGTTGTTTTCTTTTGCTTTTTGCCCTGAGGATTGTCAGGGACTTAATCAGACTTGCTGCTTTATTTCCATATCAAAGTTAAGTAGGAAATATTTTATTAACAGATGTCTGCATCGAAACCTTCCATTTGGACACGAGCCCTCAGTACCAGGACTGACTGCAGAACCAAACAGTTCCTGCTCTGCAATTAGAGTTGTCATTGTTCTCAGGCAGGAACCCACCAGTGCTCCACTAATGAATGTCCTTACATATTTCCTCCAAGCAATAATTGCAAAAAAATCGGAACATATCTAGATGGGGCTCAGAGCTGAAAACTTAAAATCACTCAAGCGAACATTTTCCATCAGTGTAATAATTTCACAGGGATCCTAAGTTGTAATCATCCCTAAGTGGAACTGATACTCAAAATTATGGGAAAGAAACAAGACTTTTCAGATGAGTTGATTAAATGTGCTGAAGGACAATATACCAAAGATAATCCCTCAGATATTGCAGAATAGGATTTTACAAACCCACACGTGCAAGAGCTGTTTATGTTTCAGAGAAATCTGAAGTTAAGGTAAAAAGTCAGTTATGTTATTAATCATTTTGGTTTTATAGTGGCCATTTTGGTGAAGAGTACAGGATCCAGCAGACCTATGACACTTTGGGATAGTTTATTTTACTGATTTTTCAGCCTTAATGCACCACAGCATGTGTACACTGAAGTACAGCAGTGATTTGGGCACTGTCTGAAGTAGGATTTCAGATTCATTCCGTTTATAAATGTTTTGTAAATATTTTTCCTCTCTGAAAACAAACGTATAGAGTGAAGCAGCATCCCCCTAAGAGAAGAAAACCCACGGAGTCACATCAGTTAGAAACTACAATGGCCAGTTAAGTAATTTATTGCATGCTCCTGAATAGAAGCTGATTCCATTCTCTGTGAATGGAGATTGACTCAATATAATTATCCTCTCTAGAGCTTTAAACAAACCAGCTTTAAATATTTTAAGTAATGTGGCTTTTATCACTTCCTTTGGACAATATTTTCATTGTCTAATAGATCTCATTTTGAATTTTCTTCTGATATCCTGCCTAAATAGCTTAACCACATGTCATTATCTCTTATTCTACTTAGCTAGAATTCCTTACAACAAGCCCTGTCAATTACTGTTCCCAAGAGCTGCTGCTTCAAATGCTTTAGTAGTGATCATATAGCTACAAACCTTCATCAAAGAAGGCATTCTCGTCGGTATTAATGCATTTGGCATTAAAAATTAGATATATATTTCATAAATCATTTCAGTTTCTAAGCCTATAAAATAATCCTTAATTCAGGTTATGAGAACTTAATTCAAGTTATAAGAACCCTATCCTTTCTAATTCATGCACAGTTGAAGATGGATCTAGTGCTAAGGAAGATATGCCCCTCTGGAAGCCCTGTGGATTGGGATGGACAGTGGGAAATCCTCCTGCCAGGTGTTGGAGCATTTGGCACAAGGTGCTGTGATTTGTCCACAAACACTGTCCCCCTCCTGCAGCTGTGGGCAGGAACAGCCTCCCTCTGTTCTGGAAGGCACCAGGGTTCAGGGTTGCTCTGTCTGATGGCTGTGGGATGTTAGAAAAGCAATCCTGCTTTCCTGGTGATGGGGACATGAGCCAGGGAGCCTGGCTGATGGGGAAGGGCAGGGCTGGATTCAGGCACCTTCCAGGCAAAAGGGGCTGAGGCTTGTCTGTATTGGCCAAGTTAATCCTGGGAATATCAGACTGAGTGCAAAGAACAGAGTGCTGATGAGAGCTCAGTGGCTACAGAGCTTTTCCAGTGCAGTTCTGATAGCCAGCTTTGTTAATTAACTCAGGGCAGCCTGGCCAAAGCCATGGATATTATGGGCATATCCACTCTTTTACCCTTTGGGGAGCTCTAGTTACAGGGGCTCTCCTAAGACACACCACAGTCTGAGTCTCCTGAGCCTCAGCAACCACAGAATTCACATTTTTGTCAAGTTCAGTTTACAGTAAATGTTGGCATCTGCTCATTCTCTTAAATTTTCACCCAGTGTGTCCCACCATGTATAAGGGCATCAGCCTGGTGTTTGCCTTCTGTTCTCAGCAGGAGATGCTGTGCAGACCCAAGCTGGTGCCAGGCACGAAGGTGTTTCACAGCCAGTAACCAGGTGTTGGGCACTTGCATTGCACCTCCAAATTTACTTCCCTGTAAATATTTATTACCACTTGTCTTACAGAGCTGTTCCCAGGATATGCTCTGGGAAATCCTGCAGTGCCAAGCAATCTGCTGTCAGGTACAGATGTAGTAATTGCAGTAAAGGCTGGGCAGTGTGGCAGGATGTAGGTGTAGAAAAGAGATTGCAGTGACCTTGCCACTGATAAGTCACCGTTGTATTAATTACCAAAGAAGAGAAACAGCCTTGCCCTTAATGGGTCACATCTGTGACTAATAAAGACAAGTGTGATAAAAGGGGTGGGTTGGCTGGCCAGGGGGATCTTGGAGGCAGAGGGTCTGGACAAAGAGGAGCTCTGAGGAAATATCCAGACAGACATAAAGAAGAGCAAAACAAGGAAGAGACTTACTGCAGTAAAAGATGTGCTGTCAGGTCAGATGGGTGTGATGGAGTCAGAGCTGCTGTTGGAGCCTGCAGTCAGAGTTGAGCTTGGTGAAAGCTGTGTTCAGAGTTTGCAAACCAATACTTGCAGTCACAGTCCAGCAGGAAATAGCCAGCAGTCAGAGTCTGCAGCTGGACCCTACAGTAGGAGCTTGCTGTAGCCAGAGTCAGGATGGCTAATCTGTAAAGAAGAATAAACCAGAACCCTTTTCATGTTGTTGAATGAGAGTCTATGTCCTGGCTCGTTTCTACCCCTAATGAGAGGTCTGCTGCAACAGTAGGGCCTTTTTGGTGTTGCATGTTTGGCACAACTCATGGCTGCAGTGTACTCTCAAGTTAGGGTTCTTGGTGAGACACACATTTAGAAGCTTGTCCCATAATCATATGAGATGGGAAAAGAATTTCTGACATAGTCTCCTTCCCAGGGGATGGCAACATCTGCAGTAGAAGATGTTTTCAAGTGGGTTTCAGTCATGGTTTCTACACTCCCCTCCTTTACAGAAAAAAAATAAATCTGAAACATAAGATTATTTTAATTTACATCCTCTCTCAAACTAGTTGGATATTTGCCAAGAAAAAATAAAAATTCCCTGAGATGAGGACCAATTTGAAGACAAGATCCTGTCAGATCTGTCCTGCCATGTGCTAAAGTGAGGAAAAGTGGACATATCAGAGCCATGAGTGTGATCTGGGAAAAGGATCTATTTTGAGACTATTTCCAATTCTCGATAGATAGAGAATAGGCTGAATGAAATCACTCAGCTACATATTTATGAACAAACTTGCATTTATTCCTTTTATTTGGCTCTGATAATTCCTGCAATGCCTTATTGCTGAATTCTTCCTTATGAACACTTGGCTGTTAAACTAAATCAGCTGCATGTCCTGTTCAAGAGATTATCTTGAGGATATGTCACTAAAATGGTTAAATTGCTTACTGTAAGAAATTACTGATTTCCTAAGGATTGAACAGTCCACAGAGTTGGAGGACAGGAGCCATATGGCTGATGAGATCCGTGTAAGAAAATACACTCCTAGGGCAGGGTTTAAGGAGCCAAGACAGAGGAGCAGCCCCTTTATTTCTGGGCAGTTTCACCAACTCACTTATTAATAGGAACGAGTTATGATCCACCCTTCTTTATTCCATTAAACATAATAGCTATAAGAATGTAAATAGCCTTAAATAACAGGCAATAATTAAAATCGTATTTTCAAGATATTTGTTAGCTGCTGAGAAAATAAGAGACCACACTAATAGTTCAAGGCTTAGATTCCTATTTTGATAAAGTAAGCTCTGTCTGTAATATGTGCCACTGCTGCAATTCATATGATTTGTCACACGTTCCTTGAAACTCAACTTCCTTCAGCTTTAAAGCTTCACAACTGTTTCCAGGTCTTACTGTATTTTAACTAAACCCCAGAATCTGTGTTTGCCTTGAAAAAGGCTTTTCTGATAGTGTGACTGAAGAATCTCCAATGAGTCTGAAAAGAGTAGCAGAGCATCACTGATTTGTATTTCTACCTTCCACAGCTGGAGATGAGCGGTCAGAGGACAGAGAGAGCTCCATGAATCATCTCTGAAAGCTCAGGCTGATGATGCTGGGGTTGGCAGCGACATCAGCATGGGCACTGTGCCTTCCAGTGCCAGCTCTTCTGACATCTCCTTGCTGGGCAGGTGCTCCTGCAACTGCTTCAGGCCCTGCAGCCACAGGAGGAAAGGTGTGTCACTGCAGGACCCTGGGAACTGTAAAACAGGTCCAGAGGCTCCCAGGCTGTGCATTCCCAGGGTGGAGCTGTGGAGGAGAGCATAAACAAATGAACAATTTTGTGTCCTAGGGCAGCCGAGAAGGACAGAGAGGCAGCCTGAACACAGGCTGTGCCAGCCAACAGGCAAAAGTCAGCTGGGGCAGGGCACACACAAAGCCTCTTTATTCAGTGTTTGAGGGCTCTTTCATTTTAATACACCCCAAAAGCTGTCCTAGACCTTGTGCTCCTGTCCAACAGAATAGACCAACTCTATATTAGCAATTTAAACCAGATAGGCAGAGCAAGCAGTTTGGAATAGATAAAAGACTGCTGAAAGAAATGTGAAAATAATAGAGTCCTCATGCAAAAACCACTGACTTTGTGGGCCAGGTCTAAGATCCTGTAACAATAAATAGAACAGACAACAGAATTGTAAATAACTGACTGAAAGGACAAAGCTGACTGCACATAAAATTGCAACAATAAAAGTGAGACTACAATAATTCTTCCTCCTGACTGTTTTTCAACCTCCTGTGCCTCATGGAAGGAGAATTAATGTATGCTCACCCTCCACATTGCTCCAGCACTATATTTCCATACACAAAGCAGTTGAAAAGCTGGTTGTATATATTTTCCTTCTGCTGGCAGCTCCTCCCATCCCCTCAAAGGCTAATAAGGCATTTTGGATGCTTCATCTCATTTATTATCTTCCTGATGGCATTATCATTCCAGTCAGAAAAGCACTGAGATCTCCCATCCCTTACAGCCATGCCAGCAGGGAAAGCACATCCAGAATTATGGTTCCTCTGTGAGTTCTTCCTCCTGTTACTGTCACCACAGACATGCACACCCTTAGACACTGTATCCCCCGTGTTTTTATTGATAGAGTCCACGAAAACTGACAGGGCAGCTCTTTTCCTCCCCAGCCCTTGCTGTAAGGGTGCCTTAGCACACTGCAGGGCACTCTCTGGGTTATTTACATGCTGCACACACAGCCTGTGCTGGGTTGGCTTCAGCTGGCAGCATGGAAACCCTTGGATTGACACACTGCTAATGCTCCACTACAGCACATGAGCCTCCTCCTCTGGTACCTTCTGCACAGAGTGCCCTGGAGGAGCACAGGATGATGGAAAAGCACAGTATGACACTGGCAGGCTGAAGGTGCCCACTGGGGATTGGCCATGCCAAGACTCAGGTTGCTCTTCTGCAGCACTGGCACCCAGCCTAACTGCACAGCAGGCTTCAAAATGGTGTAGAAATCGATGCCAGTCTTCCTAAGATGCCATACCCTTGAGATTATTTATTAAAAGATTTATATCTTGTTAATAATGATCTCAGAACCACCCACGGGTGTTTTGCTTTAAAATGTATTTTTGTAAATTGATGATTAAGAAGTGACACCCAAGGGAATTGTTTCAGTGGAGCATTATTTTTTCCTTAATTGATACAGGAATTTCAGGGGGAGACACTCTTATTTCTGTCTCCTTAAAGGGAGAAACTTCATCCCAATATGAGTAAAGCTTAAAAACATAAGCACTGCTTGATTTGTATGTATGTGGGTAGTCCCACGTAGTTGATGACTGGGATATTTGTTCCTTGTCCTCAAAGGGGGCAGTTAGCTTCATAGATTTGGATAAAATAGAGCTTAAGGGCCAAAAAAAACCCCAAACAAACAAAAAACCACCAAAAAAACAGTTTGTGAGGATGAGACTCTCTAGTGGACCAACTCAGTGCCATGCTGCTGCTCTTATGAGAATGCTCGTTGTTGGACAGGGAACTGTCAATTAAGTCTCAAGGCTGATTAGGGAGCAACAGGAGGAGATACTGCTGGATCTTTCTGTAAGATAAGGACATGGTCATTAAGCACCATTCACAGCCTGAAACAGGAGTATGGCAGGGAGGCAAATGCAGGTCAAAGAAATCAACTATACAAGAAAATTCCTAGATCAATGGTGATTTAGGAAAGATCGGCCCCTGGTGAGCAAAGGGAACCTCTGTGCATTTTGGCTGGTAGATGTTTATGATAAAGCAATCTCCTTGGGTGCTGCAGTGGATTTTATTTCTGAGGCTGTACGTGGACACTGTCACAGCAGGTCCATGTGGCATAACCTGCTCTAAGGTCATGATTTTCCAAACTATTTGGATTAGGAACCTGGCAGGATCACACAGGGACTCCTTTTGAAGACCTTGGGCAAGACAGAAGTGTGTGCCAAATTCTCCTCCCAGATAGAAATCTATTGAGAACTGTACCTATCTCCAGGTACTTAGTTTACACAGGCTAAAATAAGCTTTGGTCCCAGGGAGAAGTTGCTGAAGAAGTGCCAGCTCAAAGAGATTTCTGAGATGTGTTGTGGCTGCAGTAAAAGGGGCAGAGGATTGAAGTATTGAGACAAATGAGTGTTTGTGCAGTGAAATCCATGTCTGAACGATGTCTTTGGCACACACTTCTGTGCAGTCAGTCAAGGGAGTGATTGAAACCAAGGGTTTGGAGGTGGTAACGCTGTGATCCTCCTTTTCCAGCTTGAGACATCTAAGCTGATGTTTCTGGTTTGCAGATGTGGCAGGACCTCTGTTGCACTGACATCTGTTCTGAGTGGAAATGTGCTATACATTGTCATTGCTTTCCAAAGTCAAAGCCTGTGGTTCTTAAAGCAGGCGACTGAAACACCACGGCACATTTGGCAAATGTGGAAGACTCCCGAGCCTGATGAGGTGCAGCAGGGAATGCAGGCAACAAAATAAACTCCTCACTCGTGGCAGTGAGCAGTGAGCAGTGAGCAGTGAGCAGTGAGCAGTGAGCAGTGAGCAGTGAGCAGTGAGCAGTGCCTGTTTCTGTGCAGGGAATTTGGCTGTATATACTGAGAGTCTGCCCCATGATATTATTACATGCATGTCACCACTGCAGGCAGCTGAGGAAGAAGCCTTCATACCTGCTGGTACCTTACTTCACAAATCCTTACTTCACAGGCTTAATGTCCTTTTGTAAATGGGGTTTGGGAGACTTGATGGCATTAATTTGCACTGCAGAACTCCCCAAAGGTAGGAGTTGTTGCAATAAGCACTCTTCAAACCTATCAAAAGGGTTTGGTCCTAAACCAAAGGGCTTGTAATTTACATTTAACAAAATACTTGATGGGTGGATATAAAAGGCATGTAAGAGGTACTGAAAGAAAAATGTGTCTCTGAGATATATTATAGTGATCTCTCCATCCCACATCAACCCTGAAGTGCAGCAGTTAATTCATAGTGATAGCAGATGTTCATATATTGCTGAGCCCCAGTTTTGTACTGACACTGAACAAGTTAAAGACCCTTTAATTATCACAGGACATCATCCCTTTCTACAGCCCTATTTTCTTTAATAAAAACTATTTGTATCACATTAAAGAACCAAATCGCCTCCTACTAGTTCACTGGAAATAGGCAATAATGTACCATAGGGTGCCTACTACAGGAGGGCTCTGAGCCTGGAGCCACCCAAAAATTCAATAGAACTGTCCCAGTAATAGCTTTGAAACCAAAGATTCTTGAGACCTTCTTAAGTTTCCTTATGAAATCCTGTCGTGCTTTTCCTGACCAACCAAAACAACAAAGTACAGGTCCACACAAGTCAAAGAGCTGCAGGAAAACCTGGTGCAAGTTGAAAAACAGAAATTCCAATGCTGGTGGGCTTCAGGGCTGGAGGATTGTGAACTCTGTGAAAATCTAACAAAGCAACCCCCTAATGTTCACATAGAGATGTAAACAGAGAGCCATGTCTGCAACACTTGGACTGGGTTTTTTTCTGTGGGGCTGTCACTGCTTTAACCAGACCACATGCACAACAAAATGAAACATATCTTGGTCTTTCCTTGGCCTTACTTCTTTCAGAATTAAGTGCAACATGAACAGCTTTGGGGAGGCGATGGGCAGAAATACACTCAGGCTGCTTTCTTCTGTGTCCTCACCTTTGTTAGCAATAGGAGAAATAAAAATTAATAGTGCTGTTACCCCTTTCCCCTAATCCTTCTCACCCCAGCTTTATGTCTCTTCAGCAAAAGGTCAGTCTTTTCAAGCATGATTTAAAATGTGCACTAATGAAAAGAGAAGAGCCAAACCACACAAATCCTGGATGTTAAAAATATACTCCTCTGTAAAGTGTGCATTCTTCTTGTGTCAAATGCACACTCCCTTGCTGAGGTCTGGCTGTTTTGTGGTGTTGGGAGATATGTTTGCATGGAAAGAGCTGATACAAGTGATATCAGAGGAGCCAAAGAAGGAACTGAGATCCTGATCAAGCTCTTCTGTGAGACAACTCAGGAAAATGGAACCTCAATAAAGATCATTAGAAGAAGAGCCACACTCAAAGAACATGACATGACTTGGGAGGTTGAATATCTCCAGATGCTCATGGATTTACTAGGCAAGATCCACATGCTTTGCTGCTGCTTCCCTGCAGCACAGGGCAGCTGAGGCCTCATGCAGTGCTCTCCTGCTGCTCTCCAAACTCCAATTTAAGCATTCCACAGCCTGGTGCTGCTCTGAATAAAGTCCTGGTGGGTCACAGCAGCATCTCCTGGTAACCTGTGGAGGCTCAGAGGTGCCAGGAAGCCCAGGGCAGAGCCTGGGTACCCTGCGGAGAAAACAGCTGGCAAAGGTGGGTGTGGGAAAGCACCACACTGCTGCCAAAGGTTCTGCAGGATCTGGGAATGGATGTGGGGATGTGGGGATATGGGAAGGTGGGGATGTGGGGATGTGGGGATATGGGGATGTGGGGATATGGGGATGTGGGGATGTGGGGAGCAAACCTGCCCTGCAGCTCTGGCTGACAGACAAGGAACCAACTCCTGTGCTTGGGCTGGAGCTCACCAGCTTTACTGGCAGTGTGGAATCTACTTAGTGGGGCAGGAAAGCACTCCAGTTTTCCAACTTTGCATGCACCAAGGCTTTTAAAAATCCTTTGAATTTATCTCTAGTCATTTGCAGAGACATTTTAAAGGAGAAAGAGACATCACTATAGATTTCTCTACCTCACACAGGGAAGCAGGGTACCCACTGGCAAAAACCAGGACCAGTAACAAGAAAATAAATCTCTAGGGGACCAGGGAAATGCAGCTTTGCCTAGAGGCAGCATTTTTTATTTAAAGCTTTTATTGTCTAGATTTTCCACCTGAGGCTTCTGCTGTGTAATAATGGGCTGTGTACTCTGTGTGTTTGGTTTTTTTCTGTTTTCCCAGGAATATTTGGCATCCTAAAGGAATCTGTGAACTACAGATGGTGCCCAAAGCAAGGAAATGTGGAATGTGGAGTGGAACACAAATGGAGCATCTGAAAGGCTCCTTGTCTGCTCCTGCAGGCCAGGGGAGCAATGCAGAGGAGACTCTTTGCTCCTTTTCTGTTATATCACAGTGATTGCTGCAGGACTGCTCATTTTCCTTTTCTTTCTCTCCATCATCCACCCCCAAAACCTAAACCCTTAAAAGCCCAGTTTGAACAGTGGAATGTGTGGTACATTCTTGTTCTGTCTGATGGGACAATGTCTGTGCTGTGGGGGGTTGCTGAGGTAATTCTTTATTGACCATTAGTAATTCTGGGAGCTCATTGTATGAAATTCCAATGAACTGTATTGTGTCAAAACCATGCTTATTTAATTTAATTAACTTTTGTATTCCCTGTGCTGAAGAATGTTGATATGGAAAGACATCTCCCAGGTATTGCCTGGGCATTTCATGGGTTACACGAGTTGTTTTTCAGTGATTATTTTGGGTTTGGATTTAAGAGTTTTTACATACAAATACAGGTCACTTGTAAGCAGCAAAAGCAAGTTTTAAAACCGTAATGGTTTTTTATATTGCTAAAGAAAATTAAGAGTTACTGTATCATCTTTGGGATTTATTTATCATTTACTTTTCCATTAAATTGTCAAAAAAGGTTGTTGTCTAAATGAAGACATGATTATAGTAAATAAAGGGGCTGGCTCTTCTGTCTGCAATCTCTGCAATCCCAGTGTGAGGTGTCTGCCCTCTGTTCTGGGCTAAGTTCAGTCACACCATGGCTGCACCAAACCAACCAAACACAGCTGATTGGAACAGAAATATCTGATCTTCAAAAAAATACTGGCATTGTGTAGAAAATAAACATTTTGTCTCAAAATATAATCATAGGCTCTTAATTATTTTGATGGCACTAAATTGTGAAAAAGTTGTTCCAAAACTTTAAATATAATCAGATCTTTGTTAGGTGAGGCGTATCCAGATGGAACATTCAGACACTTTCAATTGTATCTATTTCATTAAAGAGTTTGTTGGAATGGACAAAATAATCAGCTGGGTATCACCAAAGCCCCCTTTCAGAACCATTCCCCCCAACACTACCCAGCCTGGATAGCACCATGCAAGATGCCAGGTTATATTTCCCTCATCAGCTCCAGGGGAAGCAGTTGTGGCTAAAAAAAGGTCAAACAGTCAGGTGGTGTGATCCAAGCAGAAATATTTTCTTTAAATTTGTGTATTCACCTTAGAGAAAGGTAAGGCTGTATAGTGTTGGTTGTAACTGATTTAACCCCTGTGTGGTAGCAATGCACTGGAAGAGGAATGGAGTGATTTAAGTCAGAACATGAGGTTGCTGATGTAGCAATGACATTCACATATCTTGAAGATGTACAACTTCTGGAATACAAGTAATCAAATTTACTAGATAATTTAATTCAGATGTTTTGTGGTTACTGGAAAACAAAAACCACAAACTGAGAGAGAGGCCTAAATATCCTCTAATGATTTATTAGGAAGGCTTTCAGCCTTCACAAGTGTTCCTATAAAATGGACTTAATAACCGAGATACAGAACACAGTAAGACCAGACATTTTTGTCTTACAGTTCAGTGTAACCATATCCTACAGCAACATTCTGAAAACTCAAGCAGATGTTGTTTAAATAAATTGTTTCATGAATTGTGCTGCTCTTTTCTTAAGAACAAATGTCCTTTTGGCTAGGCTTTAATGGAGAAACTTTACTGACTTCAGAGAGAAAACTCTAGCTATAAATTCATTCCTCGGTAAAGCTCCACAGCTCTGACTGCAGGAATGGTAAAATGTTTGGTATTTTTGGGGCAATGCAGTGCCCTGATCCCAAACCCCAGTCAGGAGGGATGGCCCCAATGCAGGGTGTGTGTTCCCAGGGCTCATCCTGCTGCTCTCACACAGGGGATTTGCTGGCAGAGAGCTCAGGAGGCTTCTCTTGGTACCCCAGAGGCAAAGAGATGCTCTGGGCACTACCAGCACACCACGTTCCAGCACAGGAATATGGACAAGCCTCCCCTAATGAGAGTGTGAGAGAATGGAGAAGATCCCTCCTGATTTCAGTGGCCTCTGCTCAGGTACTAAAGGATCCATGACCTTTAAACCTACAGGAGACTGTAGCTGGGGTGAAGGGAATAATGCAGGGAGCTTTTTTTCCCAGGCCCATTGAGGTCAGCTCTATTTTACAGTAAAGACTTCATGAACAGCCTGTTGAAATATTTAATATGTTTGTAGGTTGCAGCAATAGAGCTACTTGACAGCATCTCTTGCTTCCAGTGTTTTTTGAAAATCCTTTGTGGGTAGATATATTTCAGGCTGTGTCAGTCAACTTAAGTTGAAGGAAATCATTTTTCAAATGCCTTTTCTATTTTTTTTACTCCAAAAATGACATTTTCAGAAGCTTTATGCAAAACCCAAGGCTGCAAAGTAGCCTGGACAAAGCTTCTGGATTTTGTTTTAAGAATCAGCTTTTCAGATCCTGAAAGATTGTACCAGGCTGAGATGAACAACTGTTTAGGCAATCCACTTTCTCTTAACTGATTTGCTTGCTACCCTAAAGCCCAGCTCTTGAGAAAGACTTTTCTGTGACAAGTCCTTTGGGAATGGACTGTCCTTGGATCCTTCAGAGCAAGTGCAGTATTGTGATCAGACAGTGCAATAGATGGCAATATTAATATTAGTAAAGGATCTTCTGCTAGACAGGAAATATGGGGAATACTCAATTTACTCATCAAAAGATGACATTCGTGATTATTATCAAGCAGACCATAAATATGAATTATTCAGTGTCAGGTTCTCTGTAAAACACAGGTGAAAACTCACTGTGTTGATGTATATCTGGAAGTGACAGATAAGAGCTATGGTATCAGAAATGGGCTTCCCCTGCAGAGAAACAATAACTTAATCAGTGTTTTAAACATTCAGGACATGTCTCATCTTTCAGTATGTGCTGCTGTTTATTGTGCCTATGTGCACATGCCCTCAGATAAACTTCTCTATCCTCCTCATATCTCAGTCCTTTCAGCTGACAGTTCTTGCTGAAAATCTCCTCTGACCTTTGGACTGTTTTTTTGTCTGTAAGTGTCCAGATTTCCATTTGATTTGGGATGTTGAAAAAGCACAAATGTGCTCAGAACTCTGACCCGTTTTCCACAGAGGCTGATATCAAATGAAGCAATAGGAAAACATTCTACATTTCTCTGACTGAAGCAGAGTGGCAGAGCAGCAGCCACAGCACATGGGAATTATTTTGGTGTTGGCAGTTTTCAAAGCAGGTGGAGTCCACTGTGATGGACTGAAGGCTGTGAAACTCCTGTTCCTCTGCATGAAGCAGTTCTGGGTGGAGATGATGGCCAGTGGATCGTTCTAGTGTGGCACAGTAAAGCTGCTCATGGACCAACATCAGCAGTGGCTGGACTGGGCAGACCACATGCAGGGGTATGAAAACACAGATTAATGAAAACACTGATTAATTGGCCTTAAAATAGTGTGCGAGTTGCACAAAAGAGGCTGGGTTACCATTCCCAGAGTGCTGGCACACACAAAGCCTCCCAGTGTCTCCTTCAATGAACAACCTCCAGCTTTCTTATGCTTGATACAACTATATCACTATAATATTGCTTCCCTCTGGGTCCCTTCATGGGTGGAAACAGCTAAAACCTTTTGCCATTTAGCAAAATAATAATTTATGTTCTCTTTGTCATTTATTGACATCTTTTGCTGCCTCAGGGAAATTTTATATTTGGCAACTGATAGATTTGGTGTTCAGCTCTAGGAATCCTGCTCAGCAGCTTCACTGAGCCACAGGTCTAGGATGTAGGGGATAAACATGGCATGAGCATGGAAACAGAGAATTTCACTGGAAACAACTATCACTGTAGGTGTAAATGAGGTCAGTAAATCACCATCAGTCACTAAGGCTGCAAGCTGCTGGAAATATGGCAAGAAAGGAGCATCTATCCAACTCTGAATCCTTACAATGAAGGTGCTTCACAACAGCCTTGGTATTTCCTTTTCACTTGAGAGATGAATAGAAATTACTTGCTTGAGTTCATCAGGAATGCAAGTTATAAATGATGCACCAAGCACCTGCATCTGTGCTTGGTTTTGTAGTCATAGATATGTTAGTGGAGCTATTCATAAATGGGGCCTTTTCTAGAAGAAAAGATTCCACAGAGGCTTTTTTTTTCTTTCTTTTTTCTTTTTTTTTTTTTTTAAAGGAGATGCAGAAATTCAAGTGAAGGGAATTTCAAGGACATACACAATTCTTATATGTACTATGATTGATAAATGGTAAATTTGTATTTGATCTTCTAAAAAAAGCTTACAAGAAAGAGTTCAGAAAGCTCAAAAGCTCCTAAAATTCTTTCTTGTAGAAAAAAATTCAGACTGTTTGGAGGAGTTGTTTTTTTTAGTCATCAGCATTAGACATCTCTTTTATGTGTTTGGCAAATTGTTACTTCTTTTTTTTCTTTCATTTTGATTTGATTAATTAGACCACAATGAAGACACTGGAATAAAATGGACTGGTTACTTCTTTCTTTGTTTGAAAAATAAGCATTTGGCTTGAGATCACATTTTTCCACCCAAATGCATGATGGGGCTTGATTTTTGAAGATATATTTGAAAAATATCAAATCTTTCTGTT
The DNA here is from genome assembly GCF_052056855.1 of Sturnus vulgaris. Classification (NCBI taxonomy): domain Eukaryota; kingdom Metazoa; phylum Chordata; class Aves; order Passeriformes; family Sturnidae; genus Sturnus; species Sturnus vulgaris. The sequence goes on along the minus strand of NC_142254.1, from coordinate 5,479,441 downwards.
TAGCTTGCTTTGTTTGCAATTTTTTAATCCACCAATATTATTTGAACTATGTTCATGTTCTTTGGAATATAAAGAGCAACGTTCTGCTACTGAGCACTCTGGTAAAAAGGTGACGAGAAACTTGTCAAATTCATGAGGAAAAAAGAAAGAAAAAGCTTGCCATTTTTTTCCCCAGCAGTTTTAAATCTTTCCACCTCATGAGACACAACTTGTACAATCATTAAAGAGTTCTGTGACATAACCACATGAAATTATGAAAATATATGGGGTGAGAGTATTACAAAGTGACGACAGCTGATTCCTAATTTCATCATCCATTATAATTCTTGTCTTTCTGAGCAGCTTGAGATAAGCTGATTTTTGTGGTTGGTATATTCATATGTTGCTATGTTTCCCGAGACATGTGTACTCTGCAAAATATGTTAACCAGTGCAAGCGCCTGTCTGAACTAAGTAAAATAAGGATAATTTAGGACATGCTGAAGCCATGTAGAATTCCTCCTGCATAAGGAATGAGCCATGAGCCAGACCAGGAATATCAGTTTGACAGTGCTCCGTTTTCCGGCACACTGAATAACGTGGAGAAAGATGGAGTGAAATAAGGAAAAAAAAACCAAACAGCTGCAGATAAAAGTTTAGATTGTTTACCTGTTTGTCTGTGAGTCAGGCTAATTTAACATCATCACTTAAAGAGCCAGAGAGGAAGAAAAGGAAAAGGCTCACCAGTGTCCCCTGACAGGATATTTTCACTCCTCATAACAGTAACTTTTGTATTTGCTGGGAATCAAAGTAAGGTGGTTCTCCAAAGCCTCATTTCAAAGTGCTATCTGCTTGCTACATTGAAGCTAATTATTGAATGACAACCCAAATACTGAAATAGCAGGTGAGAATGGACCTGAAGTAATTTCTCCACTGTTAGCATGTTCTTCTATTTTAAGATTTTTTATGCATTTTATGGTATGCAGCAAGTACTTCCACATTAACATTTGAATACTTAACATTCTATCTATGTACTTTAATCTTATTCTTACATCCTTCAGCCTTTCATTACATTACCATTATCTGATAAATGCACAGTTCTCCGTGTCCTTTGAAGTAGTGAATTATTATACAGTATGGACTAGATTATCCATAGATTATTTTCCATGCAGCACAGTCAGGAGATTCTCGAGAGCCTGGGCAAACACCCTGCATCAAGCTGCAAGGCTGGGCTTTGTACTTGCTCCAGGATTAGGGAATTGAGTTTTCCTTGTCTGGCTTTAAGAGCATCTGTAGCCACAGGCACCTGCAGACAGTATGTGAGCTAGAATCTTCACAACAAGCAGCACTTAATTTATTTTTTCTGAAGTGTAATTTCATCATCTGAAAACCAAAATTGTCCCTGCTTTAAGCAGAGTCGGTCAGTACTAGAAGGAAGTTTTAAATTCCAAAATTCTGATTTTTCAGTCCAATGTTTGATGCTTATTATCAACTTTATCGATGGCATTAAGGAGGAGGTAAATGTCCCAACATTCTTGAAATCATGGGGTCATTTAAGGACCTTTAACTTTTAATCTAAAAAAAGAAGTTTCCCCTCTTGTAGTTGTAAAAAAAAAAAAGACTAAAGCCTACAGAAAAATAAAGCAAGTAACCAGAGAAGTATTGATTTCTGCTGCATAAATCCTCCTGCAAACATCAGTACATGGTAATTTAATGGCTTGTACATTTCTCTCGTGATTCTTAGGACAGCTCTGATGTACCTGATTTGCCATGAAAAGGCAGGGTCAGGGCTGGAATGGAGCCTTGGTCTCTGCTCTCTGGTGACACGGACATCTGGGTAGTGAGACGGGGTCAAAATCTGTGCCTAAGGAGCCCCAGGACCACACACAAGTGAAATGTCCTTGCACTTATGCTCAAGACTACAAAATCCAAGCAGTGTGATAATTGTTTCCTACAACATCTCAGACCCAAATGTTCTAAAATAAAGGAACGAGAAGAGAGAAGATATTTTGTGAGCCAGAGGTCTAAATGAAGAAAGGTGTCTGAAGCTCCATGAGCTCTGTAATTCTGTGTGTGGCTCCCGTTGCTTCTTTCCTCACAGGGCATCATCAAACTCTGTGATATTCATAGGAGTTGCAGTGAAAATAGTTCAGAATCAAATGATAGTTCCTCCACTGCACTCCTCGGTTTCTCTTTGGAGAAAATATTCATGTGCACATAATTGGGTTTCCTAAGTGGATAACTGCAGCAGACTGAGCTGTTCTTTGTGCTGGACAATTGTTTAGAAGCTTATGGTCCATGCCCAGTTCCTAATAACTTTTTCCACTCTGCAGAAAGTCTAGTGGTGCCCTTAGGAAATGTGTGATTCAGTCATTCCAATTCTCTTTTAATTATTAATTTCTAGTCTTCATTTATATTTCATTGTACTGCAGAAAATCTCCAGTCACCACAGTGCCACTTCCATCTCTTAACAGCCTGAAATATTTATTAAACTCATTACGCTCCAGTCTTGGTAGCTAATTACAACAAACCCATGTTTGTGGAAGCAAATCTAGCTGTGAAGATTAAATTTAAATGAGTGCTAAAAACTCCTTGCCTTCAGAGATTTTTGTTTTTCTTCTTTTTAATTTGTCATGCTGATTTGTAAAGCTTCCTAGTTATTCTGGTAACATTAGCACTGCTGATAACAACAGACACTGTTTGTCTTGGAGTAGTGCCAATATTCTAAGTACATATCTAATTTGTCCAGACAGTTTTAAAGTCTCTTGAATTAAAATCATAAGTTTATTCTGAAGAGTTACAACAGACAATTACAGATGAAAATTTGAAATGAGAAATTTTTAAACAAAATTAACTACCAGAATTCTTTGAAGTTAAAGGCACTGAAAAAATTTGACTCCTTTAGTACAACGAATGTCACCAAACCATGTATTCAAGCAGGGCTCTCAGAGGCTTCAGCATGTGGACTTGATGCTATTTAAAGGTTTCAACAGACCTTGTGTAGCTGATTTTGAAGCCACTGCAAGATTCAAACCTCTGTGTGTGCATTTACTGGAATAGAAAAACACAGTTTTGGGCTCTTTCTGAAATGCTGTCCAAGTTAGATCTCCTTTGAAGCTCCCCTGGAGGGCCATCTTCCTCTCCAGAACTGTGGATGGCTATTGGATGAGGACTTCAGGCTTTGATAGGAGGCATTCCAGAGCAGTTTTCAATTTAGGGGGCATTCCAGAGTAGTCCTGCATCTAGAAGTCTTTTACGACATAAATCGTGGAATGCTAAGGGTTGGGAAGGACCTTAAAGATCATCTAGTCCCAATGAACCTCTTTATTTTTTCAGCAAAGTCTTCCCATGAAGTTAGAAAAGTGAGTTTAGGCAACTATAGCAGATGTTGTAGCTACTTTGACATTAACTCTTACTGGTTAAGAATAATTGCCTTCACTTCTACTTGTGAGCTTTTCTAGAAGCTGTCCCCAAAAGTATCACTGTACTTACACAGTGACTCCCCAAGAACCACTGGAATCGTTCTGTGAACATCAGGTGTCCAAAGCTTTCTGTGAGAGCACTGTCCTGTCTCCAACAGAAAGGGAGCAAGCTGAAATTGTAGTTTTTAAATAGCATCTCTCAGTTTGAGAATCGAAAGGGGAAAGCCAGAGATTTTTAAAAAGACAAAAGGTGTCTCACATAATCACCCCTGCAAAGGAAATATTCCCTGATCTTTTTAATACAAAAATGCATTTTCCTCTTGATTCATTTCAATGACTTTGTCTTAGCTTTTTTTTTGTATAAATAGAATTCAGTAAATGCCCGGAAAGGAACAACAGCAGAGTGTGTAACCTGAGGATGGGTGTGCAAGTCTCACTGCTGGCATCTGCTGAAGGGAGTTTCAGGCTTACTGGCAGAGGTAATTTTGTCTTGACTTGCTCCTTGGCTGCAGTGGAGTCAGGATGTAAAATGCTATGGTGGTGTAGAACAGAGAAATTCCTTTATGCACACAGCAGGTCTAGCATAACCTTTGGATGTGCTGGGTCCCACCATTCCCACACCAACTGCTTTTCAGGCTGGAGCATGCACAGGGACTGGATGGAAAAGTGCTCCTGGGTTTGTCACTGCCTGCTTCCTACCCTATGGATTTAGTAAAAAATGCTTAGCATTATTTTATACTGTTTAAAAGAATACTTGTGGGTATGCTTTGAGTTAGGTTATTTAGATAAGGTTCAAGTTGGACAGGAAGTGTCCCTCTGGCAGTGTATGCTGTAATGAGGCAGATTTTTAGAGCAAAGAGGGTTTTTTTTTTTTGATCCAAAGAAAAAGGAGTCAGATAAGATACTGTAGCTTCGTGGCCATCAGCGTACATTGGAAAGTGAAATCAGATTATGTCTTAGAGTGTTTCTGTAGCTGCCAGTCACTCAGTACGTGCAGAACTTGGTCCTGGGCCAAGAAAGAGGTGACATGACAGAGTGTGTCTGGTTGGGTTGTGCTCAGCCACACTGCAGCATGCTGCACTGGCTGCTCCTCATCCTGTTCTTGCCTTTACTGAAGTATTAATGGTACATTGCTGAGGATGTAATTACTTCTTCATTCAGCTTTCCAGTTTTATATTCCAAAACAGGGAATGTCGGGATGCACAGCAGGTGCACATGGTGGAATTCTAGAAATTTCTGAATATGAAGGACTGTCCCCACCTGAGGACTGCAGAGGCTCTTCAAAAAGCATTGAAGTACATTTCCAAAAACGCTGAAAGTCCTTAAAATCTATGGTCAAGATCAGGATTTTTAGTGTATATTGACAATACACATATATTAGGCTGGAAAGAAAATGGCTTATTAGACTTCTAATGAAATGACTTATTAGGCTTTCAAAGAGGATCTCTCTCTCTTGATCTCTCCTTCTTATTTCTGTCCATTAGTAAACAAGAGTGGACAATGACATATTTTTCTAATCTCACTCCATGGACAATCAGGGCAATAAAATATCCAGTATCTGTGGGTACCATTCTTTTTTAAAAAATTCTGATACTATGTGATCTTCTGATGTTTCTCTAAAGATACCATTAAGCACATTAAATGAAACTTCTACTTAACACAGTTTACACAGGACTGCATCTGACTTTTTGCAGGAACATTGTCTTTTTCTGCCTAGATATTTTGTCTAGGAAAAGCCCAGGTTTAGTCACCTGCTGAGCAGATCAAGGCCATTTGCAGCCACCTCCATTGCACAGGGTCAGATCTGTTCTGTGGCATGGGGACAATGGATCTCATGCATTTGGGATGCAATGGGATCTAATGTGTGTGCACGGAGTAGGTGATCTGTGTGAGCACAGTAAATCCAATTCACTCTCAGCTTACTGTATGGGTATAAATCAAGGATGCATCCCAGACACATTAGTCTCACTGCATTTCATTTTGTCTGGGAAAACCTGGACAGAAATATGGTAGCCCCAAGCTTCCCACATTCCACACTCTACACACACACATAATAGGTTCATGTCTTGAACCCTTGGTCTCTCTCGGGCTTTCCATTATTGTTGATACAACACATAAATCTCAGGTTAAGTGTTCTCCTGACTTTGCAGTTATTTGCCTTTTTCCTATAGGCCCAACAGTCTTTAAATCCTTCGGAATTGCTTATTAGAGTTTTAGGTGGGAAATAACAGACGACCCTTGGTTTAGCTCTCAGGCTGATTCAGGAGAAATCTCTTCTCTCTGTAATGCCCCTGGTCTCTAACAAACCACTCCAAGTGATTTTTGCAGACGTGGGCATTGTTCTCTTTGTTCCATGTTCTCTGTTGTTTTCTTAGCCAAGTTGCTTTGGTATTTATTAATTGAGAGTTGTAAGTAATTCACTTAATCTAACACTTGATCAGCAATTTCAAATCAACATTTGAGAGGGAACATACCCGCAGGCAGTTGTTATTTATTCTGGTCAGGTAATTCCTTTCTGGGGTGTTTAAACAGCAACATTTTTTTTTGTTACAGTGAGACTGCCTAACTTAGGAAAAGAGCTTTGCAAAAGTCTGCCTTTCTGTTTCTTTCAAAGTTTAACTAAGTAGACTGCTTAGTGTGATAATGATAACCAAGTACTGAGGTGGGCAGATAGCAGCATAATTAAGAATCTGCAACACTGCAGTATAAAGTCCAGGCATCTGGTAAGGATTAGATTTGCTGGTTGTACAAAATCATGAAGATACAAACCATTCTGACAGATCTGATAGAAAGAAGAAAGATGAATACATTACCATCTAAGCTGCTCTTGTAGCACTGAGAAATCCTGTAGTGCTGTCCACTTAAAATATTTCAACATCAAAAGCTAAACATTTGACTCTCAGGGAGATGTTGTATCATCCATTGCTAAATTTTCCCTTAAGTATTTTAAGTATTTTACTCCTCTGTGGAGAAAATATTGACTATAAGACTCACATTTGGGTTTTAGGAGATTTTTTTCTCCTTTTAGAGTATTGGAGTATGAGTAAGCCTAACTCAGTATTCTAGAGAAGTCTAATAGTTATGAAGCTCCATATTAGAGTTCCTTCTGGCAGCCTATAAGGAAGAAGTCAGAAGAATCTCACTGAAATATGGAAAACTGAGCTTTTATGAGAGCACTGTGCTAATTCAGGGGCTAGCATCTACAAGCCACATTAGTAGTTAGCAAACAACCAAGCTTTAATCACTGCAAGGAGATGGATCCCTTTACACCTATTAAAAAGTGCTTTGAAAGTTACACAGGCACTGTGAGACAACTCTGGCATTACAGCAGTTATACCTCGTCATAGTTATCAACAAGGTAAAGCCATAACACAAGCCTCCATTCCCCCTTTCCTTCCTCCTCCAAAAACAACAACCAGCAGCCACCAAAGCATGAAGTTCTATTTAGGGAATCCTTAGAGCAGGTTTGTCCTGGACCCAATAAGGCAAGTGTCTGCAGCTCCAGAATAAAGTGGGAAACTGAAGAAAGCTTTGAATTTCAAACATCTTTCAGTGAGGAATTAGTTTTAAAAGACATACAACAATAAGCCATGAAATAAGTCCAGACACCATAATTCAGGGATAGAATATGCTATGAAACTGGCAGGCATCCAGGCCAGAGCCAGGTGCCTGTTTTGGATTAGATTCAAGTGGCCTTAGGCCACCTACAGAGCTTTCAGGTAGAATCTGGAAGCTGCTCACCTCAATATGCCCTACCTTGCTTCTATTTCAGGTACTTGTGAAGGATTCCCAGATGGCTGGCACTCGTCCAGACCCATCTGCTTTCAGCCCTCCTTGTCTCCATACTGTCATGAGACAGGCTGCAGAAAAAAATGTATCTGGAAAACAGAGACTTAATAATTAACTGCCCATTTTCCTCAGTTTGCTGTGAGAAAATTTGACTCGTGAGAGCTGCATTTATGTCTTGCTGCTCCTGACACCCTGAGTGTGGGATTACAGATGAACAAGGCACAAGTGTATACATATAATCAAGGGGAAACAAAAGACAGATACTGAAAAAAAAAATCTTGACTCTTAGACTATTATAGCCCATAAAAATAAAACTACTCTGTCAATCTAATGAATATTTTACCTGTCACATTCTTCTGTTTACTTTTATTTCTATTTTACACTGAATCATGAAAATAGGCCAAGACAACTCGAGTCCTGACCTGGCTGTAAATGGTTTTTGCCTGTCCGTGGCAGGTTCCATATTTCTCTGGAAGATCCCGTGCATGTCCTGCCATGGGACTCCAGTTTCATTCCATGAGGATGGCTGGCTTAAAGGGCAGAGCTGGAGCCAGGGAGGTTCTTCCTGCTAGATTCAGTACAGTTATCCTGGAAGCGTTGGGAAAAACTAATCAAGCCACCCTCAAACAGATTAATCAGTTTGAGTTTCTGTTATGAAGCTCTAGCACAATGTTGCTGTGTCTGCCCTGCCAAAGAGGTTAAATCTCGTTTAAATTCAAGCTAAAATCTCCTGCTCTCATTAAAGTAAAGTGATTGAAACGGCCATGAAATCACTTTTATTAATGTTAAAGTCTTAAAGAGTTCATCCGTGGAGCAAAACAACAGCACTGTCACAGTATCTGGTATTCCTTAAAGGGGAGGAAGGGAAGGATTTTGATTTTAAGGCACCTCCTAGCAAACACAAACATAGCTGGAATTAGACTTGTACATAAGGGTTTGCTGAGGAGAGGCTCAACCTTCAGGACTCCAATTTTCATTAATAGTCTATTCCACATTTCTCTGCTCGTTATAGGACTAGAAATCACCCTCTCAGCTGCCTTTCATCCATGCTCCACTGCAGCACTTTTCCTAACTCTTGCTTTACTAAATTCAGTTTAAGAAGAGCTGCTGATTTCAGTGTTACAGGCATACAACATAAAATGATCTAACTCCTTTTTCTTCCCAACATCCTGCTCTATTGGAAACAGGCAAAAATCAAACACTTTCCCCTCAGTACACACACACAGAGTAAGATATTATTAAATGTTGTCACAGCAACTGGTGCAACACTGAGTTTGTAAAACAGCTGTTTGATTCCTCAACATGCTGAAATCACTTTGGAAATCAACACCATAGTCGGGGAATAGTTTTGTTTGCAAATTAGGAATGCAAAGAAGGCTGTGGTAAATTAAAAACTGTAAGCTGAGCTCTTGGGATAGGGACCAGTTTTTTGTTCTGCATGTGTTCAGCACCTAGCTCAAGAAGTCTTCTACAGCTACTGCTACCATATTCTTCATCTGCTCTCATCATCTTTTGGCATGAATATCAGTACTAAAAAATAAATCTCTTTGCAGAAAAATAAAAAGTAAGTCACGAAGGCCTTGTTTTCATGATGAAAGAGCATAAAGCAATTTGAAGGGAGTTAATGCCCTTATCCAAAGTGTGATTGCTCACTGCCATTGTGGTGCAGTGCAGTCCTCAAGTAATGAGCTCTGGTCCTCAAAAGACACCACGTTCCAGTGTCAGACACAAATCCCACTCTTGTTATGGAACAAGAGTTCAGAGTCTTTCACTGCACAGCAAACACAGTATCTGTGCAGATCCTTTAGACAACACCTTCTTTGTACAGTATTGCATGGTGCTGCAACCCCTTTCTTATAGAAGCAAATATGGAACAGCTCCATAATTCTGTGGGAGACCTTTTCCTGTTTGTTTGCCAAGCTGCAGTTAAAATTCCCCCAGAGAGGTCCAGTTCGGGTAAGAAGGATGTGAAGGTGGTGAGTCTGGGCAGACACCTACCAAGGGAGGATGAACACACACTGTTCCAGAAGTAAAACCACCTAATTTTCATAGGAAATGGGCTGATACTTAATTGAGAATGGTGAAACAAAGGATTTGTGAGTACGCTGCAACTGTTCCACAGAAGGGACTGAAAATGCTCCTGAGCTCCTTTGCAATCTGTGTTCCCAGCAAGAAGGCTGAAGTAACAAAGGCTCATTGATGTGAGAAGGGAGGGAAGTTTTTAATAGAGGAATCCCAGGAGCCAGCCAAAGAAGCATTATCTTGTATTAAAAAAATCTGCAAATAATGAAATTCAGAGAAAAGAGAAGCCAATTTTCTTTGCCTGGCCCATGAAATGAGTAGCAAATAAAAGAAGAAACACGTTTACAAAGGAACTGGAGACTAAATCTTCCCAGCAACATTCTTCTTGGGGTATGTTGCTCAGAAGCATACAGGGATCCATGTTCAGAAATGCTCGGGAGGTTCAGTTCCTCTTGATCCCAACTGGAGCTGTCAATTCTCGATACTGTGAAAAATTAAGACCCAAAGTTTTCATCCCAGAACTCAGACTCCCTCCCTGAAACTAACTGGATACAAGCAGGAGAATTGTTATCAGAGATCTCAATTTCAAACCAATGCCAGCACTTGTGGGAACTAGTCATATCAGCAGAAGTCACCTTTCCAGCCCAGTAATAAAATGAAAAATCAAGATAATATTTCAGGCTTGGGTGTGATGAAGTAACACTACCAGGAATGGGGGAGAAAAGCACAACTTTTAGTCTCTGTTGAATGAAACAAATATGTGTTGTTTACAGACATAAAAAGAAGAGCCAATAAGAAATGAATGAGGAACCATTTCATCCCAATGCCATTTGTTTTGGGGGTGGAATAATCTGATACATTCCTAACATGGAAGACAGACGCTGAAACTTCCATATGGATTTTGTTTCTTGGCCTGGTTTATCCTTTTCTGGGGTGCAGATGCTGGCTGGCTGTAACAGGGACTGAGCTTTCCTTCCTGCACGTGATACCAGAGTACGTCTGAAACCAATCCTAGTGTCTTAGAAGTAATTTGCAGGGGTTTTAACTGTGTCTTTGTGCCTCTGTAGGCTGCCCAGCCTTCCGGGTAGAGTGCAAATCACTATTTATAAAAAGCATTTTCAAAGTGGATCTTTGAACCTGCTGGACTGCACAGTTTCTCCCGTGCCATTTTTGATCCATTGTATAAATACAAATTTTGGCACGTGCACAACATTATAAACTGCATAATTGTTTTTATTAGAGTTCTGTGAGTTTGGAGGTACCTGTGCTTTAATTACGCTTGGCACGTTTCCAGGAAAACTCTTCTAAAATGTAGTGCTTGCAAAGCCTTCATCGGGCCACCCACAATGACAGCTTTTATTTTTCCTCTATTAGTGATGGACATTTTCATTTAATTTCGGTCTGGGTGTGTGACAGAGCCCCCGTGTACTGAGCTGCAGCTTCCCCCTGTTCACTTTCCAGCCACAGAGGGGTCGGGACGCTGTGGCAGCAACTTGTGACGTTTGGACCCGAGCCAAGCGAGTGCTGTTCGCAAAGTTTTTTGGGTTGTCTGTCTTGCTTCCTTGGCCTCCCCTCCCCCGTCCAAAAAATTGCTGGTGACACTGGAAATGCAAGTCAGTTAATCTGCTCTAAAAATCTAAGCACCAGCCTACAGCAGAGACGGCCGGAGAAATGCAGAACATTGCTTGGAAGGTGGGTTTAGTTCCGCCCCTGAGCCCAAATCTCTTGTGTCGCAGGACAGAGCAAGGACAATGGTAACAAGTCAGCAGGATAGCTGGAACTTCATACTCCATGCCAGAAAACGGGATGTCCAGCTAGCACAAATAAATGTGTAGAACTAATCAAATTAGGATGGACATGCTGTGCAATACAGAGAAATGCATGTAAGCAGAAAATTGTGTTTAATATTTGTAATCAAAAGCATTTATTTGGGACTATAACAGCCCAGTGCTACGTGCAAATTGGCTGAGGAAAAAATGTAAACATTGTTTCTTTGATTTCACGGAGTTAGGGTGCAGCAGGAATGCTGGATGGAGCTCCTTTTCCAGGGGCTGGGATTAAAAAGCTATGTGAAATGAATTTAGGGGCTTATTGACAGAAAATATTACTGTAAATGGTGGTGGAAACCTATTCCACAACGATTACTCTTTATTGCAAGGAGTTTGCCAGAATTTATAGGAAGCAAACTGAAAACTGTGGGTTTAGAGACAAGCTGAGGACTTCTGAGCTAACACCATGTCTTAAGGCTTCTGCAGAAAGCAGAATTTAATAGAGAAACTGGTGAGACAGTGGAATTTCATTCTGTGAACTTTCAGGTCCTTAAGGATCAGGAATTAATGAAGGAGCTACACTAAGTCAACCAGTCCGTGTTTTTGTTACTTAGGAGTTTTCATGTCAGCTGAAATATAGTTACCTATAAACAGAATAACCAGTGATATGGTCTAGCCCCTGCCCTGTCACTGAAAAATGCAATTAACCATCACACAAAAGCAACTCTATTCCAGTAGCTCATATGGTAAACTGCACACTGGTTAGAAATGCAGAAACATGCTTTTGGGAACATGCTAAACTAGCATTTTCCATTCCTCAGAACGCTGTAGTCAGCTTCAGATTTTGTGGAAGTAGACAAAGGAACCCTCAGAGTTTCTGTTTGTGAGAGTAGCCTTTAAGATTCGGGGTGGAGGGGGAAGAGGAAGGTGCAGGAGTGGACCTGCTGCCAGCTGCCATTGCAGTGCTGTCTGGTGCTCTGTCACCCTGCTCCGTGGAAGCCAGCTGTGGGGAACATGAGCAGTGTCCTCATCCCAAACCTGAGGGCCACCACCACTCTGTTCCTGGCCTCAAACTGTGCAGTGTTACATGGGCTTAGATAATGTGCAGATAGATGCGCCAGTGGGATTGGATGCCAGCTGAGCACATCCCTGCAACCCCACCGAGTCTATAGGAACCCTGACCCAAGGTCTTCTTTAAGTTGCTGATATTTTGTTCAACCAGAGGTCTGGTCCTGCTACAATTGAGTAACAGTTGCTGAACTCTTTAGACAAATTATATAAATTCACAAAGTGCCTTGAGGTTATTGAATGAAAAATGCAATGAGAAAGAAAAGCCTCCTTAGCAGTTGTGTTGTGTATGGAGCACAACCAACTCTGGAGCGTAATTTCACTTCGGGGCCTTTTCAACTTGTGACAAAGAGGAACCTGATGGGTTTTAAAAACTACCAGCTCATTCTAAAGAGGGTCATTTCTAAAGGGGTTTCTAAGAAGACTTCTCTGCTAAGAGTTTCACCCAGCATGTGGGTAATCATCCCTCACTGGAAATGAAGGCAAAGGACTTCTGTGCCTCACAAGAAGGAAACTTCTTTGTCAGGATAAACATAGGGAGCATAAAGTTTGAGTTGGAAGAATCCTATGGAGTGCTTATATGCATCCTGAGTAACCCAGCAAGAATGCAATTTGGCAAGAAATGGTCCCAGACATGGTCAAGCAGGAATGGAGAGTTGCAGAAACTGAATGCTGAGTTAGCAAAGGAAAATTCTGCTCTGATTCTACTATGAATAATCACTGAATATCGATTGAAATGAGCCCTCCCTGCACCATTGGAAGTACTATGCCTCCAGTCATCCAAGCATATGTGGTTTAACTGTGGTATAAATGATACAAATTAATTTTAAACACAAATAAATCTGGAGGATAATCTAAATTGACAGCTCTCTGTCTCCTGTGAACCATTCGCTCATCTCAGTGGCCACAAATGTCCCTCATGATGAAGAGTTTGCTCTGACAAAGATGGCAAAACAAACATGGTGGTATTTTATTCCAGGGCTTGTTTCCCCTGCATGCCTGTCAGTCACATTACCAGTAAGCAGAGAATCCCAGAACCATAGAATGGATTGGAAGGGACCTCTCCTTCCAACACCCCTGCCAAGGGCTGGGACACCTTCCTGTAGACAAGGTTCATTCAAACCCCATCCAACCCCACCTTGGGTAATTCCAGAGATGGGGCGGCCACAACTGTGTGAGTTCTGTGTGCAGCATGACTCTATTGTGATGGCCATGACAGCATAGCTCTTGGGGGAAAAAAATCTAGGAAAGTTTACTGGAAAAGAAGGATTCAGAGTTAGAAAGACCAGACTCACGAAAAATAGCAATCAATTTTCTATGATACACTCAGGAGTCGAAACAAGAACATCCAACATCTTTGCATGTAGACATGAGGACAGTGGACAGACACTTTGCATGCACGGCTGGTCTGTCTAGAGACAGGGCTGAGACATCCTGCTGAAACTTGGGCTCAGCTCTTGTGACTTCAGTGTGGGGAAAATGAGGCAGTAACTCACTGCTGGTGTGAAGCAGAAACCTCCTACTCTGCCTTGCAGCTCTGAGAGAAATCCTGACCTCCTGAGTCGGGGTCTGTAGCTGATCTCTTTATGCTGGAGAGCCCTCCCCAAGAAGGTCATTGCTACCTGCAGGGCAGTGCTGCTCCAGGGTGACAACCTTTACTGGGTCTGCACAGTTCCTTGGATACCTAGGTAATAAAGGAGTTTCTCACAGGGCTAGAACACAATTAGAACAGGTGGACACAAACCAGTAGGGGAAAATAACAACCTATTAAGAACCTGACAAAACTGATCAGCATAAAAAAATTGGTGGGAGCATGCAGCCTGAGAGCTTAGGGAGGATAGAGCCCAGTGAGACTGCAGTGTGGTAATGGCTGTCTCTGAGGAAATCTGTGCTTGTGGTTTTCTGAGGTGGGACTTGCTAGGGAGAGGGGGGAGGGAAGCCCCCCTCCGACTGCATTGTTTACTCCACTGCTGGCTGTGGAGCTTTAGTTTTCTCTGATGTCTTGCATGGTGTGTTTGCACATGGAACGAGCTGCCTTGCAGGATTCTCTGATGTTTATGACCATCACGGCTGGGATCTTGATTGACTCAGGGAGCAAAGGATGATGCTGTCTGAGCATGTTAACTGATCAATGTTGCTGCCTACAGGCCAGGAAAGGTTGGGGTCCCCTGCCTAATGCCAACTCAAATTTAGATGCATGTCATTTGTAGTCATGCAAAGCAGTGTCACATTTTTTTCTTCTTCTTTGATCATACCCAGAAACTATAAATCCCCAGGGTGAAATCTTAACTCTACAGAAACCCAGAGCAAACCTCCTTTCAGTGATGCAAGGTTCATGGTGAAAGTTATGTTTTTATTTCTTAAAAACTTCTTGTAATTGCTAGAGAATTTCATTTATTTCTCTCCCCTCACAGCAAATTAAATGTCAGTTTTCATGGTTAGGTATTCTACTGAAAACAGTCAGGTCTGTCTGTTCAGGGTGTTGAAGGCTGATAATAAAATTACAGCCCAGTAATTTTATTTTTTTTCTCCTATTATCTGCTACACACAGCATGTTTTATGTGTTCTACTCCACTGCAACCATCGTAAACCTGTGGCAGCTCTTTCATTTGAATATACTCAGTGGGAGGTGGCAGGTGCACTGTTACAAAAAGATCTTGAAACTTTATCGTAATACATTCAGCAAGGTGATAATGTAAAGCCTGCTGGAAAATGGAGAGAGGTGGAGGAGAAATTCCATGCCTGGGAACTTACTTAATATTTAAAGACAGGAAATGCTTTAGAAGCAAAAAAAAATCTCAGATCTGTCTAATCCACTGCCCCAGACTAGTTATCACAGTATCCCTGGTGAAGGGGGCAGGTAGAGATGACCTCCATCTCACCTCAGCTTCCATCATGCTCTCCAGCTCCCGTGCCAACTGGAGCAAAGAGGCACCTTAAGCTGACACAGCTACTGTTTATTTTCACAGTGTGACTGTGGGACAAGGGAGATTTAGAGCGAGATTGAACTGAGACACATACTAGAAAACTCTCTGGCACAAAAGGGAGATCATAAGGTGAGGGACACTTCTCCCAAGTGCAGCCAAAATCATCAGAAAAAAGTTCTGTGTTGATTTCCAGCCTGGACCAGTCCCATCCACTTCAATACTTGTTTGCTTTTAGAGTATTTAGAGCTTTCATCCTTTCCTGGAGCTTTCTGTAGAAAGGAGAATGTAATAGCACAACTACATGGGTTGGGAGCAGAACCTGGTGCTGTGTCTTGCTCAATTTGGGTGAGCTACTGTGTGAAAATCAGCTCCTCCATGGACATAACATCAGTGTTCAGTATCCAGTACCTGTCACAGCTGTGTTCGCTTCCCAGGCACCTTAATCTTTGTGTGATTTGTTTATTTGTTTTCCAATGATTCGACTTTTAAAAGTAATAGAAAGTAACAGCACATCTTCTCCAAGTGAGTGGTGGAAGCTGCACAGCTTGTCTTGGACTGTGCTCCCCCAAGCATCCTCACAGAACTCTGCTCTCTGTGAAGAGAGGGGATCTCATCAATGTATGAAGGTGCAGTGCCAAGTATCTGAAGTGTCTGAAGGAGGAGTGCCAAGGGGATGGAGCCAGGTGCAACTTGGAGGTGCTCAGCCATGGGACAAGAGACCATGAGCAGAAACTTTTGCCCAGGAAGTTCCACCTGGACATGAAGAAGGACTTCTTCCCTGCGCAGTGGCTGAGCACTGGAAGAGACTGTCCAGAGAGGGTGTGGAGTCTCCCTCACAGGGGGCATTCCAGGACTGTCCGGAGACAACCCTGTGTCCTCCTAGTTCAGGGGTGGGGGCTAGGCTTGAATGGAAGAATGCTCAGAAGCAGCCGAGGAAGAAGGAAGCCTCTGATGAGATGAATAAGATTGTGACATATCATAGGACTTTTTGGACGACGGGAGCGTAGTAGTATTGGAAGGCACTCTCTCGTGCGATGTCATGACATCACTGGAATATAACTAGAATGGTGAAGACAGGGCCAGTGATGAGGAGCTGGGATGACCGTGGTCGCACCAGCTGATCCACTGCGGTCCCTCCCAGCCTGACCATCCTGTGCGGGCCGGGCCCCCCTATTCTGCCCCGCACCGCACCGCAGGTCCCCCGCTGTCCGCGCATCCCCGCAGGTGCGCCCTGCTGTGCCCGGCTCTGCCCTGCCCGGCTCTCCTCGCCCGCTTCCCCGCCGTGCCCAGCCCCAGGTGCTCCCTCCCGCTGTCCCGCCCGGCCCGACCCGGCCCGGCCCCGCTCCGCCCCGCCCCGCTGGTCCCGCCCGCCCCGCTCGCCCCCCGGGCGCGGCCGCGCCAGACGCGGCGCCGGAGGCAGCGCTGCCCCGCGGCGGCGGCGGGGCTTAAAGCGCGCTCGGGCGGCCGGGGCCGCGCTCACCTGGGCGCCGCGCTCACCTGGGCGCCGCTCCCCGCGCTCCGCCGGCCGGGGCCGCGCTCACCTGGGCGCCGCTCCCCGCGCTCCGCCGGCCGCCGCAGCGGCTGCGGGGCAGCGCCCAGGTGACCATGCGGGGCGGGCGGGCGCTCTCGCCGCACGCTTCGGGGAGCAGGTAGCACCCGCCAGGTGCGCGGCGGAACATGGACTGTCTCCTGCTGGCCGTCTGGACTTTACCTGCTGCGATTCTCGGCGGCAGCTCCATGCAATTCCAGACTCTCCCGTGGCTCGGAAGCACTGTAAAGGCAGGTCGAGAGCACTTTCTTTTGCAGTCGCCTAGTGTGCTTTCATACCAGGTTACTGCAGTTTCTGGTGCCTTGTCTTTCTGCCTTGCCTTGTCAAGGAAATCTCGCCCAATACTCCTTTTCTCTCTCTCTCTTTTATTTTTTTTTTTCTCTTGCAGACCCTTCAGCTGTGTTGCCTCTGTTGCATGTCTCACGCGGCAACTTTAACCAGTGACAGCATCAGTGAATTGACTCATGGTTTGTATAGCTCTTTTTGTGTCTATGTGAACATTTGCATGGATGCTTTATTTTTTTTTTATTTTTGTTTTTCGTGGAGTGAATATTTAGAGGCAAGAGGTCACAGTGTTTGGGGAGCATGAAGTGCAAGCAGGCTGGCTACTGCGGGATGGTGAACCATGGGCAGGGATTAGTTTGTTAAGCCCTGTGTGCTAAAGCTGAAAGGAACAATATGTAGCAGCAAAGCAAATGAATGAGATGGTAAATACATCCACGTTTCCACGTGCGAATAGAAAGATGAATGCATGTGTAGCCACAACAGCAAAACCTCATGTGTCTGTTGTGGAAGCAGTGAGACAAAAGTAATGAAAAGATGTGTGGGAGAGCAGGAGGAGCTGTGCAATGCAAGCTAAGGGAGAAAAAAGCCTGCAGAGAAAGGGCTTGTGTGAGTGAGAGCTCGGGAGCCGTTTGTTCCCAGGTTGGAGTGACTAACACGTAGATGCTGATGACTTTGGGACTTTTGAAGTGCAGTATATGCTTTGTGTTGTGTGTGAGTAGAAACAAAGTACAATAGAGAACCACACCAGGGTGCAGAAAGGAAAACCCTCTTGCACCCTATGCTCTGCTCACCGGGGGATTCCCTCTCTCCACCAGCTGCTTGCATTTTTTGGCCCCCAGCCTGCTTAGCGTCCTCAGCTTCTGCCGTTGATTAACACCACTCGAGGAAAGTGAAAGCTCTTGATGTATTGTTTCCACTGTCTAAGGAAAAACAACCTATCAGTGGTTACGTTTTCAGCCTAATGTGTGTCCAACAAAGTCTATTCAGGCAAAGAGATTGATTGGAGACTATTTGCAACATCTGTTACAACACAAGGAGGAGGGGGTTTTCTTCTTTTTTAATGGTGTTATTTCAATTTAGGAAGAGAAATTAATTGTCTGTCAAGTGCATGGACATCTCTAAGTATCCACAGAGAAACACAGGTCACAAATTAAATGGGCTCGTGAAGCAGTTTTTTTCAGCATAACTACTTGGGTTACCAGGAATAGGTGCCAAGATCCTAGTTCAGGGAACAGCTAAAACTCAGACCCTGGTTCCAGGACAGGGTAATCCCTGCATGGCTAGGTCAATACCAATGTAATGTACTGCAAGTGAGGCACCTGCTTGTACACCCAGCTGAATTATGATCTCTTCTCCCCTCCCCCCTCCCTTTCTAGGTGGTTCTGAGTAGATCTGAAAGTTCTCCTAAAAAATAGTTTTGTAATTTTTTGCATATTGTATCCAAAACAATAAACTTCTTTGACATGCAATTAGCAGTGGCTGACTAAAGGTTATTAGGTAGGATGTAATCTCTTTCTGCTGGAGGTCAGTTACAACTTGAAACCCAGCCTAATCAAGTCACTACAAAGAGATGAGGTCTCACTCAGTTAAGGCATTAATAAATTAATCCTTTAATCCATTTGAACAAGAGGTACAGTTCTGCAAGGCCCCCATCATGGTTACCCCTACAGTGATACAATATTTGCTGCATTCTTAGGGAAGGGAAAAGCCTCTCAAAGCAGAGCAGCCTTCACATTTGACAGCAATTAATACAGGGGGAGGGGGAAATCTACAGATCTGCTGGTGATGACAAATGTCTTGAGAGGAGCAGTTGTGGGAATGTTCACAGCTATGCTAGTTAGTCTGTGCCTCTCAGTGGGACACAAAGGAAACAAACACAGGCTGAGAGCCTGTGTGAGTTACAGGGTGAATTTGTGCAGGCGAGACAGCACACACAGAGCCTGCAGGCCAGCCCCATGGAGGGGATGCTCCCTGCCATAGGGAATGCCTGAGACCGTGTCAGAGTGCCTTGTCTGTGGGATGCCAGAGCTGATGGCCAACTCTTTATCGTTACAGATTACGTGTTTGTGACACCTGTCAGAGTGGATGCCAGCGGATCGTACATTTCACATGATGTTTTGCACAGCACTAGGAGAAAGAGATCAACTCAGAGTTCAAAGAGTTCCTTGCACTACAAATTTTCAGCATTTGGACAGGAACTTCACTTAGAGCTTAAACCTTCGACCATTTTAAGCAACAGTTTTATTGTCCAGGTACTCGGGAAAGATGGAGTGTCAAATTCTCAGGAACATGAAATTGAGCAGTGTTTCTACCAGGGATTTATAAGGAATGATAGCACCTCTTCGGTAGCAATATCTACATGTGTAGGCTTGGTAAGTGTCTATTTAAAACAAATCAGCATTAAAAGTATTTTCATGTGTGGAATAGTAGCTGATAGTTCATATAATATTCAGGACACCATACAGCCTTTTCTGATTTTTCTAGCATCACTAGTTACTATTGTATTTAACAGAAGAAACTTCATTGTAGCCAATGAGCTGCATCAAAACCTTTGTATTTTTTGATGACAGTCTTTCAGGAAAAAGAGCAGAAGACTGGCTGGTAGTCCCAGTAATTATCCCATAGCAATTTGGTACAGTTTGTGATAGTTTATACATTTCTGTTCACTCTTAAGTAGAAGTTCTTCCTGCCTTTGTGAAATGTGATGAATAAAGGAAAAAAATCAGTCCATAAGCTCATGAAAAAACAATATTATATCTAGGTTCATAAACTTCTTTAAGGAAGGGTGAATTTCCTAGCTTGGCAGGGGTTAGGAACAAATTTCCCTTTGTTTCCTTTGATAATTCAAGCCTTATTTAGGTTTACAAGTCTTGATGAGTTGATCTCTTATGAATGTGTTAAATATTATCATTGTGTATTTTCCATTTATGGCTGTCACGCAAATTCATGAAAAACCATTATTCACAGGTGATTTTTTTCAAAATCAATTTGTCAGTGCTCATTGCCTGCAGAGAAGGCTTTACTGATGTAATTTAGGAGAATTGTCTACAGAATTAATAGTTAAGGATGTTTTCTAGGCTTAATCCCTTGCACTTGCAAAGCAGTCTGCTGTGGCTGCAGAGGAAGGCAGTGACATTGAGTGGGAAGTATATGAAGTCATCTGTGTGCTTTGTGGTTGATTAAAGGTCCAGAGGATATGTTGGGTCACCCTCTAGAAATCTGTTTTGCAAAGGTACTTGGCTCTGAGGGCTATTAAACTGTGTGACAGGACCAAAGAAGGAGCACTTGAGACAGCCAGTGTTTCCTTTGAAACTGGAATCAGTGACTTGAGAAGCCTGTTCATTAGGAAGGGCTGTTGATAACTGGTTGAAGTGGTCTGGGTTATATTTTGAATGCTGCACTCTTTTTTTTAATATATTTTTACCTCATCAAGTTAGAAGAATCTTAACAGTTCATTTGAACAGTAGCAAATGTGAGTTTGGAGCAGGTGCCAGGAAGTGGACTGGAACTTTCTTTTGCTTTTAAAGTTGTGTTTGTGATGCTGAACTGTTAGCATCAAATGTGCTGAGTTGTTTTCATGGAAGCCTCACCTTTTATCAGATTTACTCAGAAAAATACCTTGTTTTCACTCATTGCAGTGTTTTGTCTTTCTGCTATGGGAAGTGCTCTACCTACACACAGCAGGTACAGTTTGGGAGATCTCCCCTGTTTGGCCACGTTTTGGTGTTTAACATGCTTTCTGAGCTAAGTGAAGCTGGGCTTGTCAAGTCTTGTCTGGAGAAGGAAGGTTCAAGCCTGCCTCAGGTCACAGAGGAACAGAATGTGGTGATCTTAACTGAGAATGAAATGGATCTTTTACCACTGTCTCGACACAGAGGTTGTTATGACTGGTAAACTTCACTTACAAAAGATCCAGAAACTGATCAAAAGAGAATAAATATTGTGGTATGAACAAACTTATTATGGAAGTACCCAGATTATCAACTAATAGGATCTCTTTTTAAAATTAATTTCAAGGTTCAATAGATTTTGCCTTAAATTGTTGTTATAAACTGGCAAATGAAGTAAACCTTTACTTACAATAATCTCCTGCAGGGTAGGTATCCCAAAGTATAATTGTTCCTTTCTCTCCCTGTCCATCTATTAATTTCAGTGCACCTAATGAATCCCAGGCAAATTACCAACAGGATTCTGAGTCT
Source organism: Sturnus vulgaris (assembly GCF_052056855.1). Classification (NCBI taxonomy): domain Eukaryota; kingdom Metazoa; phylum Chordata; class Aves; order Passeriformes; family Sturnidae; genus Sturnus; species Sturnus vulgaris. Next base: position 5,458,433 of record NC_142254.1, on the reverse strand, counting down.
TTCAGTTTGCAAGGCTGCCCTCTTAAAGATGTCGTCAGCTGTCTGCAATGACACCCACGTCACTTTTCACTGGGATCCAAACTCAGTAATCATATGTTAAGTCTGGACGCTGTGCTCTGATCAAGAGAACCTTGTGAATAGCTTCTATATCCTTTTTCACCAACCACTTTTGTCACTTGGTTGCCCTTCTTTCCTATTTGCTTTGTTCACTGCAATTAAACCGAAAGTGGTGTTTCTTCTATATGGTTGGTAGCACTAATCTTTCCATTGTTCCTTTCATTAGCAATAGCTTCCCTACAATAAAGCTGCAGTGACCCATTCTTTCAAGCCTGGAACACCACAATGTGATTTGGAAGCAATTGCATTTCAATAGACTACGGGGACTCTTTGATCTAATTTTTTGGATGACCTCGAGTATTCAGTCATTCAGCTGTCTGTTATCTGCCGGTGCCTGCAGAGGAGACTTTGGGGAGAGTCCGTATGAAATGGTTTGTTAGGCAGGATGACCTTAACTTAACACTGGGAAGGAGCAAGAATTTGTTGCTTTGGTCTAGATCTGTTAAGAGATGTGTGTATATTACGTTTTAATGGCTTAGTTGACAGGAAGGCCCCACATTTTTATGCTGATTTGTTGATTTGAGACCAAATGTTTCCATCAGTCAACACAATTTTCTTGGTGTGTCAGAAGGCAGAGCTGGATCTTTATCTGAACAAGTCTCTAATATAGTAAGTGAACATTTCAGGAGAATGTGCACAAGTTTACTGTGAGTGCTGCCTCTTTTCATCATCAAGTGCTTCAACTTTCAACTGGAAACTTGCCTTCTTCTGTCTTCTGCCCTTTTTCTGCTTCAGTTAGCATCCTTTGCTTGCTGAAGCATCTGTTATACAGCAAAAACCCAGTGCTTTTACTTGTTTTATAAATGAAAACTCTTTTCTGGAGCTTCTGTATAAGAATGAGAACATGATACATTTCTTCCACAGAAGCTATGATAATTTTTGCACATTTTTTTTTAACGTGTTCTCACTTCCAGGGATCATTTTTCTTACTCTTAAAATTTTGGGACAATGAGTTTATGTTAGTAAATGCAAAGCTAGCTTCTCTCTTTGCCATCATCTTAGTGTGTCTCAAATACAAAGTAATGCAAAATCTTTTACTTTTCTTCAGTGATTTTCACTATTGATTTAATAAACTTCTTGTGTTACTCCTGCATGACTTTTTGGAGTTTCCTTCAGTGCCTTATGCTCACTCAATTGGTATATCCAGGCTACTGGTTTGTCTTGCTGTTCATCTCCTGTTTACATTATCCAAATCAATCTGTTTGTTCTTTCTACATTCAACCTTTTTTCCAAAATCCTGATTTGAGCTAATTCTTACTTACTCTAATTGTATTTTTGTTACTGTTATTATTTAGTAATTTGTTATTACTTATAATTGTCTTTAGCTAGCTCATTGGGAGGCAGACCATACCAAATCCACAGGGTACTGTGGTTTTTCAAGTTTTTCTGAATAAGATGATGCTGGCCACTTTTAGAAAAGGAAACTGTTTTTTTAGGACTACTCAGTGTGTATATTCCTACCTCTTTCCTCTTTCCCCCTTTCCCATTCTCATCCACTCTGTGCTATTTAATCTGCATTAAAAATGGTATCTGTTGTAGGTTCACCATCTTTAACTTCACAATGACATCTAAAAGATTTACTGCTGCCTTCCTAGCCTGTATCACAGTATGTTGTTTGCCTCTCTTTACAGGCCAGTTTTTGTCTCCTTTCTGTCTCCTTACTTTAGGTTTATGTGTACAGAATCTCCTGTATAAAGTGAGTTGTTTGCAGTCACACAGTAAATCAGGGCAGAATACAAGAGAACCTCAGAGGTCTCTGGTTGTATTGTAGAGACTTTCTCAAAAGTAATTTATAATTGTGCTTTTGGGAGCAGAAGTTGCATTCCCCTCATGAACGTGAACTCGGGCAAAGTCAAACAAGTTTATAATCCAGTACACAACATAGAAATTGGTGGCCCTAATGAATGAGGGGTTTGTTATACAGCATTTATGGGGTACAGGACACAGGCAAGGGTCTAGAGCAAGTACAGAATGCATGCCCAGAGGAAGGAGCTGTTTATATAAGGAGCTCTCCTCCCATTCCATCCCAGAGAAGATGTGTGTGTATTCTGGGATAGAAAAGGTGAGTTCAGTTCAGTGGAGCAGTTCAGGTCCTTTAAAACTGTATGACACACGGTTTTATCACCCACGTTTAGCCCTGGCATGGAGGCTGAGAGGCTGTGCCTGCTCACACCAGAGGTGAGTTTGGGCCATTCTCTCCCTTTGATTTATGGACCTCCCTTAGAAGTAGTGGTGCCCTCCTCTGGTTTTGGTGAGATGTGGTTAAATCTGTCATTAAAAGCAGCCTCCTTCTCTTGTCTCAAGTTGTGTTATGTTTATTAGTGTCTAGTCAAAGGAAGAGAAAGAGGAGGGAGGGATGAATCATGTTACACTCGTTGAGCTGTCAGAGGATTCTAGACAAGAAGGGTTATAGATGTAGCACTGAGAGATAAACAGGAGATGAATTAATTCAGTGGAGGGTGTGTGTGTGTGTGTCTGAGGACAGGGCTTTGCTCAAGGTATCAAAGAAGCCACAAAATTAAAGTGTCTTGATGCAGTCTGACCACCTAAGAGGCTGACAGGCCAGGCAGCTCATGTACCCCCTCTTTGTAGTCATTTAATTGCACCTGGTATTAGCATTATTTAAGTTGATGCTAACAGCAGCCTCCTATTCCTAAAGCTCACACTTTAATTCCAATTAAATGTGTTGAGACAAATCCCAAGGTTCTTATGCAGACAAACTGCCATCAAACTCAGTGAGGCAGACTGCTGGTGAAAGTAGAGAATAATTGCTGTTTGCAATGAGGGTCCTTTAGAAATCGACAGCTGTAAAAATACAACAGTTTGGCCCAGTGGGACTTGAGGAGAAGCTAAGTACAGAGCTGGTGATTTTTCTCATTCTTAGAGGGTTTTTTTAGTCCACCCAGAAGCCAATACACAAATCCTATATTTTCTGCCATTATACCAGCATAACATAAACAACATCTTGCATGGGAGTTCTGTGATTTTTCTTTGTATTCACACACCCTTGCATGTCCATTCTTTATAAAACACAAACTGTGTTTTACAGGATCATCCTTTTGTCCACTGTTTTGGTGAACATTTTTCCATTATTATTCTGGTACTCCTTAATATTGTAAATGTGAAAATAAGAAAAGGAAAATGAGAAAAGACAATGGGAAATAGTAATATTCTTGAGGATATTTTAGGTTATACTAGAAAAATACAAGGCAGTGTTTCTGCATTGACCTGACTGGTGATGAATTGTGTGATTAGGTTATTGATCAGCCTTCTCCATATCTGTCTGATAAGCTTTCTGTTTAACTCTGCCTTTAGTCTCTGCAAGACAAAGGCAGTGTTATCCCAGGTGTTTTGGCACTACTGATTCCTGATAGGTAAGAAATAGAATTAAAGAGGATTAATGATGAGAAAGAATGTGCCTCTGCTTGACAGAAAGAGTAATAGAAATTGCATTTCTTCCTGGTTTTATGTTCAAAAAACTGGAATGTACATAGAGGAGACTGGGCACAGTGGGCTGTGGCTGCAGAACCACTGAGTGCCCACAGGAGCTGGTTCTCTCTCACTTGTGCCTGCTCTGTCACTGCTCAGCTGGCAGCAGAGTGTGGAAATGGTTCATTGGTGTATTTCCAACCAAACTTCTACTACTGTGGCTACTTCTACTGCCTACTGTGGCCACCACTGCTTGAACCCTTGGAGTGGTTTTCCAGGAACAGGGAGTGTCCATTTGTACAGAGGTAGTTTATCCTGGCCCTTCTTGTTAAGCAGCAGTCCTATGACTTCCAAAGGAATCAGTAGTCTCTATCTGTGCTTGAAACATCAGTTTTACTTGCTGCAGCAAAGCCTTTCCACTAACCCTAGTTCCCACACTTTGCCTAGTCCATCAGAAAGCAGCTCACAGACAAATGCCCTTGTGAGGGTCAGGAGTGGATGACCTGCCTGCACAGACGTGACCCGTTCATAACAGGATGTCTTTGATGTCGTGAGGATTTTTATTTTCAGCGCCACTATTTTCATGTGGGCTGTACCATCTCTGCTGCCCAGAGGCAGTGTATTCTCTTCTGCACAGCTGGGAACCGCTGGACATCACAAATAGCTCTCCTTTTAGAGGCAGATTTCAATAACTAATAGCAGCTTTTAGTCACTAATTAACCTAAACAGGCTTTTATTTCTGTCTTTCCCATTTTCTTCCTGCACCTTGGAAGTGTTTGAGGAGGATACCAGGTTGGCAGACCTGGCAAGTAAAGGGTTTTGTTTTCCCAAAGGACAATGGCAGTCTGTGAAACTGCAGCTCGAGTCCAGGCCAAGCAGCCAGTCCTGGAGATCTGTACCTGACACACAGCACAGGAGTGGGAAGCACAGAAGTGTCTTGGTTGTCCCCTGATCTCCACAGGGGGACAAATTCACTTAATTTGCTCAAATGTGATATCAAAACTATTCTTAAACATAGTTTTGGTTTTTTTTCCCAAGCTTATTCTCTCCTTACCCTGTGCAGAACCAGAGCCCTGATCACGATGACAGCTCTGTGACATACTTGCCCTCAGTTGGGAGCTTGACTTTGATGCAGTGTAGGCTGCTCAGTCATAACTACTCTGGATGGTCACTGGGAGTTCTGTCACCAGCTCCAGAAGTCCCTCACATGTTTTGGCTCCTTAAATTTTTGTTTGTTACGGTATCATGTTTAAGTCCACAAGGTATTTATGATAACGTTTTCTAATTTGCACCTTCTTAGGGCTGGGTTTGTCTTCCTGATGTACAACAGGTTCTTTACCCTTTGAAAGAGAGGATCACTGGGACTGCTGACCAGTGCTGCCACAGGAGGCAAGACTGGAGGGCTGAAGACCTGTGGTTTGGAAATTTGCAGTGCATGGATCCAGATAAAAGCTGGAACTATGCTAGACAAAGGCATCCAGGGTGGTGATGCCCATAATATACCAGTCAATTCCTCAAGATCATTTCAGAGCTATTTGCATCTGATTTCATTCTCTCCTGAGCATTAGCACTGTTGTTGACTCAGACATAGAGCTTTCTAGGGATTTTCTAGGAAATATCTGTTTTCCAGGAGCTCTGTGTGCCCCACTTTGTCATGGTCTTCTCCCAGTGAGCTGGCAGGAAAGGGGTTAAACTTAATTATCTCTGTAGTCTGAGCTGGCAGTGGACCTACAGTGAGTTTTAGCAGCTGAAGCCCCAGACTTCAATAATTTTTTTTTTCTAAAAAACGCTCATTTTGTGTTAGGAAGGCTCTGACTAGCCCTTAAGTGGTATCTGAATTGAATTTTAATGGATAATTCCATTGCAAACAAGGTTTTCTTCTGTCTTTTTGATCATGTCACTGGGAGCAGAAATGTTGGTTCTTTCTTGCCTTTTCTTATCCCATTTTAATCCCAATTCTGTTGCTGCAGGTCTACCATAAATTACTGTATGCTAAAGGAATTTCCTATTGATTTGCTCTGACAGTGATTTGACCAGCTATGTGAATAGCTGATGGAAGCAGAACTTATCTTGGGTTCAGACAGTGGAGCATTGACTAAAGCTCTGAGGTAAACATTTACAGAAGCAACCTGAAATCATAAAGCCTTGCAGCTCAGCACAATTTGCAAACATGTATTAATTAAGCTTCAGTGCTGGCTCTACTCTGTGTTAGATGAGAACAACATCCTGGCACACAATGGGTTGACATCAGTAACCTTTTATTGTTTATCGTGCTCGGAAGTCACCAAGAATGAGGGTGAAGAAATGTCAAATAATCAGGTCAGATGCAAGTGAATGAGTCTTGATGGTTGAAGCTTGGTACCGTGGGAACCATTATTGTCCAGAGTAATTTCTGGAACATGCAAGCTAATTTCTTTTTTTTTACAATGTTAGTTCATAAGCTGGGGAAATCTGCAAACAACTTATATAGACAGATGAAAACACTTTTGCTGAATCTTATATGTGGTTGTCCAGCTAGTGACTGCCAAGAAATGGTAAAAGACAAAAGCTTCTTGACAAGGATAATAGGTCTTGAGGTTATTCCTACTGCAATAGCAAGGCTCAGCACAAACCTGCTTAAGAGAAGAGGAAGCTGAGGCAATAAAGTGATATTTGCTTGCAGAGACAATGGGGTGTTGCCTTTTCACTCCCCTGGGCATTCACATTTCAGGCTGCCCCACTCTGTACACAGCACACTCGGGGCTTTATTCTTTGAGGGCTGGATTCTTGCTGTTCACAGTGGGATCACTTGAATGCTTGTGCCTGCCTGCCTAATATATGTTAATTGAAGGACTTTTGTGTCTCAACATCTTTATTAATATTAATGGAATGAGATTTTTAATGGACCTATACAAAATATGCTTGACCTAGCTTGAGCCTTCACTTTTGTTTTTATACTCTGCAGCACAGTGTGGCTTCTGACTAATTTAAGAATGTAATATTATATTCTGTGGCAGAGTACACAAACTAATGAAACATGGATTATTCTTCAGACCTGCAGTTTCCTTGCCATGAGATATAGAGCTTATATAACACCAGAATGTAATTAGTTCTTTTTAAATAATGAAATTAAAACCAGGTTTTCTTTTTCTGTGTGCAAATTATTGCACTTCAGTGAAAAGATTTTTAAAATAATTCTTTCTTGACCAGGCCTGTCTTATGCCACACACTCAATTCTTTTTTTTTTTTTTTTTTTTTTTAGGAAAAAGTCATCAAAACAGTAGGCCTTAAAATTAGGCTAGACTAAACCTCAAGAAAAATTTCAAATTAATATTGCTGTTAAAGTACAAGCTGGTCATGGTGAGAGGTATAAATTCTGTAATGCAGCATCAGACAAGAAAGTTTAAACTTCTCTAAAAATGTGGCTACCCAGTGTAATTTCTTGTTAACACTTGACAGAAGGTTATGTTACTTGTTTTGTTAGATACAAATATAAATGAAATGTTAAAGTAACAGTCTTGGACGAGGGCAGAGGTTATTTTTGTTTTGCAGTCCACTGTGGATGATTATGGCATATACAAGAAAAGTGCTGCTGTCACGTTTGCTCTTGTTTGTTACTTTTTCTGATAAAGAATAATTCCTCCTAGTGTGTTCTGCATTTCATTGTTTGTAATAAACATCTCTGCAACACTGTGGAGACCAGGCTGCCACAACAGGAGCTCCAGGCTCGCTCTGTCAGCTGGTTCTCTTCATGCTGGAGGCCATATGGATATTTTTTTACACTACTGACATTCCCACATACTGGTGGTGGGATTGTTATCCTACCCCAAGCAGAAAAAACTTGACCAATGGGGCAGAAAAAAGAATTTCTAGGCTGAGACAGCAGTGGGCTGCTGATGTCTGCTGATTCCTGGAGCCCAGCACCATCCACTCTCGTTGAGAGGTGTTTGCTGGTTGATGGGCTTCATCTGAAGCTTCTTGTGGTGAGTAAAAAGTTTTCTGCTGACTGCTTTGGATCTGAACCTGGCCTTGGGAAGTGTCTTGGCCCTTGAGTCTGTAGGCATTCCATTTTTGGGACACACTGCTGCAATTGCTGTTTGGTTTAGAAAGGTATTTTGGAAAGGGGAGGCACCACTGGCTCATCAAGAAAGTGAAACATGTCTGTTGCTCCTGGCGGACCCCAGAATGCATACTGGACATAATCCAGGGTGGTGCTGTATAATCAGATTTCACTGAATCAGAAGTTAGATGGAGGCAAACCCCGTCTGCAGGCTGAGCCTCGCTGTCCTCGTGGAATGCTCAGACCAGAACAGCCAGGAGTGAGACGTGGTGGGAGCTCAGGCAGATTCCAGAGACTCAGCTGCTCCTACTGCTGCTGGGAAATGCACCCAGGTGCTTGCCATATAGTGCCTGCAGTTGCAGATGAGTTCCAGTGCCCTGGTGCCAAGTGCTGCCATTGCACTGCTGGCACTGTATCCTGGCAGTGAAGGAAGAGCAGCGGCCACCAAAAAATGCAAAGCCACCAGTAAATGTAAAGAGGTTACTTGGCCTAACCCAAACCTAGTCCTGATAAAGTCAAGTCTGGTGATGGGAATAAAAGAGGATGGTGCCTTTTGAGGCCTGTTGTCCTTGTTAGACAGGAGATGGACTTGGCAGGTTTTGAGCTGTGAAAATGTGCAGGAATGTTATCAGATGTCATCACAGAGCACCTGTAGGGGACAAGACCTCACTGATCTCCTGCTCTAGGAGAGCTGAGTAATTGTATAGAGGGAAGCATGTTACAGAAATGGTTAATTGGTTCCTGTGTTTGCCAGAGAGAGCTGGGTGGTCATTTGAGCTGCTGAGGCACAGAGCCCTGCAGTCTCCTGTAATGAAGACCACGAGTGAGCCCAGGACAGAGCAGGGTGCAGGTGGTGCCATGTGCTGTGAGCATCAGGATCATGCTGTGGTGACAAAGGCTTGTGTTTTCCAGCAGTGGGACAGATGAAATACCAAGGAAAGGACAATTTGGACCAGCAGCTGAATCAGAGGGCTGATATATCACCATGTAGTACCAGTTAAAGCTAGGAACAAAAATGTGCCAGACTGTAGTCTTGGCCTCTGAGTACTGCACTGGTTCTGCTTACAGGCCCTCAGATTTTGGGTTATAGTGCCATCAGAAGTTTATTTTTGTTGTAATTTTCCAAGCATTTCTTGAAAATTATCTTTCTGGTGCACAGAAGAGCACCGCCACACTAAATTAATTGCAAATAGCTCGAGGGCTAAGGGAATAGTATATTTTTTGTTGTGGCTGTTCACATGATTTATTTAGTCATTTGAAAGACTACAGTTTGGGAAAGTCAGGAACCACTCTGATGTGAGAAACAAAATAGAAGGAAATGTTATTCATCCAGAATGAGGGGCTGTCTTCTGCAAACCAGCATTTGTGCATAGCCAAGGTTGTTCTGCCTCCACAGCCCTACTCCTGTGTTAGGATTAGTAGAAGATGAGGAGTATTTCCCATTGGGAATGCTTCCTGCCCACCATCAGTCCTGGTCATGCCTGCTCCAGAATATCTCCATGGATATTCTGCATCCTTTATGGACAGCTTAGCCTTTGTACCTAATTGCCAAAAAAGAGGAAGAGAGTTTATATATTGGTACATCCTTTTCTGTACCAATGCACTGAATTGGTGCCTATTATTTATTAAATCTTTATCGTGCAAAGGACAGTGAAATTCAGTGTCCATTGTATCTGAAATAGGAATATATTTGTTTTTCTACAAGGTGCACATGGCAATGTTGTTTATGGCTGTAGTCTCTTCTGCTGTTCAATAACTTGTTCAATCATTATTCTAATTTAAAGCAACACTGTTGTACTCTTTTAAGGAAAGGAATTCCATTTTAAAGAGAAGGTTATTGTAGTTTGTCTTTAATTTTCGTAGTAAGTGGAAGGTGTAGGTTTATTGCAAAAATTTATAATGTGGAGGATGTATATGAATGAATCTCACATGACTTCCTTTATTATTTGTTAAAATATGTTAAAAGAGTAAGGCACTGTAAATGTGTTTTCTAAATGTATTTGCTATTGAAAACAAAACCAATTTTCTTTCAGATTGGTGAATCTTGTAAGAATTGGTATATATTATCTGAAAAACTATGACCAGTGTCCTATTTTAATCCTTTTGAGGGGCTCAGTGGAGGTGTATAAAGAGAAGTCCTGGAGAGGGGTGATCAGATATGAAATCCTGGGCTGAAACTATTCCAGCAGGATGGGGAGTGTAGCTTAAACCCTCTCTTATCTTGCCACTGCTCTTGTGTGTGCTGCCTCTCCCCAGCAAGATGCCTGACTGATTCACAGCAACTGATGGGCAGTTCAAAATTACAAAGCTTTCAGTTTCCTTGCTCCTAACAGATAAAGAGGGTGGGCATTTCCTGATTATATGGTATACACTCAAAATATTTAAGTTCCCCATGGTGCTATTTGTGCCTAATTTACTTCTCTAGCACATTAACACTGCTGGTTTTCTGCAGAGGGAGGAGTGTGTGGTGTGACATGCTGTGAAGAGAGGAAATGTTTCACAAGAGCTCCTTCTGGCTTTTCCTCTGTTTGCATTACCACCTGGAAAGAAGGAAAGGTGGAGGGACTGACTGATGGTCCAGATGGATTGCAGGAACAGTCACATCTGTGGTCAGATGTGTTAAGCTGGGCAAATTCACACTGGGAAGTGGCAGGATTGCACTTCAGCTCCTGAAGCACATGGAACCTCCTGTAGGAAGTGTGTGGGCATGAGTGCTGAGCTACCATCAGCCAGTCAGCTTGGGGCAGGCTGTGCCCCTTCAGGGGCCACTGAGAGCCAGATTATTTTGGGGAAAGGTTGGGGATATGCCAGTGTGAGGGATGAGGGTTGAAGACAGGCTCCAGCAGAGCAGATACCATCTGAGTATAATAAATCACAGGCTGTGCAGGTCACACGGAGCTTCAGAGGGACTTGGAGTGGGAGGACCACATTTATCACTTTGCATGCTCACTTTTCTAGTTCTTGCCTAGGAAGGCAGACAAATGATCTCCTGTTTATGGGAGTTTGGGTGCTTTGATGTACTAATTATTCCACTCATGGTACTTCTCAGCAGAGCAAGCGTGTCCCAGTTCCTGGGTAAGGACTCAGGATGCCAGAGCAGCTGAGCTGTGCAGCATTTCTGTCACTGCTGGCTGAGCTGTGCAGCGTTTCTGTCGCTGCTGGCTGAGCTGTGCAGCGTTTCTGTCGCTGCTGGCTGTGCTGTGCAGCGTTTCTGTCGCTGCTGGCTGTGCAGTGCAGCATCTCTGTCGCTGCTGGCTGTGCTGTGCAGCGTTTCTGTCGCTGCTGGCTGTGCTGTGCAGCGTTTCTGTCACTGCTGGCTGTGCTGTGCAGCGTTTCTGTCACTGCTGGCTGTGCTGTGCAGCGTTTCTGTCGCTGCTGGCTGTGCTGTGCAGCGTTTCTGTCGCTGCTGGCTGTGCTGTGCAGCGTTTCTGTCACTGCTGGCTGTGCTGTGCAGCGTTTCTGTCACTGCTGGCTGTGCTGTGCAGCATCTCTGTCGCTGCTGGCTGTGCTGTGCAGCCAGCTCAGGTCGCTGGTGCCAGGATGGAGCAGAGAGCACTCTCAGGCCCTGGAGAAGGAGCTGCATTGGAGACTGGAGTGTCTGTGACTCTCACACACTCCCCTGATGTCCCAGAGCCTCTGTGACCCTGGCAGCACATTTCTCTTCTTGGAGCTTTTTTCTTAACCTGTGCTTAACCCGACCTTTGCTTAACCTACTGTTCAGTAGATTCATTGCAGAAACAAGGTCAGGCTGCTTAGGAAATTTTGCCTCCTAAATCATCTGCTGATACAATTATTTTTTTTTTCCATCCCTTTATAATTTTGCAGCATGCTGAGCTGTCAACAGATATTTCCCTTGTCTTCACTGCATCTTTATTTCAGTCAGAAGGCCTGTAGTGTTTAACATAGTGGCAACATCTGTTCAATAGATATCTGGTTATCTTGGACCAATTTAATATAAAGAATAACTCATAGAATAAAAAGTGGCTTTCAGGGACTGCCTTCTCTTTGCCACTTTAATTTTCTTGATTCCTGAGATCTCAGAGAGCATCACAGGGTTACTTTGAGCTTTGATCCACAGACTATGCTTTGAGAGCCTGATATGTAAGGTATTGTGCTGAAAACACTCTAGTGTACAGATGCTTTTGTGAAGAAATGCTGTTAACCTGCATGAAAATCCTGGCAAAAGGTGCTTTCTGAGATAACACATAATTGAATAGATTTCTTGAATGAAAAGACACAGGTAAATGCTCCCACTCTCTTTTTTTTCCCCACTGTTTTTTTAACTCATCCCTGCTAAACAGTTGCATAATTTAGATGCTTGTTCTAAAGTCTGGTGATGGCAAAACCAGTTTAGTTCCACAGGTCTATTCAGAGGGTACAAGTCAAACATTGGGCTGAGTGGTTAACACTCACTGAGTGGTTAACAGTGGTTAATACTCCAAATGCTGCTTTAAACCCTGTTTTGGGCTCTGACCTTGTCACAGAGAGCATGTCAGGAGGTGTAAATTGATGCACTGGGTTGAAAAATGGATTTACCTCACCTTACCACAACCTGGACCAATGTGAAGGTAGTATTTCTGTGCCCATTTAAAAACATTTGTGGCATTATGTTTTCTTTTATGCCAAACCAGGAGCTCTTTTTGGTGGGTTTTGCATGTTGCCTCAGTTATTTCTACTACAGAGATTTAGAAAATAGTACTGAAAACTATTTCTCATTGAACTTTCATTTATAATATTATTAAAAGTAGGAAATCTGGCTGGATTTGTCACAGGCTAAGCAAACTTTCTCATTTACTCCAGCAGAGCAGTTATAGCATGTTCACCCTTGGGCATCATTCCCTTAAAATAGAAGCTGAGGCTAATTTGTGGGAGAGGAGTGAATGAGTGCACAGCTGTAGAGCAGGCTCAGGATGGGTGCAGAATGGCTGAGCAGTGCAGATTGGTGGCATTTGGCTGCAAGGGGGAAAACAGAGACTCTCTGGACTCAGGATATGCTTGGCAGTGTAATATGGTGAAGGCAGGTTTTGTGACTCTAAACAGGGCCTGCCATAGAATATGGATGTAAGTTATTACATTTATCTTAGTAAATAACTATTTAAATGCCCATGTAAAATAAGCTCTGGATGCTGAAGGTGTTTGTTTGGTCAGGGGAGTGTTAGGTGGAGTTGCCATTGTGCAGGTTTTTAATGTTATGGAAAACCGAGAAAAGGATGAGGTCTTATTTCAACTTGGTAAATTTCTGGGATGCTGCTGCCTTGTATTTTGGGTTTAAGTGTGTGAATTACAGTTAATGTGTTACTGTTTTACCTTTTCTTGGTGCTGAGAGGAGATTCAGACACACCTAGGCTGCTTCAGAGAGATTACTACAGCAAAAGAGCAGAGGATGCCATTGATTGTTCCCTGCTCTGCCTTTCAGTGATGCCACCCCAGTGCAGTGGGGTGCAGAGGGGTGGCTGAGGGAGTGGCTGTGTGGTGTTTCATCCCCAGCTGGGTTTAACACCATGACACCAACTAACACCCTTACTCTAAAGGCGTGTGACAAGTAGGAAGCCTCATGGCCCAGGAATTCCCAGGGACGAGCAGAGCTGCCAGCCCTCCACAGCTGGCTGTGCTGTGTGTTTCTGGGCCAGTGGTGTTGCCCCTGGGTGGGGCCACCTGGCAGGAGCCTGTCCAGGGTGTGCTGAGGCTCAGGGCTGTGTTTGGGGATGGTGTCTTTGACCAGGGCAGTTGCCAGCTGGGAGCCCTGCGAGGTGGCACACAGCTGGCTGTGCCCAGCACAGCTGGCTCCTGGACCACAGCTCTGCCTCTGGACTGGCATCCTGAGGGCTGGGGCTGCAGCTTAGGGTAGAGAAGGTGGAGGCACTTTAACAGAACAACCCAGCCAGGGTCAAATGTGAGCCTTCATGAGTCTCTCGTGAGCATTTTCTGCATTGATTACAACATCCTGCCTATTAAAGTGATAAATAAGGAACAGAGAAGCTGAAATGCTGAAGAGCAGGGAGTTTAATCCAGATAACCCAGGCGCCAGCCTGACATTCTCACTCTTGGGCCATCTTTGCTTCTTGTTTTCCATTCCCTTAATGGCCTAAGCTCTTTTGTTCCACTCCCTTTCTCCTTCCCACGTAGATATTTCAACATATGGATCTGTCTGTGTATGTGGAATATCAGCAAAGCTGATACTTTGCTCCCTACAGAGTTCCTTGTGACCACTCTCTCATGTAACTAATCCATAGCAATGTATACTCCAACAAGGAAAATTAAAAGGTTGGGAACCACTGACCTAACTTCTTAGTAAGCAATACAGCTGGCAATCAGATGTAACCCGAGCTCCTCGTTATTGGAGCTGCCTGAGCTATTCATAGCAAAGCAAAATTGCTATGGGAATTGAGCTGGATTTATTTTGTTTGAATGCAAATTATCCCAGGTCAGACAGGCTCAGATCTTCTGCCCCCTCAAATTCATTTGCATCAGCTCTGGCAGGGCAAAGCTCCTATCTGGAGGATCTGCACTGGGGAAATGTGGGTATGGGTAGGGAGCCACCAGATGTGCAGAGCATTTGCTTGGGGCTTTGATGCAGTTGGGTGTAACTCATTGCAGCCCAGAGTCCTGACCAGGGTGGAGGTTCTGCCATCAGGTAACTCCAAGTGGTGTCCCATGCTTGGGCAAGTGTCCCTCTCTATTGTCTGCAACTTCAACAGGGTGTCCTGTAAGGGAGAGGGAGTATTAAACCTTGCCTAATTCTCACTTAGAATATGAAATGTTCTGGAGGGTCCAGCTGCCAAAGTCCCATCATCACAGGAAAAGCTGTGTTTTCACTAAAAATACCCCCAACCCCACTTAACTTTGATTCTAGCATACATGATTATAAAGGGTAAAAAAAGCCTCTTAACAACTAAGCTGAAAATGGTTCAAGAAATCAGAAAGAAAATAAAACATGAAAGCCCTTTGGCATGATTTTAAAAAGTCTCATAATTTATAGTGTTGTTTCCTGCAAGGCCTGATTCATGACTTTTAATGTTTGGAGTTGCCTGTCTGATAGGGAGGAATGTTGCTGATCAGAAACACTCAAGCAAGCATCTGTTAATGCTAAGTACCTATGGAAAAGGAATTTCCAAGTACTGATTTTAGTTATATATCAGCAGGTTTCTTTGGTTTTTGTTTTTTTGGGTTTTTTTAGCTGTTCATTTTCTGTGTCACTCTGCCTTAATCTTATTGGTTTTGCCTTTATTACCACTCTAAGAGCAGCAGCTTCATTAAGAAGGCATGCATTTTCCCTAGAATATTGGTCCATCTCAGCTCCAGCCCTGTAAAATTGATTAGCTGTACACAAAGGGGGAGGAGAATCTTGCCAGAACATTTTCATTTCACCTAATCCTTTGAGCAGCATAAATACTTCATAGCAAACCCTCCTTAGGGTGAAATGCCCTGTCCGAAGATCTGAGCATCTTGAAGGCACATTTCAGATATTTAGGAGGGGTGTGAATGGTGCTTTTGTTTTGTGCTGTTACAGAGAATGCCAGGACAGAGAGAGCTGCATTTCCTGTGCCTTTGAAGGTTTCTGAAGGTGAACCTGCTCTCCCCTGGAGTGTTCTCTGAAGCTGTGCACCCGGTTACATGGGATGTTAGCTCTGGGGACACTCTGAGCTGCCCTCTGAAGTCAGTTTCTCTGTTATTCTTGAGGTACCCTGAGTAACTAATCAACTGTCAGCACATGACAAATAGTGAGCTACCTCTTTTTAGGAAAAGTGAAGCATAAATGCACTCATTAAATAATCCTGCTGTTTCCTGTTTGCTTTGTGATGGATTTCACAACTGTCATAACTAATAAAAGTTCTAGATTTTATCTTACAGTTACAGGGATTTGCTTAAACAGGCCATACCCAAGTGCTTGTACAGCTACCAAGGCTAAATTTGAGTTGTTGGTTTTAGCTAATTGCCTTCCAAAACCTTTATAGGGAGCCAAAGAGCCCTACTGATGGAATTGTAAATGAAGTGATCCTGAGTGTAACTTGGTAAACCTCTGGCACTTGGCTTAAATATTATTGGTGTATAGTTAGTGTGGTTATGTTATAGTTTGCATTAGTATTTTTCTTCTATTCATTCATCATGCCTGTTCCTGGGGTGGTTTTTTTCCGATTTTTTTTTTAACCCAAAACATGAGAAATGAGCGAGCTCACATACTGACAAGCAAGTATTTAATCTGTGGCAAAGCAATCAACTTTGTGTTAGTTCTAGAATATCTCATTACCCTGCAGTAAATACCAATTTAATACACTTAAATACCAATGTGACTGGTTCAATTACCCTAAGTGGAGGAACAAATAAGAATATTTCCTTATTTGCCATATGCTGACAGGGGGTTGCATAAAGGTGTTTGAAACAAGCTCAGTCAACTGCAGAAATACAAAGGCACTATTCAGAGATAACGCTGCCTTTGTTCATATAGGAATAATTAAAGACATGCAATTTTGTTACCTTATTTTAATTGCTGACTGTTCTGCATAGCACTTCTTTTGAGCAACCAAACAGAGTAGTCTTTCATGGCTAACTCAGGCTGGCACTTTAAACCTTGTGCTCTCCTTCTGTCAGATCATCAGGTAAGAAAATGCTATATTGTTAAGAACCCTTAACATTTTACATTTGCAAGAAATCTATATTATGTTAGAAAGCAGAATAATTGAGTTATTTTTCTGAGTCAGATTCTAAAGAAAATTGTCAGCCATCTGCTGACAATTCTGAAGTCAGAAAAGGCAACCAATGATTCTAATGCTTCTTTCATGATAAAAAAAAATATTTCAGTGTGTATAAGGGCCATTAACTTAACCTAAACATTTGCTGTGGTACAGAGCCAGGTATTCCAGTCTGGTGAAAATCAGTAAAGGTCTGCTGAGGTTATTCTCATCAGCCAAGGACCCAGGCCCATAAAACATCACTTTGTACTTCCCTGACTCTGAGGCCAGCATCAGGAACTGCCCATTTACAGGCTTGGTAGTTTTCTGGAGGATGGGTGAATTTTTTGGCAAACATAAAAGTTGGGGAAAAGTTTAGTTAACTGAAATTCTCTCTTCCCTTCAGTGTGTTCACATGCCTTTGTGCTGCCTGGTTTGGGATAGGATCAAAAATGAACATGCTCTGAGTTTTACTCGTGGGATTTCTGACTTCAATAATACATGTGTATTATTGGAAACCTCATGAGAGTCCATTCTCACTAGTTTCCCAGAACATTTTCTTTCCCAAATTGGTATAAAAGCACTCTGGAAATGCTTGCACAGACAATGTTCAGCTCAATGGGAGCTCCTGGGTGCTTAACACTCTGTAAAAGTCTGCCATTAATTTAACAATCTGTGTATGGATTTTAGGCTCCAGACTTTTCACTTTTTGTTGGTGGATCATGGATCGTGTTCCTGTCACGGTGTCTCAGAAGCTTGTTCCATTTACCCAGTGCTTCAGTGACGTGGGTGCAGTTGTGTAAGTGCCCTTCTCAGGGGGACAGGAGGAGACAAAAAGCCCCTCAGCCTTGTGGCTGCTGCTGTGTCCCCTCTGCAGCTACCTCCCAGCAAAAGGGCTGTGGGTCAGAGTGGAGAGAGAAGGGACTCCCTTAATTGCCATGATTTACTGCCATTGGCTTGGCTGTTTGCTCCTGATGCTTCCCTAGAGTAAAAATATCTTTCACCTCAGCAACACTTTCTGCAATTCAGCCCCTTTCTCCTTTCCAGATATGCTGCTTGTCATTTTTTTTTCTACCTAATTTCACATCTTAATTTGCTCATTTTGATTATATTTTCCAGAGCATTGACACTGTGACCCTAACTTGAGAGGGGCTCAATAAGCCATCTCTCAAAGTCAGTCAGTGCTATCGGGTATCTGCAGTTCCAGGTCAGGCTGTACTATCCTGCTGGCTATAATTCTTGGAAGTAGTTTTGCTTATGACTGTAGTAAGGTTATAGTCTCACATATTTTTCAGACTACCAACTTAACCCATCCCAAGAGGTGAGTCTACTTCATTACACATTCCCTAAAGAAACAATCATTTATTTAAACTGCTTACATGATGCAGGATTGCTCTGAACAGCCTCGTGATGGGGTTGGTTGAATACCCTCGGTTTGGAGGAAAGAGGAATTCATAAGATGAATGTTGGCAAGCTTAACAGGACTTTATTCTTCCTGGGATTCCTTGGCATGAGTGAGAAAATGATACATTTACCACATTTTCAAGGCTTAACCCAAAACCTGTTCTAAGCAGCTGGCACTTTTCCTGCTGTCTTGGCAGGGTTTTGTCTCTGCTGGTGCACAGGGACTGCCACCTCCTCATGGGTTTCTCCTTGGGGACATTTGAAATGTTCCTGAAATCGCTGCTGCTGTGAGCTCGCTGCTATGAAATGCTGTGTCCACACATGGATGCTGTGCTGTGCTTCACTCAATACCCAGGCTCTGAGCAGTCCTGTGCTTCACTCAATACCCAGGCTCTGAGCAGTCCTGTGCTTCACTCAATACCCAGGCTCTGAGCAGTCCTGTGCATCCTGGGCTGGGCTGGCTGTTCTGGCAAGTGTGTGCTCCAGGCAGGCAGGGAGAGATGCTGGCAAACGTGAAGGTGGTTTCTGTACTTGGTGAGTGTAGCCGTGGAAAGGGGTTTTAACCCTTTAAGTGTGGTGGAAATAAGATGCACAGCTACATGGTTGTCTTTCATGATAGAAAGAAAGAGAAAAGTTTATTCAGGAACACACTTGGTTTTATAGCATGACTCACAATTCCAAGAGTAGAGAAAAGGTGATTGGTTCAGAGAGAAGACACCCCATTGCCAGGGCCTGGTCACATACCACAACAGGTGTTCTATCGTGTTATTAATTCCTTTTTATTTTGACCAAATGATCACCCTGGGAGAAATTCTCCCTAGCCTTGAGCTGGACCAGCTCATCGGCCGGGAACAGAGCTGAAAATATTTTTCAGTCTGTAATTTTCTTACTTTCTCAATATGTGTCCTACAGGTGAGGGCACTGCCATGACAGAAAACATTCTCATAAAACCCAAGGGAAAGGCCTCTCTCATCTCCCTTCACTCTGGGCTGGAGTCTGAGCAGAGGGACAGGAGTTATGGGGAGACCTCTCTCCCCTTCTGGCACATGTTGTTGTATGTTGGTGTTTAAAAATTGACATCTGCCCAGTTCCTGGGACCAGTCTGGGCCAAAAGCAGCTCCTGGCTGTTGTCAGGGAGCTCTAAGCTGTGTGACCAGCTTTGTGTTCTCTGGGTCTCTGCCATACCCTCTCTTGGCTTCCAAGCTGCCCTTGGTTCCATGTGGGAAATGGTCTGGCAGGCAGGACCTCCAGGTGGGACAGCTGAGTGAGGGCAGTTGTTGCATTTTATCTTTTTTTTTGCCAGGGTCAGGATTAAATGCTCAAGATGGTATTTCTTGTTTGGACTCAGATGTTTATTAGCTCTTATCTATATTACAGTCTCACAAATCATGAATTCTACATACAGCACTTCAAGGT
Source organism: Sturnus vulgaris (assembly GCF_052056855.1). NCBI lineage: Eukaryota > Metazoa > Chordata > Aves > Passeriformes > Sturnidae > Sturnus > Sturnus vulgaris. Next base: position 5,439,359 of record NC_142254.1, on the reverse strand, counting down.
AGCAAGCTAAAAATTGAGACCTATCTCTCTCTCTACAAGGACTTTTAAGGATAAGATGTCCAATTAAGAAATGACACCTAAATTATTTTTACTTTTAACCCAGTAACCAACCACCTGTGGCCTGCAATTCAGACTTTTCTATCCAAATTAAAAAATCACCCAAACCCATGAAGCAGAAGGAAAAGCCTCCATCCTAAAACCTCCAACTTGCTTTGTATATATTATTATATTCTAAAACCCTAAACTTTAAGTTTCCCACCATGTGATATTACACACTTCTATTCAAACTACACACCCATGATGCCAGTTTTGTCATTCACGTTTGGAAGCCTTCTCCACGGCCCCAGGTCCAAAACAGTGTTCTCCTGGGGGTCAGTGCCTGTCAGCACAGAAAATCTAAAATTCTCAGTGACCAGGGTTGCAGCAGGCAGTCTCTCCTCCAGCAAGGGAAAGCTTTGGTGATGGAGCTGGGCCTTTGGTGTTTCCTTTGTGGTGCCAAAGCACCAAGGGCTTAACAGAACATCAGGGCAAGAAACAAGAGTTGGATGAAAATGAGCTGTAGATAAGGTAATTTCATGAGTTTTTTCTCTGCAAAGTGAATGAGAAAAGACTCCAATATGCTGTAACATGAGATGGCCCCAACCACACTGTGATGTGTATATTAGATTTCTAGGAATCTTTGGCCTCAGATGGTTTTAAATAACCAGCAACCATAGTTCATAGGTCATCTGCTCTCCTTATTCTTTGTTTTTCAGGGAAGTTCTTAGTTTACATTTTTATGTGTTTTAAGTAGAACTAAAGACTGTACTTTATGTCTCTGTACTTCACGTTCTGTAATTCTTGTTGGGATGTGTTTGAATCAATGAGTTGGGTTTTTTTAGGAGCTGGACAGTTGGGAAATAACAGAAGTCTTGGATCAATGTCCACTGAAGTCTGTGGAAAGCTTTATGCCAATTTCAGCTGGCCTTTTGTCAAGTCTTTTAAAACTTTTCATGAATATTTGAAACTATTTTAATGGGTGTGAAATGACATTTAACTCTTCCTTTTTAGTGATTTTTCATCTTGAGCACACTCACACCCACATAATGGTATAGATTTCATTGATTTCTTTGGCCATTGTTTTAGTTAAGACACAGTGAGTTTTTAGCACCTTATTTTATGTATATGCTCCTAACACTGAATAAGGCATTCTGGGTATGAGTAGTATTCCTTAGGAAATATGTGCATGCTTTTTAGTACTTCATTTAGTTGAGATACTCTTGTTCTTGTGCAAAATGTAATTTAACTTTCAGTCAGTACAAAGTAGTTATGTTTAGCAGAGACCCTGCAGTTCAATTATTCATCTGTTTTAATCCTCAATTTCATTTTGTTAGGCTTTTATCTCATTATTTGCATCTGGTTTCTGAAACTCCTTTAATATGCATAAAGCTGTTGCCTTGAGTTTAATTATCATGTAATGAAAGTGCCTTGTGTGCAAACAGAGAACCCACAGCCACGAGGCCTTTCTAGTCTGGAGTGAGGATTTGTCTGCTCCCTCAGCACTCAGCTTTGATAAATTATGGGAGAGAAGTAGAAGTTCTGCAAATCCTTCACTCACTGTCACTGCTCTGCTTTTTATGGAGGGTCTGGTTTTTCTGGAGATGCTGAAACCCCAGAGTGAATTAGGTTTACAGGCTGGTAAGCTGCCAAAGGCTCCACTCTAAGAGCACAGGGGAGCAAATGGGAGCAGCCTCTGCAGTTCCAGTAAGGGGCCAATGAGATCTGTTAGGGACAGATATGTTAGTGTGGGACTGAAAATTCTTCCATGTGGATTGAAAATCAGTGGAACATCTATTTGATTTTGTATAGTTAAGATGATCTTTTTCAGTGGTTTTAAAAAAATTCTCCTTATTCTTCAATTTATGGTCTATGTTCAATTAAAAAAAAATCTTGAAGCAGATACCATGTTGTCATTGCCCTTGTCCAAATCTCATTTTGAAATTCTCCTTCCTTTTGAAACACACCAAGAAAACAGAGCAAGTTCCTTACCTTGGTGACTGCACCCAGATACTGAGGAATTTCACAGAGGTGCATTGGACCTAAAATTTCCTTTAGCCCAGAGCTAAACAAATAACGAGAGGGGGAGGAATGTTGCCTTTTTATCTCTTCTCAACTTTTCCACAAACGAACTGCAAGTTCCTCTAAATTTTTGATTCAAAATTATTTGCTAACCACACAGGCCAACCTATGTCTTTCCATTTTCTTTCCAATGGCATGGAATATCCCTTGCAGAAGGATAGCAAATATGTGTTGTGAGGGAAGAAGAAAACAGCAAATTCCAACCGAGCAATCTCTTGGGTGTTCCTTCCCACCATATTCTCACAATTATTGCTATTATTAGTGATAGCCACAGTGGGATACAGAAGGAATAGACAGGAGTTCCTGGCCTTTTTCATGCTGTGTTGTCTAGACTAACAAGAATGCTAGATTTTGTCATCCTGCTTCCTCTCGTGGTGTTATAATTGCAGAGGATCTGAAACAAAAATGGAATTTTGACCTATCTGACCCTCTCCTCGTTGTGTCCTAAACCCATCAAGGTTAATGGAAAGTCCTCCTTGATTCAGGGAAAATCACATGTAATGCATAAAGCTATGCTCTAAGTAGAAAACCCAATGTGTACATTTCCATGACAGTTTTGACTGTATTTCTTCTGAAGTACTAGAGCTGGATGAAAACATTGAATCTAACTTGCAATTATGGAGATGTTTCATGTATTTGTAGAAAAAATTCCCAGGAGACCCAGCAGTACACAGTAGCCAAAATCTGACCTTCACAGCTGGAATTCCTTCATGGTGTAAAGCCAGGAAAGATGAACCTGTGCCAGTCTCCTGCCTCTGTGCCGTGGCATTTCTCAGCTGGCATGTTTGCCAGCCAGCACAGTGGGGCCAAAGGCCACTTTGCTTTACCCAATTTAAGGTAAAATTGTTTACTACAATTTAGGAACCTGCAGGAAAAAGGACCTGGCAGTTGTTGTCCCGTTGCCCCCTTTGCAGTGCTCCAGAGGACTGCAGCACTGTCTGAAGCCAGGTCAGCATTCTCTGCATTGCTTTGGAATTCCCAAAGTAATTAATTCAGTATGAATCCTTGAAACCATCCCATGCCTGGAAAAAATGGCAAATGGTGTGTGATTGAATGAGTGTCCAGACTGCTCTGTGGCACTTCCCCTTTCTCCTTGACAACTTCACAACTTCATAAAACTGGATGTTATCAAAAAGAAGGTATCTTTCATTCACACAGCATTTTTCAACTTGGAGGATGAGTTTGATGTAAAACCCAAAGGAAAAATGTCTTATTGGAGATTTAGGGTCATTTCTGTTGGAAAAAATGACTACATTTGTAAGGCACTCAGTCAGCTACAGCCCTGTAAAGGTGCAGCAAAATACAAGCAGGGCCCAGAATTCAGTCACTTCTTCCCCCCACCATGAATTCTCAATCCACCCTTATAACCTTAAATCTAGAAATGATGTTTGGGGCTGAGACTTCATGTGCATCAGAGACAGTTTCTTACAGGGAAATGTAGAACCCCCTTTTTTTTCCATATGGTTTGAGTAATTTACAAAACGAATCCTACAGGAATAATTTCAGATGTGGAAACCTTTAAAATGGGGAAATAAGAACCAGATTCACTCCATTTCTGTCTTCCAGCTGAAAAAAAAAATTGCTTAGCAGTGCCCAACTATCACAGCATTCTAGATAAAGATTGTCTCTCAGAACCACTTGTAAATTGTGTGATGACACACATCATAAGGATTAAAATATTAGTCATCTTCCCTACAGGAAAGTACTTTGTCATGACCAAATGTGATCTGACATTTGAAATATGCCAACTTACTGCAGTGAGCAGGCAAATTAAATTCCTATCCATTATTTAAAACCTGTCTTTCATTGATGGAGGCAATTTTAACCTTCTTATAGAATGGTGAGTAGATACAGGCTGAGATACATAATTATGAATTCATGTTGAAGAGAGGAGAACGGGCAGATTGTGGATCAGAATATGATTTGTGTGTTTTGTTATTGTTATTGTTATTATTATTCAGAGGGCAATTACACCCTCTCAGTTCATAATGTGGAATCTCCTCCATTGCTAAAATTGAGATCACAGTGTGACTTTATGAGCACTGTTCTTGGGCCTCTGTGAAAGGTGCTTATATTGGGGAGTACTGCAAAACTGCCTTTGATTTGGATCAACAGAAGAGTTTCTATGAAAAGAGTGCAGTGGATGACTGTAGTCTGTTGAGGACCTGTAGATCTTTAATAAATCTTTCCAGCTGGAATAGACTTAAAATCAATTTCAGCATTAGTTTAGTAAATGGTTAAATCTGTGAAGATTCAGATGTAACTTTCAATTTTCACTTGCTTTTCACTGTGTTGAGTTTTCCTCATGGGAAATAGTTCTTAAAGCGCAGAAAATTCCACAGATCCTGAAAAAATACAGTGCTTACATTAGGCATTCAAACTTTTCTCCTTGTGATACCCCTGGCATTCGGGCCCTGGGAGGTTGCACTAAAGAACATCCATTTCAGAAGGGAAGGGGTGATGCATATGACATGTCTGCATTTTCAAAGACATTTTGAGGAAGGAGGTGGAATCATGGTCTTGGAGGACTCAAGATGTGGGGCAAGATGGTTTGCAATTGACATTTGTTTGTCTGCACATATTTTTCTGAAGCCTAAGAGATATGTAGTCCTCATGGGATGTCAGTTTTGGCAGGAGGGTGTTGGCACATGGTAGAGCCTCGCTGATCCAAACCAAAAATCTGTATCTAGTATTACGTATATAATGTAATAGAATTACCTGATGAAACTTTTTTGGTTTTTGACTTGGTAAAAAGGGGTGTTTATTACAACATGTTTTACAAAACCAAGAAATGAAATAAAATCATAACTGATTAATGAGCTGCATGGAAATACTTCCTCAGTGCCACCCACATTTCCCTGGCCCTGCTCCTGGAAACACTTCATCACATGTGCAGTTTTATGCACAGATCCTATGTGAAAACTACAATGTAGTTTTCCCATACTTGTGTCTTTCAGAGATCCAAGAAGGAAAGCAATCAGATACTTGCCTTTGGTGATTAGCTTTCCCTTGTAGGAGGGTATAAATTTTACATTGTGTGTAAATTATTATTAAATTGCAGGGAGTTGATTGCTGAATGATGGTGCTTGAGCGTTCAGATGCTTCAGCTTTGTGCTGCTGACCTGTAATGTCATTTTCTACTTGGAGTGCCCTTAAGCTTGGCACTCCTGTTTGGTAATACCGTGTTGTGAAAAACCTTAATTCAAATGATGCGTGCACTTATGAGAAGTTGTATTTTCCAAAACCATTTCCTTTTTATGTATATCCTGTACACAAACATCCACACAAACAAACCTGAATGGGTTAGTATTGCATAGGAAACTATCCATGCTATAGTGTGAAGGTGCTGTGCTGCCCATCCCAAACATTCCTGGTTTGTGTTTTTCCAAACGGGAAACATGGTCCCCTCCAAAAGGAAACGCTGCATATTTAAATGGGAAGAATATCCAGATCCTTGAATAATCTCTAAGTTGAGCAGCTACCCGGTGTGGAGGTGCCCACTGTGGCCAGTGTGGGGTTCAGGGAGGTGGCTGCAGTGTGTTCCAGCCGTGGCACGTCCCCTCTAAAGCGCGGTGCCGTTTCCTTTTCCAGTCGGGTTTGATACGCACGCGGCAGATGGAGTTCCTGATCTCTCCGCTACCTCAGCAGCTGGCACGGGAGCACAACTTCACGTCGCCCGCCGGCCACCACCCGCACGTGCTGTACAAGAGGACGGCCGAGGGCAAGGTGCACCAGGCCCCGGGGCAGCCCCGGCCCAAATCCTCCCCTCGTGGCCGTCGCAGAACGCGCGCGTCCCGCCGGCATGGCGCGCGGGCCAGCGGCTACCGCCACGGAAGGGTTCAAAGGCAGCATTTTTGTGGACGTCGCAAGAAATGTATGTAAGGAAACTTTCTCTCCTTTCTTGAGGTAGTGGCTGTTTCAGGCTGTGTGGTGGTCCTGAGGTGTCCTTCACGCCCCTCTGGGATGGAGACGTAATGACGTTAAATTATGTATTTCTAATGTGAAATGTGTCTGAGAAACTTGAGTTTTCCTCTAAGTTCATAGAATCATCTCTTTTATTAAGCCATTAGAATCACTGTTTAGTTTTCTTGTACTTTGCCTAGATTAAAAGATCCCAGTGGTGATTTTTTTTCACACTGACATAGTTTTCAGTAAGCAGTTCTGCACAGTGATGGATGCCAAATCCCTGAACTTCTCTCCGTTAGACTGGGGATAAAAAAAAAATTTGGCTTGGAGATGGAGGAAAAAAGCTTCAAAATCATTAATTTCTGAGAGGATAGAGAAAAAGTCTTTCAGAACTCATCATTTGATAATGAAATTTTCAGCAACTGAGATCTTCAAACAGAACCACCCATGTAAATTGTTAAATAAGATTTTTGAGCCATGTCTTAAAAAATATATTGAAACATATTATCCTGCCAAGATCCATTCTGAGTCCTTCATTAGGCCTTCAAATTGCAGAACATTTTAAAGCCCCCTTGGACCCCATATCTGTACTTTTAGCATTCAGTTGAGTCTTTTTGAAAGCTGATCAGCTTCTGAGCTGAGGTTCTTAATGAGTGTCTCCAGGATGCTAACAGTATTGAAAACAGTGCCTCAGTCCACTTACAGTCTTCCAACTTCCTACTGAAGTTCTGAGAAAATGAGCAGCTTCCTTTTGCAAAGGTGTGTAAGGAAGAAGGAGAAAATAAAGAGAAGGGAAGGAATGAGAAAGGAGTTAGTGGGAAAGGTGGCTGGCTGAGACTGAGGCCTGGAAACAAATGGCTTGTTAAAATTTCAGAAATCCTTCCCCCCAGGTTTAAAAGCCAACCCTCAAATGCCAGATGCATAAGCCTGTGATTCAACCTGTAAACATTTGCCTTCTAATGCAATCCCAAACTGCCTCATTACATCCTCCCTTTCCCTCCTGGCTGGTTTTCCTGCTGCAGAGCAGGGCTGATGGTGCTCTGTTGTCTCCTCTGCTCTACACTGGCCCATTTTGTTTGGATTGTCCCCTGTGAGTTTGTGCTTTATTTACTGTTCCTCCTGTGACTGCTGGTCCAAAATGAGAATTCTCCATGCCCTCTTGAGCTTTTGCACAGTGCTTATCCCTATAACAGATGAGAGCTTTTTGAACACTGTATTTGTATGACCTCCTGGGATGTGAGAAGATATTATTGTTATTCCTGTCTTATAAATGGGACTCACTGACAGAGAAGAGGTCAGAAGTAACCAGTGATTCTGGGAAACGAATTGAGAAACTGAATTTTTCTTTAAAGTGCTTTGTGCTTTTGTAAGTCTACATGTATATCTATTTATTCAGTAATTTCACTTAAGAGCTATGAGCTCTTAGCTGCATATTCAAGCATGTATGTTAAACGAAGAATATGCAATTAGCACCCAACTGTGATGAGTTTAGTAAAAGTGATTTGTTTATCATTGTTTAGGAACTTGATGTCAGACACACTCTTAGGACCTAATTCAGCAAGATGGCATTTAGGTATTTTACCCACAAAACTCTTCATACCCTGTGGTCTTTCACTTTGTGCAGTTCATACCTGTAATCTTCTGAGAGAAAGAAAGGAGTTCTGAAAAATAACAATTTATTTCCAGACCCAGCCTTGGTTAATTTATAGAACAAATCAATCTCATGTTCACTGAATGAAATACAGATAAAATCACATGTCATTGTTTAATTGAGTAGAGGAAAATACAGGATGTAGAAGAAATTACCCCAGTAAAGGGAACCCTTTTTCTATGAGTATTTGATTTTTAATTTTTTTAAGTTTTTACATTGTTTTCCTGGTCTTATTCTGAGATCTGGAGTCATATCTGGAGTCACTGAAATTTTCAGTGAAATCCAGTCTGGTCACCTGGAATAGAGTTTCAGTTTGAATGAACAAAGGGATGAAGAATGCAGACTGACAAAAGATGGTCCTCTGCTATTAACCCTGCCTTGTCAGGGTTAATTTATCCTAACCTAAGAATGAAATTAAACTTACTGAGCAGTAATAGGAAAGAGCACATTGCCACTTGGGTGTCATAAAAATAACTTGTCCCACATACCATCTTTTCAAATTTCATGTGCAGGCAGTTTGTAAGCACTAGAAAAGCCAGTTGATCATCTTCCAAATTCTTTGTCACAACCTAAATGCTTTTAGATCATGGGAATTAACTCATAGTTAGTAAAACATGCATGAAACTGCTGCTGCTTAGGTTTTATGAGTAGCAGTGAAGTAAATTCAAGAGCAAAACTTCTCTGCTCGTGGATATATGTGTCCAAAGCACTGGATCTGTATTGCCTTCAAAATAGTACCTGGGCACTGATGTGCCTTGAACTGAGCACTTCCCTCTTGTGTCTTGTGCTTCCAGAAAAGTTCCTTGAGCTTGTAAAGAGTGGTTGTGTATAATGGGTGATAGATTTGAAAACCACCATAACCTGGTCCTTTGTATGTTAAACGCACATCAGAGTGCTGAGTTCTTGAAAGCAGACCACTGTTCTGCATTCTGTGGTGTTCTTGATTTCCCAGTTTGGCATGGAAGAAAGTTGGGTCTGTTTTAGCTCTTTGGAATGACTTTCAGATGAGGCACAGGCAGGATTTTTTCGTTACCTGAGGCTCCCTCACTCGTGTTGTAACATCCTATGTCAAAAAAACCCCATTACTATCCAAAGAGTTTGTTAAAGTGGCCTTGGAGTTAGTTCTTGATACAAAGGCAGTGTAGGTTTAAGCAGAGGATCCTGTGGACACAGGAGCACTGTAGGATGTGGGAGATGGATTTCTCTTCCCGATTTCTGGTTCCCTGAAGAACTGGAATAGAAACCTTTCTCCAGCTGTGCCACTGCACCAGCACAGAGGGAGAAAATGCACCCTGGAATTGGGATATGCATTGCCTGTTGTCAAACCCTCCTTGGTGTTGCCTGACATTTCCCTGTACTCAATAAATACATTTCCAGCAGGAATAATCTTGCTGGAAGTTTGGCATGGAAGGGCAATGTCAGTCCCAATATCAGGCTGGCAGGAATTTACTTGTGGAGTGTATCTGATTTCTGCACTGCCCGTGGACATCTGTTGTGGAAAGGACTTTTTTGCCAATTGCTATGTAAGTAGCACATGCCAAACACCTCAGGAAGTTATCAAAAGGACAGGAAAAATGCAGATACTCTGTTAAAAATTCTGTTGTATTTTTTTGCACAGATGCTACCATTTTATTAGATTGATTCCTTATTTTAGACTGCTTATTGAATACGAATGTGGTTCTCCCATTTCCTTCTCTCCCTGTAGCAGTCCTTCCCTCAGGAATGAATCAGGTCTTTTTTAATAAATATGGAAGAACTTAGCCAGAAGTATTAAATCACATGCTATAAAAATAATCTAAGGCTTTAAACCTGTGATACTTCATTTTCTGATGAAACTGTTCATGGGTGATCTGAACTCTTTCCAAAACAGTTTTATTTCCTTTTAGATGCACCCAAGCCACCCACAGCAGAGACCTACATTCGCTCAGATGAGTATGGGACTTCTGCGAGGTTCAAAAGATCGTCTGCTAAAATTCAGAAAAATGGAAGTCTAAATGTTGAAACCCTTGTTGTGGCGGATAAAAAAATGTTGGAGAAACATGGCAAGGAAAACGTAACAACGTATATCTTAACAGTCATGAACATGGTAAGGTGTGGTGTCACTGAAGTGTCTTTTCTCTGGGGAATATTGTGTCAGAGTAGGATCTTTCATTAGATGAATACTGATAACAAAAAGAGCAGAGACACCTTATGCAAGCTTTTCTTCAACCCTCATCTAATGTAGTGCTTGGATCAAAAAGCCTTTAAATACACGTCTTTAGAACATCACAGCTCTGGCAACAGTACTGTAGAGTAAAAAATATTAGAAACATTTAAAATGTTAAATTTTAAAATACTTCCTGTGTAGTACAAAAAAGGCAGATACTCTGAAATTGAAACTTTCATTTAGTATCATGAAGATTTATCTGTTTCATCTCATGTCTCCTAGAAACACTTATTTGAGAGAGCACAAATATATTTCCATAAAATTGATATAATTTGACTAGAAATGTGTTTTCCTGCATGGCCTTGCTCTTTACTTTTGTACTGCAAAACTTGAGCTTGACCTTTGGCCTTAATTACACTTGATCCAGGAGACCAAGGACAGATCAAAGCCCATTGAAGTCAATAGAAGGTTTTCAAGTTTTTGACTAAGTGTAGGTTGGGGCATAATTCTTCTGGTTTGAGCTCTTGTGGGTTAATCCTACAAGGTATATAACTCCATTAGTTAGTACTGAAAATCGAAGTCCAAGGCAATAACTCAGTACACATGTTTAATCTATTAAAAAGGGATTATGCACGTAGGTAATATTTCCTCTCCAATAATCATTGCAGGTCTCCAGTCTGTTTAAAGATGGAACAATTGGAAGTGATATAAACATTATTGTTGTGAGCCTGCTTCTTTTGGAACAAGAGCCTGTAAGTTGTGTCAGAATTTTTGTCTGAGCTGCTTCATTTGCTGCTGTTGGGAGCATTTGCTGCATTGAGAGCATTGGGTGCTCCCATGTTATATGCAGGGAGGTGTCTTAAGACATAGTGTGAGAAGATTAAAACTGCCAAAATCTCCAAAATTACACTTTCTACTTTTCACTGCTTCTTGGGTTTTGATTCTAAATTCTTCAGTTCATATAAATATTCTTCAGAAACATTGAAATGCTTCCAGTAAGATAAAACCTAACATTTTCCAGTGTTTCCTTGAGGAGAAATGGCTGGAGTGAGAAATCTACTTAATAAGTATTTAAATAAATAGAATAATTTTGAACTGGGAAGAGAAGTCTCAAACTGAAGAAAACATGTAACAAAAGGTGGAAATGGAGCCAATTCTTGTGTCAAGGGTGCTGAGACAAAAGAAGACAAAAATCTCTATTACTGTAAAGAAATTTGTGATGGGTTAGTACACTTGGATAATATTTTCCTCCCCAGTAATTACAATACATTATACTCACAATATTGAATATGGCTTGGTGTTCAGCATTCTCAGGAATCAAATACATTTGTACACTGTAATTCCAACCACCAGCTTTGGAAATATCTGTGTGTCTGGGGAGAGGCCCAGTTTTATTTTACAGTTGTAAGAGATTCACTCATCAGCTGACTCAGCCATCACAGACATTTAACATGGGAATACAGAACCTGATGTGGAACAAATATGAAATCCTAACTCCCTTTTCCCTAAGCAGCTCTTACTCTTTCCATCTCCTTTCTCACTGCTGGAAACACCTTGTCTGTGTGTGTGCACTCCTGCAGGGAGGGTTGTTGATCAACCACCACGCTGACCAGTCCCTGAACAGCTTCTGCCAGTGGCAGTCTGCCCTGGTTGGGAAGAACGGGAAGCGCCACGACCATGCCATCCTCCTGACAGGCTTTGACATCTGCTCCTGGAAGAATGAGCCCTGTGACACTTTAGGTGTGGCACCAAAACGTGGGCTGAGAAACTTGGGGGTGTCCACAGCAGGGGCTGAGTTGGTTTCAAATAAAAGAGTCAATTTTTGCACATGCTGTTAGTCTTCTTGAAAAGGGTAGGACAGTATTATTTTTGGGTTGTCATCTCTTCAAGGAATATTTCTTATTTTGAAAATATTTCTGAGCCACTCTATTCTTATTTTCTTTTTATGACTGCTTGCCTTTTTTGAATGGGATTCCTCCCTAATTGAGAGCAGTAAAGGCATGGGGGGTGGGTTGGGGGGAGAATAATCTTTACAAATAAAGTGTAGTTGGAGAGGTTGGGTTTGATTTATACTTTTTATATAGGAGTTCCTTTATTGTCAAATAAAAGTCTGCTGTAATTCCTCCATGATAAACCTGATGAAGTAGACAAGTGTCTCCATGTGCCAAAATAAACTGGCTTATTAGGACCAGTGCAGATGATATGTGTATTTGGAATTCTGTAGAGGAACAAGCTGTTTTACTGCTTCCTTCCTTCAGGCTTTGCACCCATCAGTGGCATGTGCAGCAAATACCGCAGTTGCACCATTAATGAAGATACAGGCCTTGGACTGGCTTTTACAATTGCTCATGAATCTGGACACAAGTAAGTTTCTTACTCTATAAACAAATATGTAAGTGAATGGAAACATAGCCTATTTAATATAAATCGGTTAAATATAGATCATTTGGGTTGGCACATTCTAAATATAAATTGTTTGGAAGCCCAAGGAGTTGTGGTGAGCAGGGTTCCATCCAGCTGGTGACTGGTCCCCAGTGGTGTTCTGCTGGGCTCAGAACTGGCCAGTCCTCTTTAATACCTTTGAGCTTCCCACTCTGCTCCCATGTTGTGGTAGGGAAATCCCTTCTGGTATCCACATGGTTGCTCCAAAAAGAGAGGGGTCTCTGCAGGTTACTGCAGCTTCACTGGAGAGTTGGTCTTTCTGAGTCTCTTGGAAATCTCCTTTTCCCAGAAGACTCAGTGTTTCATAGAAAATGTTGAACCTGTCCTTTGTTCTCTCTACCTGTCTAATGAATGATTTGGGTAAAACTCACCTTTGTAATGGTCTCTGCCTTTCTGTATTTATGTCCATTGGATTTCTATTGTAGAAAAATTGTAATTTTCTTAGAACCTGGTGTCTCTCATACAAAACCAGTTATAATCTTTTGTGGAGCTTCGGCTATTCTTCAGATTGTTGAATTAAATCTAAAGAAGATGATCAAGTTTTCTGCTGTTTTTTTTCCCCCCAATAATTTTGAATTACTTTTCCACAACTTTATGCATGGTTTTGATTTCCAGTTTAGCAGAGTTCAAGCTGGAGTCTGCCTCAGCACTGGCAGTAGGAAAGCAGAGTTTCTGTGTGCTACAGACCTAACATCAAGGCTTAGTTAAATGTTGCTTTATTTTTCAGCAGCATTAATGCACAGAAAACCTTTGGAAAGCAGTGGTGCTGTATTCTGCTGATGGGTCAAGGCATGAAGCCTTCCCATTCTGCCTGGCTGCACCAGGACTATTCAGTTTTCATTGTACTGATATGCTCTGCAGTGCACACTATGACCTAATGTCTACACGAGTGACCCTTTCACAGGTTTCTGTACATCTGAAGGGAAGCAAGGAATTAAAGAGTAATCCAGCTGCCAGTGAGGCCCCTGGGAATTGTGCCAAAGCATTCAAAAGACCAGATATGTAATATGAATATTATTTGATCCTCCTGTCAAACCAATGCAGTTTCACTGTCCTCAGTACATTTTTAATGCCCTTCGATCAGTATTAGGAGAGACTCTGGCCCATAGCTTATTTTTCAAGTATTATCCTATTTAGTCTCTTAATGTTCTCCTCCCTTTTTATTTTCTTATTTGCTTTGAGAGATTCAACTTGGAATTTTTTTCTTTTTTCTTTTTTTTTTTTTTCCTTTTTCACCACTGCCTTTGATTCACATATTATTCAACCTTTCTTTGGTATACTTCCATGCTCCTAATAAAATGCTTCTTATCTCCTGGGAAAAGCCTGTGCCAGACACAAAATGTCTTTATGATCATTTGTTGTGTTCATGGTCCTGAGACTACCTAGTGTGTGATGTAAGGCAACAGAACTTGGTTTCTGTGATACAGAGATTCTTGGAAGAAAAAAAAAAACTGTGACAGCTTTGGAGGTGCTGAGGTCCACTGTGAATGTATTAACCAAAGGCTTCACAGGAGGGGAATATCACACTCTGTGATCCACTGAAAGCCTCAGTGGTTAGATAGTTTAGTGGTTTGTTAGACGTTTTAATGATTTTCTAAAGTTTGTGTTTTTACCTGAAACCTTAACAGTTCCTCTGGGTGTTCAGAGCTCATTGTGTCAGTGGGATATAAACTGGGAATTCTCTGGCTGCAGTGCAGGGGAACACAGTATTTTATGAAGGGTTCTAAAACACTGGCTCAATTGGTACTTTTTTTTTTGGTACATTTATAGGAAGAGCCATATATTTTAGGAAGTTTGGAGCCTCAGCTGGTGGCAAGACATGCAGTAACCCTGATGAGCCTGTAATGATTTATAGCAGTAGAGTCTTGAGTCCAGTAAATGAGATATTCCCTGCACATGCAGAGATTACATTTATAAAGTCACCAGTGTTCTACAATATTGAAGTAACAGATGATGAAATTTCTATCCCAAACACATTGAAATTCACAGATGTCCCATACAGTCAGTAAATACATAACAGTGAAAGGAAAACCTCTAAAAATTAGCTTTATTATATCAATAAAATCTCCATAATTTTTAATTATAATGTGATTTTTAAATTACTGCTTATTATTCTTTATATCATCCTAATACCTCTCCTAGTGAAAGCAGGGCCTCCTGATGCTCAGACTGAGCAAAACACCCCATAAGAGGCAATTTTCCCAGTAAGAGGCACTATTCCCATGAAAGAGTTACAAGTCTAGACAAAATGACACTGTAAAACAAAGGTGAGGAAACCAATGTGATTTGCCTGAGATAATACAGCAATTCAGCGGCCAAAATTAGAAAAATAACAATGTTTTTATATTCACACTTCTGTATTCTATTAGTTCACACCCATTTCCTTTGCTGAGAATGGAGCTCTGTAGCTCTTCCCTCCCATTGTGCTGTGTAAGGCACTTTCCTATGGGTGCTATTTCCCTGGATTCTGATCTCCACAGCATCCATGGTCACAGGCATTGCCCTGGGCAGAGCCAGGCTCACTCTGCTTGCAGGTTTTAAGCTGACAGATTCACAGGAAAGGACAAGTGTGGCTGAACAGAAGATCTGTGGTGTCCATCCAGCTCACCATGGAGCTGCTCTCCTTGGGCAGTGACAAATGGGTGAACTGGGAAACTTTGGGCACAGTGTGCAGCTCCAGTGCCTCTGTGCAGTGTCCTGTCACTGGCTCTTCCTTGGAACCATCCTTTCCCATCAGACAAGAGTGTGATGACAGAAATTCCTGTTAATTGGAACTTGACTCATACCAGTACTAATTTGTATGGTACATCAGTTTTCATCCCTTTGGAGTGAAAGGGGTGAATTCCACCTTCCCTGTGGAATTCAAGCATAGAACTGCTTATTTCCCCCCAAATTTTATCTTGCTTCTGTTTAATCTAGACTTTGACTCTCCCACCTGGTTCTCTTTTCAGCTTTGGGATGATTCATGATGGAGAAGGAAATGCTTGTAGAAAAGCTGAGGGAAATATTATGTCTCCCACACTCACTGGAAACAATGGAGTGTTTTCTTGGTCTGTGTGCAGCAGGCAGTATCTCAACAAATTTCTCAGGTAGGTCGGATGTAAATCTGGTCTGGTGCCAGGGAATGCAGCTTTAGTAATTGGGCTTGAATTCTAAACAGCATAAAATTGCTGAAGTGTGAAGATCTCCTCCTTTAACATGTGCTCCAAGCCTTGCAGAGTGTGAGCCCACAGTCGGGCTGCTGGAGCACTGAGGGGTGGCCTGGAAGGGCTTTTGTCCTGCCTTGTTTCAAAAGCATGAGTTTCAGCCTCCAGGAATACCCTGCAGGAATGACTGGCATATCATTCTTTCCCAGGCATTCCTGTCAGCAGCTGGGTTTATTAGAGAATTAGTAGGAAGTGGACACAAAAGAGGGCAGACACAGTGGTACCAAAGTCATTACAAAATGTAAATTAACATCGGTGGCCTTTCTCCCTGGAGTTTGTCTCTTGATCTAGCTCATGTCATGAGTAAAGGACATTCTACATTTTTCACATCCTGTTTCTGGCAGAAAGAAAAAAGGAGAAAGGGAAAGATGTCAGGTTTTTTTCCAGCATGTTGTCATTACTCATTGATGCCTTTAGAGGAACTGTTTTTCAATCACTGTTTAAGTCATGATTACATTAATCTTTTCCCTATTTTTTTGGACATTCATGAGTAGACTATACAGAAATACTAAAAAATGTGTAGGAGGTATTTTGAGCAAGAGCAACACAGGCATTTTAGATGTTAATTCCTTAGAGTGAGAAGCAGGCACCATAGTAGTTGTGTGGATCTGGTCTTTGAATTCCCAGTCAATATATTTGAGTAGCAACCAGAAGAGGTAATGGAGTTCTGGTTTGTTTTTTTTTTTTTAATGCTGTAGTGATGCAATATATTTTGTGTACAGAAGCAAATTGCAAGCTAAAAAGCCACATGAGCCCTCCAACCTGCCATGTGGTCCCAGAGACTGACACTTGGAAGGCAAATCCAGCGTGGAGTGACCTTCTGGGTACAGGGGTGTGAGGGGTTCTCAGGAGAGACCAGGGGGAAAAGGTGGAGCTGGGAGCTGTGCTCTGGACACAGCCAGCCCAAAGCACACACCCTGCAACTACAGCTCCACACAGGGCAGATGCTGGAATGGGACACAGTGCCTGCTGCTTCTGCTCATTCCTGATTTGGGGAATCCAAAAGAAAGCACATGAGGTCACCTCGCTCTTGGTTCCCCAGGAATACAGGGAGGAAAAGAATTTGAAATCATTCTTTCTTGTTGTCACAACAGTCCCAAAGCCTGGAAATTCCTGCTTCCTTAAAACTTTGCAGGTCAGGCTACCAACAAGATGTCAAGAACTTTTGGTTCCTGCACACAGATATTCTTGTTTCAGAGCATGCCTCTAAAACTAGTTAAAGGTACTGTATACCATATTATGTATTTGTGCTGGTCTGTAGCAAATTAAAATATTTTGATACAAAGATCATAGTCATGATTAATTTACCTTCTCATTATAGTACAGCTCAAGCTGCCTGCCTGATTGATGAACCTAAGCAAACAGGACAGTATAAATACCCTGACAAACTGCCAGGGCAGATCTATGATGCTGATACCCAGTGCAAATGGCAATTTGGAATGAAAGCAAAACTGTGCAACCTCAGCTTTGTAAAGGTACCTATTGATGCACTTTTGAGAAGTTACAATGATGTGGGAGAGCTGCAGTACACTGAATAAGTACAAGTAATAGGGGGTTCTTCAGAGGCCTGGGCTTCTTCTCTGCCTTATCTGGCTTGGCAATTTGCTTTGAAGGTACTGGCCTCTTTTGAGGAATATTCCAGCCCCAGGGGAGTTTCAGAAGGAAATGTGTTCCTTCCAAGAGTCATAAGAGGGGCACTTGAATCCACATGAGCTATGAGCCCTTGCCTGCCATGCTAAGGGAAATTAGCAGCAGCAGAGATTTGATCAAAGCTTGTGTGGGGTGTGGGGTAAGAAGGACTCAGTTTCTTGTGTTTTACTTCTATGACAGCAAAAAGTCTGGGAGAGATCTATAGGGTTATTTTAGAGCATTGAAATGTAACATACTCTTGACTTCTTGATGAATGATTAATTTAGATTAACCTATTGTTTTAATGACTGTTACACTCCTTACTGGTCTCTTCAGAGAAGGCATTTTTAAAAATAATCTGGAGTGCTCATTCTGAAAAAAACATATGGTAATTTCTTTTACTCCTGTTATTATCCTGGAGTATTTTGATTTAATGTATGCTAACCACATTATTCAAGTGGTGGCAGCTGTGTTTCTTCCACAGCTCATAGACAAGGAAGAGGGAGTGAACAGCACTGTGCACAGACTGCCTTTCCAGATATCTTCTGTGGTTTAGAAAAATCTTGTCTCTTCACAGTATTATAGTCCCTGCAGACATGATGAAATTTTAGCCATGGACTTTTTAACACTGTTTGTGTTCTATTATAATCTCACACTCAATATAATTTTAAGAAATATATAGTGAAATGGTGCATAAACAAGAAGGTAATATACAGGGTACAGCTGTGCTGGGAAACTTTAACCCAGGCTTTTCTAAATTCAGAA
The DNA here is from genome assembly GCF_052056855.1 of Sturnus vulgaris. Lineage (NCBI taxonomy): Eukaryota > Metazoa > Chordata > Aves > Passeriformes > Sturnidae > Sturnus > Sturnus vulgaris. The sequence continues at coordinate 5,421,496 of NC_142254.1, read as the reverse complement.
GAGAGTTTATTTATATGTCTTTTAAGGTAGCAAAAACATGTTTCATTGGTTACTCTTTTTAAACACAGGAAAATAATGGAAATTATGAGCACTGTAATGACTATGGTTTCCTTTTCAGGATATCTGCAAATCTCTCTGGTGTCACAAAGTGGGTCACAGGTGTGAGACAAAGTTCATGCCTGCAGCAGAAGGAACAGCTTGTGGTATAAGTATGGTAAGTTGTTCTATAAATAAAATATTGTCATCCTAACTTGAGTTTAGATTGTGTTTGGTCGAATACAGGCTCCCATCAAAACCAGTTTTAGCCAGATCCCTCCAGGTTTGCCATCCTGGACTTTGAGATGGCTTTGTAAATGATTCCACTGTGATGCATATTCAGTGTGTGGCCTCCCAGTGGTACCAGTCTGATGGCAGGGCCTGGTGCCTCTCCCAGTGAGCTGTGGGATCAGATATCTCTGGCAGATCTAAGTCAGTAAGAAAACACATGAATTAGAACAGGAGTTAGAACAATGCTTCAAATTCCACTCTGATATGAGCATACCTTAAGCCATAATATTTTCTATACAGACTAAGGCCATATTTTCATCAGAGATCACCACTAAAAGAGCTTATTTGAGTCAAACCTTCTAATTTACACTCATCTTATTTGTTTGTATTTACCCTCGTTTGTTTGTGTTTATTTGAGTTGAACCTTCTAATTTACTCTCCTCTGTAGTTACACAAAATATTTTCTTTTCCTATAAGGTTTCTTCCAGCAGAACATTGTTTTGATCAAGTTATTGACAAATGTTCTATTTTGCTTTTTGTCTTTGTGCAGTATTGCCTAATTGAATCATAAAAGGGAGACATGTTAGCAGAACTCTAGCAGGCTGTTTGTAAATTACATGGGAAGTTGAGCTCTGCAGCACGGGGCCATGAAGTAACATGGATTTTTGGGGGAAGAGTAAGGCAGAAAATCACTTTTCAAGTGAACAGTTTTGAAAATTTGTCATCTCAGAACTTGGACAAATATTAGAACATTACTTATCTATGCCACTGTATGTCCTGCTCCGGAGTCCTCGTCCTGCTGTGAGCTCTTCATTGAGTTCAGTGGGCGACCTCGTATTCAATAGGATCAAGCACTGGAGCTTTTAAATGTGTTCTCTTTTTTTGTTTTTTTTATATTTTTTTTGCATGTCCTGGGTGTTGCTAACCGTGTTTGCTGTCCCTGTTTTGCAGTGGTGTCGCAGAGGTCAGTGTGTCCGGTACGGTGACCACGGGCCCAAGGCTGTCAATGGCCACTGGTCCGCCTGGTCCCCGTGGTCAGAGTGCACTCGCACCTGTGGAGGGGGGGTCACCTATCAAGAAAGGCACTGCAATAACCCAAAGTAAGACACAGATGTGGAAAGGTAGTATTTTTATACTGTTCATGTTACTAGAACAGAAAATGAGCACGTTTCTGCGGGGCAATAACGTGTGTGGAAATGTTTGTAAAACTTTCTCCTGTGTCCAGTGTGAGCAGTCAGAGGGTGGAAGGCAGAGCCATGTCCTGACCCCAGAAAGCAGAGGCTGGCTGCAGACTGCTGCTGTACCTCAGCATCTCCAGCCCAGCTTGCTCCATTTATTTTGGGACACTACAGTTTATCAAATACCTGCAGAAGTAAGGAAGCACCATAGAGACTTTTTTATATATTTTTACATTTTGCATTTTACATTTTTACATCTTACATTTTTACATTTCACATTTAAGGAAATACCATACAGACATTTTTACACCTAACAGCCTAAGAGCAGGAGAAAAAGATCTTAAAAGCTATTAAGACTTCTATATAGATATCATATTATCCAGGATGATAAAGACAGATGTCTTTGCATGTCTGTCATGTTCTTTGCATGCTTTTATATTTCATGAGTTGAACAAAAGTTGCTGAACCTTAGAATTGTATACTAACTCATGAAACATTTTTTTTAATTTGCCTCTAATATCTTATTTCTGTAAATACTATTCATTATAATAAGTATTTCAAAGTAGATTAAAAATGTTAACTGACCAGCATCTTTCCCAAGTACTCAACTCACTGCAACTTACAAGAAAAAAAGAATTTCCCTGTTTTATTTCATGCACAAATTCAGCAGGCATAGACACACGTATTCCTCATTGCACACAATAAAAGCATCATTTAAACTGCAGTAATAAAAAACAGAGAAAGTATGACACAGTTTATATGAGGCTGTAAAGAAGCCTCTCATCTACTGTACAGTGCTGCAGTAATAATATCCATGCTCCATATACTGTGTTATAGGAGAATGAGAGTTAGTTAAAGTAGTCTTTATTACCCTCAGCCAAGCCAATTTTTGCAGATCCATAGGAGAGCATTTTGTCAACCTTTTCTGTTGTTTCTCAGTTCATTTTCATAGATAAAATTACTTGTATATTTTCCTTTGTTAAATGCTTTAGCAAAAGAATGCAGGGTCTCAGAGGCTATATGTGTATATTTTGGTCTTCCTGCTTTGGTCCCAGTTTTTCTTGCTGAATTTATATGACTGCACATTGTTCTTTGCATTTATGCACAAGCCCCCTTGCTCTCCCTGTGTGACAGGAGAATGTCCAGTGGTGGAAATGGTTCAGTTTGGTGCACTGGTGTGACTGATAAAGATTTCTGGGGTCTTCAAACAGAAGCTCTTCAACATGAAGTGTGTCAGCTGCTGTAGCATTTAGAACTTTCCTTGAGAGTGAACTGTCTATTCTAATAAAGTAGGATTTGATGTAACCAAGTCATGCTTGGTGCCAGAGCTGGATCATGTTTACTCCAGATTTAATTCCATTGTATTAGTGGTAATCCAGTTAGGGCAAAGAGAAGATGGTATAATTCACTCTCAGAGTTACATTGATGGAATGACAGGAGTATAAATAAGCCACAACAATGCACAAATGTCCAGGTAGCCATATTTGCCATCACAAAATTTTTTATCAATGTGGAATCAGAAGAAAAATAATATCATCTATTTTCAATGCTTTAAGGACTAGTCCCTGTTCATTGTTCACCTCTAAAAATACACAGAAATACACAGCATAATGATTCCTTTCTTTCTGAATTTCTGAAACATATTTCAGATGTTTATATATTTTTTATGGATATGTATGTTATTTTATAGTGATATATATTTTATAGTGATATATTTATTTCACTTTTCCTAATCCAGATTTGTGTAGAAGCTAATGTTTGTTTTGTTCAAAAGCTTCATAGATGATTTTGGATAGCAAAATTTTGAAAATTACAAAGAATGACATTTCTGTAAGAGATTAGAACAAGAGGTGTGGATCTATGAGGAACTGACTGGACTCTAAAATGAAGTCAAAATGATTGACTTCTTATGAACACTGAAGGAAATGTCTCAGTTTCTGGTGATTTTAAAGGTGACCCACCTTACCAGAAATTTAAGGGCAAGTGAAGAATACAGCATCAGGCTGCTGTGTGTGAAAATCTTGTTACCTGTGTGAGTTTGTGAAATCCTCCTCTTGCAAATAATATCCAACCAATTGAATTCCCTTCCTCTTGCCAATTTTCAGGTGGCCCTTGTGACCACACCCAAACAGCCCTGGGTATGGCTTTGGAATTCCCACTGGAGTTGTGCACAAATTCTCCCTGACAAACACCCATGGGGGTGACCTGTAGACCACAGAGCTGGGCAGATTTGCTAAAATCATTATGTTCCTGTAAATTGTCACAGTGTAATTTCATGGATCTGGTTTTCATACACCACAGCACTTTACAGTTGAGGTACTTTTCCAAGATAGAAATTGATTGCATAATTTAATAGTTTAGCTGGGAAAGAACCCGAAGAGTGCCCAAGAGATTTAAATTAATACCTAAATCATATCTGTGGGACTGCATCCTACACTTCACAATAGTGCATTGTTCAGCAGAGCAGAATGGAGCTGTAGGCATGTGTGCTGTCAAAAGACTGAATCAAAACTGCTTGAACACACTTTTAAAATCTTTTGTGTGCAATATCTGTAACAGTGATTACAGAAAATGTGAGATGTAAACTGGTGCAAATTAATGATGCCATTTAAAATACTTCTAAAAAGCACAGACTGTGAAAGACGTTGTAGACCTTTCAGATTTGTGCAGAATAATAAAGCTTTATGATGTTATCATAATATGGCCACAAGATGAGCAGAAGTGTTCTTACATGGAATTAAATGATTACAAAAAGTAAAAAATAGGAGTCCAGAATTTCAGAGTCTTAATTAATTTGGTATTACATGAAATATTTTCCTTGATCACATCAGTTCTAGGATTTCTCACTCTCTGTGTTGTGTTGCAGTGAATATCATGATTTAGGAAATTCTACCCTTAAAAGGGTACTCCAGAATTAAAGCTACTCTTGTAGCATTTTAATATTTGGGTCTTATATGGCGTGGAGTACTTACCTTTTTGCACTCAGACTCCTTTTCCAAATCCATCTTTGGAGACTTTTTCTTGCTGGCCTTTCTCACCAAATTTCTCCCTTTTCCAATTATCTTCAGCAAGACCTCATGTAGGTCAACCTATTTATGTCAGTGCTGGGGGGTCAGAGAGGGATGAAAGCTTTAGGCTGTATCTGTACTGGGGAAACTGTAGTGCTACAGAAACACTGGAATACCCTTCAAGCAGGGCATTCCACTGGAAGTGTAGGTACACCAACAGCTTCTGGAGGTTAAAGTCTACTGGTGTTACAAATATCCTCGAGAAAAGCATGATTTTCTCAGTGTGGATAATAGAATTTCCACAGAAATCTGCATTTGTAGATCTCCATCTCGTTTCCTGTGAATCACTTAACTCCTACTGACATCTTGTTGGTAAAAATGAAGGTGGAGAAGTTTCCATCACTCTCAAGCCAACAGTTTCAGTAATGGGAATGTACTGTAATGTTAAAGTTCTGTAATGGAGCTGGGAAACAGAATGCCTCTTTCAGAGCTCCCTTAGTTTGGAGGAATTTTATCCCATCCTCAAATGCAAGAGTGCGGCTGGAAATCACGATCTAGCCATAAATAATTCTATTATATTGCTTATTTGGTGGCGTTTACTTGGAAGGAGGTTGCTTCTTTTCCTTACACTAAAGCAGATTTGCACTCTGGGGTTGAAGGAGGTCAAAAATCCTCCATGTGCTGAAGCTGTAAAGAAAGTGTGTAGGGAATTGAGTCAGCACCCAACAGTTTGGCTGCCTTCACTCAAAGCTCTCACCAATTGCACAAAGTCAACACAAACACTCCCTGATTTCACTGATGTTCCATATCCCCCCTGCCCTTCACAGGCTGGATTGCCACCAACTAGGACAGAAAATTTGACTTTAAGACCTTCACCATTATACCCATTATCAGTGTAGCTGGCAGGTGACTTCAGGAAAAGTCAGTGGAAGTGGAAGTTTTTTTTCCATAGCACATTTCACTGATGATTCAACCCAGTTTTAAATACACTAACAGGTGGGTTTCCATCTCTTTCTCTCAAAGACTGTTTTGCAGCCCAGAATTCTGGAAAAGGCAGATATTGTGTGAGTAAAACATAAAAAAAGGCAAGTCCCAGCTTGGTTAGAGGCTTAGACATATGGGAGTTAAAATTTATACCAGAGCAAACAGAAGAAGCACCTGGATTTTCTCCTCTGGGTTGCACAGAGCTGTCTCCATGGTACTCCAGGCATGAGCAAGTCAGGGATTGCATGGGATCCTTGGATGTGGGGAATAGTTACAGCATAGTGTTTAGGGATTTCAACAAACAATATGTTTCAATTGCACATTCTCTACTCCTAGAATTTTAAATGTTTGTTATTAGTTAAGATATTACTGTTATCTTTTATTCTGGGTATTTTCCTTAATGTGTATGTAATATGGGAAAAGCTGTCCACTCAAAGTTTGTATCTTGTCCTTCAAGTATGAAAGTTCTCTAGTTTTTTTGAAAATCATTATATAAATGAGTGCAAGTATAGCATTGGTGCATTTCTTTTCACTTGATGCAAGAAATGTATAATACAACAAAGAGTTCGTAGAATTTGTTATTTTGAAGACTTGGCTCAGTGCTTGCCAGATGTGTATCTGTGCATTGTGAGACTGCACAAATAACATCAGTGAATTGCTAAGTTAAAAAGAGCAACTCTTGCATTTTACATTGTCTTACAATGTCTGTGCACAGACCAAATGGTTAAAAAAGTAATATTCTGATAACGTGATGTATGAGCAAACTAATAGAATATGCTCTTTGCATTCTGGCCAAGATGAAGGGAAATGCCCAGGTGAGGTTTGCTGAAGTGGATATGGCATGTTTGAAATTACCCCTGAATTCCAGCATTTTCCTAAAGCAGGACAACTATGCACAGTCCCTGTTTCCTCTGACTATTTAAAAGCACATTTTTTCAAAATGATTTACAAAAGAAATGAACAACAAATGTAATCATTCATTCTCTTTTTGTTTGATCAGTGTTATGTTATCCTTTATTAACTCTAATTGTGATAGGTAATTCTTTGCACATGTTCATTCCTTGGTTACAGCAGAGTAAAAATAGCTGTATAACAAGGTTGAACCCGGCCAGTACCAAATAGCCCTATAAATTTAAATTAGTGCAAACATGACTCACCTCTAGCTGGTTGCATCTTTGCTGAGTCTGCAGTGATCCAAGTGATAATTCATATCAACTGCTTTGCTGTGTTTTAGGAACCATGAAAATTAATGGCCCATAAAAGAAATAGTGATCTCCGAGGGCAGAACGTCCTCTCCTGCTCCCTGCACTCTCACACACGTGTAACATGCCAATCACATAAAAGGCAGATTTTGCAAAATTATCCTTTTCTCTCTCTTTTTTTTTTTTTTTTTTTTTTTTTTTTTTGTAGGCCGCAGTATGGTGGGAAGTTCTGCCAGGGTTCCAGTCGTGTTTATCAGCTTTGCAATAAGCAGCCTTGCCCAGCTGACAGCCTGGACTTCCGAGCCCTGCAGTGTGCAGAGTATAACAGCAAACCCTTCCGGGGCTGGTTCTACAAGTGGAAACCCTACACCAAGGTGGAAGGTGAGAGTGGCTGACCTGCTCTCAGGGACAGGGAGGGAGCTCTCAGCACCAATTCCCCTCTGTGTGTGCTCTCAGCACCAATTCCCCTGTGTGAGCTCTGAGCACCAATTCCCCTGTGTGATCTCTCAGCACCAATTCCCCTGTGTGAGCTCTGAGCACCAATTCCCCTGTGTGTGCTCTGAGCACCAATTCCCCCCCTGTGTGTGTGCTCTGAGCACCAATTCCCCTGTGTGTGCTCTGAGCACCAATTCCCCTGTGTGATCTCTCAGCACCAATTCCCCTGTGTGAGCTCTGAGCACCAATTCCCCTGTGTGTGTTCTGAGCACCAATTCCCCTGTGTGTGTTCTGAGCACCAATTCCCCTGTGTGTGCTCTGAGCACCAATTCCCCTGTGTGTGTTCTGAGCACCAATTCCCCTGTGTGTGCTCTGAGCACCAATTCCCCTGTGTGATCTCTCAGCACCAATTCCCCTGTGTGAGCTCTGAGCACCAATTCCCCCCCTGTGTGTGTGCTCTGAGCACCAATTCCCCCCCTGTGTGTGTGCTCTGAGCACCAATTCCCCTGTGTGTGCTCTGAGCACCAATTCCCCTGTGTGTGCTCTGAGCACCAATTCCCCTGTGTGAGCTCTGAGCACCAATTCCCCTGTGTGTGTTCTGAGCACCAATTCCCCTGTGTGTGCTCTGAGCACCAATTCCCCTGTGTGTGTTCTGAGCACCAATTCCCCTGTGTGTGCTCTGAGCACCAATTCCCCTGTGTGATCTCTCAGCACCAATTCCCCTGTGTGAGCTCTGAGCACCAATTCCCCTGTGTGTGATCTCTCAGCACCAATTCCCCTGTGTGTGATCTCTCAGCACCAATTCCCCTGTGTGTGAGCTCTGAGCACCAATTCCCCTGTGTGTGAGCTCTCAGCACCAATTCCCCTGTGTGTGAGCTCTGAGCACCAATTCCCCTGTGTGAGCTCTCAGCACCAATTCCCCTGTGTGTGAGCTCTCAGCACCAATTCCCCTGTGTGTGAGCTCTCAGCACCACTTCCCCGTGTGCTCTGGGCAAACATCACCCTGTGTGAGCAGATACAGCCTGGCTGGGTCTGTGTGAGATGTTTGCTCTGTGGCAGAGCTGGAGCCAGCCTCCTGTGTGATCCTGCCTGCATGGACATGCAGGATTGATTTGGGTTGGGAATTCGAGTCCTTGTCCTCACCGTGACTCCCCGGCTCTTGCCACCCCTCTCTCATTTTATATTTCATCTTGCTTAGTCTGAAACCCAAGCAAAACAATTTCCATGGAATTTTCAGCATGGGAAATGTAAGCTTCCACAATAACACTACTAGAATCTTCCTTCTTTTGGAATGTTCTCAGATTTCAAAATGTAACAGTAAATCAACCTTTTGACTTTTCTGCTGGTATGGTCCCATGAGAAGTGGAAATGCAAACAATGTACTAGCATTCATTTTTTTAAGTTGTCTTTTACTAAGAGATCTTTATCAAGTTCAGGTCTCAATAACTATTTCTGTTATTTTGCACAAGCGAGTTTATTTTTACTTTATGCATCTTAATTTTGCAAATATTTTGAGACAGTATTCACTTTTGTCAGCTAAAACAAATATATTGTCCAGTTTGAAAGCATTACTTCAGTAAAAGTGTCTGAATTTTCTCACATCTAAGCTGCTTTGTTTAGCATATGTACAAATTTGCTTTTGATGATAATGCATATCATTAAATAAATATATAAGCATACATGTAACTTTCCTTGTAGAATGATTATATTTTCTTCAAAAGTCTTTGTGGACATTTTCACAGTTATTTAAAAATGTCCTAACAGGCAGTGAGAACAGAGGAAAGAAGTAATATGGTTTCACAGCATGTAGCAGTGGATGTTGTATAATAGGGAAAAAAATACATCTTGTTTAATAGAAATCAAGGTGGCCTACGTTGTTTTTAAAGGGAGAGGCTGTGCTTAGTAAAGGAGGAGTAAAATTAGGGATAAGAGGCATAATTTTCAAAAGCAAGATGTTCTCAAGTGATTCTGAAGTCAAAAATGCCCATCCTTCCTCTCAGCTGCTTTGTAAAAGCTCCCCCAAGATCTACATTTATAGTCCTGAAAACATGATCTGGTTTTCAAAATTGCTACAGATGCTTTGCCTCTGTAGAAGGGACTACTGGAAATCCATCTGCTGATTCAACAATAAAAGGATACTCTTGAATCCAATTTCATGTTCTTAAAAACCGTTTTATTTGTTGCACTTAGATTTGTATTAAAACTCTGCATTTCAGCAGTTGTGATAATATTTACAATTTCATGACTGGTTTTGTCTATGCAGTATTAATCAGCCCTTTATAAGCATAACACACCACCCATGTGTAAGGAGACATTTGACAATGGTTGGGATTTGTTGGAGGAAAAAATACTTTTGTTAGGAGGAAGTCTGGCTGCAGTTCTAGCTTTCAGCTCAACTGGTCATTTGTGCTGTGTTATCCCTTTCCCAAATTTTAAATAGACTTCAAGTAAAATTATTGCAGTCTCTCATTTCTCTTAATAAAAATGAAATTTGAGCCTGTGAAGCAGTGGAACTGAAAGCAGGGTGCAGCAGCAGAGCTAAGGCAATGCTTCTGCACTGAGTTTGAATTCTTAATTCTTTGTGTGGACAAGCAAACCCACGTGTGCTTTTAAAAAAATATCATATAAACGACTCTATTTAGCTATATTTCAATTTAGCTACATTCTGGTGTCCTAAGTTGTCACCTTGCACAGTTCATCCTTGTAGCTAATCTTCTAGAACACAGGAGGAAACAACAGCCAAGATGCTTTTTATCTCTTTAGCAATGCAGGTCTGCTAATGCTTCCTTGCCTTGTGTTTGTTTGTTTGTTTTCTCCCCAGAGGAAGACAGATGTAAATTGTACTGCACAGCTGAAGACTTTGACTTTTTCTTTGCAATGTCCAGCAAAGTGAAGGATGGAACTCTGTGTTCTCCAAATAATTATGATGTTTGTATTGATGGAATATGTGAAGTAAGATAAAATTAAGTTTCTTACAATCCTAATGTCTAGCTTTTTTTTTTTTTAATAAGTGGGCAATTGACTCCTTTAGGGAAAATGCAGCTGTTTCTTCAAATTCCTTTTTGTCTGAGTCCTTCAATTGTGCCTTTTGGTTGCAGCAAGTAGGGTGTGATCATGGACTTGGTTCCAAAGCTGTGTTGGATGCTTGTGGAGTTTGTAAAGGAGATAATTCAACGTGCAAGTTCTTTAAAGGCCAATACTTGATCCAGCACAAAGCTAATGGTAAGGAAAACTGTTCCCCATGATCATCAACTCCCTGCTCTGCTGTGTCCCCATATAATATATGTGACTCCTTGCTCATTCAGGCAGTGGCTGAGGGTCCAGATGTGAGCTGAAAATCACAGGGAGAGTGAGAGGAGAGTTCACATGTCTCCTGTTTCTTAGTAACAAGAAGGCTGTGAGCATAAGTCTTGGTCAGTTAAACAATCCTCTCGTTTCTTAAGCCACATTTTCCCTTTACTGTGAATTTCCTTTTAAAAGAGATTTTGGGATTCAGGCAAGTGAAAAAATAGCTGTCAGCAGCTCTGACTGGGATGGGACTGTGGAACATATAGAAAGCAATACACAGCATAATGCCAAACATGACAGTATTTCCATGTCCATTTTCAAATTAAGTTGTCTGGAAGCTGTCCAGCTGTTTCAGTGGGACATCCAGGCACTGGGAGGTGGACTTTTCCTTAGTGGACTGTCACAGGCTTCTTGGGAAATAATCTCACTGTGCTGCAGTTTTTCAGGCATAAAATGCAGATAAGATTTCAGTACCCACAGGAGTATTTTGAGGATCTGTTTGCTGTTGGTCATAAGACATGTCCTTACTGCAGTAATATAGGTCAGGAAATTGTCCAGGATGTAGGGAGATCCTCTGGTACCCAGGGCTTTGTGAAGACTCTGCATCCCAGTGCACCTCGCCTCAAAGCCCTTGTGGCTGGCAGGAGTAACTTCCAACTACTGTAGGGAAATACAGGGAAAGCTCCAGCGCAGCCACCATTACTGTGTTCTGCATTTTCCTAAGGTGAAGTTACTTTTTCTTGCCTTTGATCAGAAGGAAAAAATTCAGGAATTGAAATACCTCAGAGTTACTCTGATTAGAGCTCCTGCTCTCCTCACAGACTACTACGCGGTGGTGACGGTGCCGGCGGGCGCGCGCAGCATCCACCTGCAGGAGATGCACATCTCCCCCAGCTACCTGGCCGTGCGCAGCCTGGCCAGCAAGTACTACCTGACAGGAGACTGGACCATCGACTGGCCAGGGAAGTTCCCTTTTGCCGGGACAGTGTTTGATTACCAGCGCTCCTTCACCCATCCCGAGAGTCTGTACGCGGCAGGACCCACCAACGAGACGCTGGTCTTTGAAGTAAGCCTGGCTCCTGTTTGTTCTTGCCCTGATGTCCATTACAGAATTGGTAATGACAGCTTCAGCTCTGCACTGCGGCTCTCAGAGAGGTTAAAGAATAGTGTTGAGTCACGATAGCATTCAGACTTAATTGTGTGGTCATGCGGGGTTGAAAGGCTGTTCCCTGCTTGATCGAGGTCTGAAGTTTAGTAAACTCACAAATTCAGTGATAAGTAAGGTGCATAAAACGCCCTATAGCATAATTTCTGAGTGGCACAGTGGTGATGGAGATTATAAATGCGTATATGGCATGCAATAAAATCCAAAAATATAAAAATTAAAGGTACCATTATGTCAATGCTCCATGGTTACCAGTTCAAATAATGCTTCTGAAACTGCAGGTGAGTGGAGCCACTTTCACATCCACTTTGGAATGCAGTCAAAATACCACACACAGGTTCCTGTAGAATGAGTTTCTGTTGGTTCAGTTATTCTATTATATATGTTTATCTCACAATCAAATTTGTGCCACCTAGCCAGATGTCCTGTGTTGAAACTATTGTAAGCAGAAAGGAAACTTGCTACTTACATAGTTCAAGTTTTACAGTTTTGAAATTGGCCTCTGCTACTGCTGTTCTAAGAAAAATCTCCTTCTGCATTAGGTTGCTTAGCTAGATTTTCTTTTGAAATGCATCAGAACGTCTGAGGGGCCACTTCTGGCTGAATTATTGACGGTTTTGCTTCCTGTTAGCTCCATTAGTTTGCCTTTGTTAGCTCTAGCAGGTCTTTGGCTTTGTAACTCAGCTGTTAAGTCTGCTTTGATGAATCCTTCCTTCCCTGTGAGAAGGAAGGATCCCTCCTCAGCAGGGATTCAGTTCCTTCCCACACCTTGCTCAAATGGGCAGTGCCCCTGGGGAGCCTGGCAGTCAGTGCTGTGCCCCCTGCCCGAGGCAGCATCCTTCTGTCCTTGCCCCCATCCCATATCCCAGTCCCTGGAATCCTCTCCCTTGCCCAGCTTGGGCCTGTTAAACCCAGAAAGAGCAAGCACAGACTGGGACATGAAGTATATTCTTCAAGGGTTATTACAGCTTCCACAAGTGTCCAGTGAAGTGTGCATTTGGAATCCTGAAGAGCTTTGCTGCTCTTCCTGCTGGCTGAGTAATGGACTGAAACGTGTCCTTAAGAGCCACTGAAGGCCCTGGACCACGGGCAGGGTAAAGCTCTTTAGGGTGCACACAAGTTTTAGAGCAGGCAGTTTGACATGGGCTGAGGGTTTGTCTTTCCACAAATTGCCATCACAACTCACAGTGCCTTTTGCCACATCTTTCTCCATTGAAGAATTTTCATTTTGGGTGTGTGTGCTCGCAGGGACCTTCCTTTAGTCCAACCTGTTTGGTCTACAAGCCACAGACATGCTCCCCTCTCTGCAAATACACCAAAACACCCACACTTACAAATACTGTGAAACGTTAAACTGAACTCCCAGGAATCTTATTTGTCAAAACCCGAGGTAGATTTGAGCTGTATTATTATTATGGAGCTGAAGTATGAATAATAAATTGCCTACAGGAAGACTTGGCTGCATATCGTGCACATACTTTGCAGGAAAAAGGTTAAAGAAGAGAAATTAATGCCAAATAACACTTCCATTTTCATCCTTTCAGATTATGCTAAACAGTTTTATTAAGATGTAACATTTAACTGGAGGCTGTTGCTCCTTTCAGAGCTTATTTAAGCTTTCTTTGTATTTTTATTGAAATACCTACACCACTGGCATTGGTAGCTGGGGATTCTAATGACTAAAAATGTTATGTGTTCCCTAATTACACATATCTATGAACTGGATTTAAGATGTTTTTCCCTCTTTAATAATTTAAGCATCATTCAACAAGCTGAATTCTGAAAAAAAAAAGGCAGAATTTTCTGTTCAGTGATTTGCATTATTTATAACTTGCTAGCAACTCTAAGAAGCGAAAATGCCAGAAAAGTGAAGAAATATGTTTTTAGAAACATATTGCTGAATGTCTGCTTGCAGCCATAATGGTGAAACAAATCCTGCTTCAGCTCTAAATACCAGAAACTGATAGCAGGCTGAAAAAAAGGAGTGTTTAAGCATACTTCAGTATAGCTTCGTTTTCAATTTTATCTCACCTATAATTTCCAAAGAAGCACACAAAACTGTCTGCTGTAATTTTTTATTCAACTAATTTAGTTTTATATAAGATAGGGTTTGGACCTCAACTTCTTCCTGAAATCTTTAGATTATTTTTTAATTAGGATGTATCCAAAAGATATTTCATACTTATTTTCTAGATTAGGGTTGTTTTTGTTCCAGAATAATTCAGTGTGAGCTCTTGTAAAATGGTGCACTGCAGGTATTGAGGACTTGGATAAATTGTATCTATAATATAGGAGCTTTTATTATTCAGGAAAATAGAAGTTTTTGCAGCTGTGTTTATTACCATTCACCTCTGACTGAATGCCAGATTAACACAGCTTGTGCCGATTTTATTCTGCAGTTATAGTTTTGTGTGGTGGCTGAAATGGTCCAGGTTTTTGCCTTTGTTTCTGCCTGCAAAGCAGGCTGCAGGTATCCAGGAAGCTCAGGCTGTGCACGTCCTCCAAGCAGCATTCCCAGGAGAGGATGGGACCAGACAGGTCTGGCAAGTCTGTGCTCAAGGCAATCACTTCCTTTGAAATGCAGTCATCCTCCAAAATATTTTCTTGAAAGAGACATCTGAAGCATGTATTGAGAGAGCAGAAGGAGATGCAAATAAGAAAAAAAAAATCTTTAAGTTTCTCATTGTCTTGCACACCACAAGTTCAGCCTTGCAGTTCTATGAGATGTGTTGTATTTATATTTTATTGTACAGTGTGTTCCTATGCATCTGCTTTTCTGTCAGGCTTTTCAATAGTTCAGCTGAGCACGTATCATTTCATCAGACATTGCAGTCCTCAACATTATTCAAAAATGGGTCAGAGACCAGAAAAAGACATAGAGTGCTTTTCTGATTTATCCTAGAATTTCACCAAACCTTCCCCTCCATATCTATACTTCTATATATTATAGACATGTAATTATGGGAATGAATCATACTAAAAAGGACAAAGAGTAGTGACCCTGTAATTTAACTGGGTTGTGGGAGAAGAAGTACAAACTGTAGTGGCCAGATATTTTGTGAAGAGGAAAACATTGTGAGATGAATGTGGAATTAATGTGCATGACTAGTATTTCCTGAGCACAACTGCTGGGAGGGTTGGATGCATGATGAGGTTTTAGGATTCATCAGAATCCCTTCTGGATTGCTCAGGAATTGATTTCAGAGGAGGGGAAGGGAGAACCCAGTAAACTGATATCCTTCAGAATTTGTGTATCAGTGTCCTGCTGAAGTTAACATTACTGATATTTTTGGTGGTTATGGTTTTTCAAAACCCAGTGAAAAGCTGAAATGAAAAATATTCAAATTCAGAGGACAGTCACTGAAATGGCCCAATTTACATGAAATAGTGGTCAATGGTCAGAGCTATATCAGGTCAATGATAGATGCTAATCGACTATGAGAAATTAATACCAGCTTTTGAAAATAAAGTTTTTGTAGCATATTTGTCTCATCTTAAATAGAAATCTGCTGGATTTTTTTAAATGTAGATGAATATATTCAGCTCATTTATCTGTTATTTGGACCTAGGTAATCTACCTAGGAAATTCAAGGCCAGTTCCTCCAGTTTAAAGACCTTTTCAGTGTTTTTCTGCTAACTGAAAGATATTTAACTTGAGGAGAAACAGTCAGTATATTTATCATTAATTATCTGGCTTTGCAAACACGGGCTGCCAGTGGGCACCATCAGCTGCTGAAAATTCTTTGGAGAAGGAGAATCCTCACAGGGCTCTGTCACATGTGGGGCTCACTGGGGACATTCATTTGGGGAAATATTCAGTCACCCTCCACAGCTCACTCAAATGCTGGGAAATATTCTGAAAGGGCACAAGAAACAAAACTGTATGTGGGCATGGAAAAGGCTGCATGGCCAGGGACTGAGGAACTGATTTAAAAACATGAGAGTTTTGTAATTTTGAGTTCCATTCTATCAATAAGCAGAATTGACTGATTTGCAAAGTCAAATAGAACTGGAGAAAGCAAAGTTTTCCAGGATGGGCAGGATGAGTATCCTCACTGAAGTTTACCTCAAACTTGGTGAAACACTAAAGAAATTGCAACATCTTTGTGAGATAAAGAGAGTTTGTTTTAACATCAATAAGTAACAGATGGAAAGGATGCTTTGTAAAGAGGCAGACATCCACAGGAAGAGAAGGTGAATGGAGCTTCAAGGCAGGAATATGTCTAATTAAATCCAGTAAATCACTTCCTCTTTATCAATAGGGGAGAACAGGAGAAGGGAGGCCAGGTGGAATGGCTTTACTGATGATGTAGCTGCCACTGGGAGAAAGCCAAGTTGCAGTTATAAAGGATTACATTTATTATTAGCTACTAGATGATAAATTTGTACTGATTTCCCCTGAAGAGAAAGTAGGCTAAAGAGACCCAAGATGTACTTATAAGACACAGATGTTGACTCAATACAATGGATAAAAGGGTTCTCCTGTAGTGAGGAGAGATTAGCTGGACAGCATCCCTGAAGGTTGTACATTTAGCATGTGAACAGTGAAAAACTGGAGCACAATAACAATGGAAGATAAATTTGAAACAGCTGAAGTAGAAATGAGATCATATAGGACCCTTTCAAGGATACTTTTTTTCTTTCCTTTTAATGACCTTAGTGGACTTGAAAAACAGTAGTTTGTCATAAGCTTTTAGTTAAGACTGTGTTTAAAGTTATTTTAGAAGTATTGAAGAGATAAAACCCCTTTTGTTTTAAGGTTTGGCTTAAGTACCCAGTGGATAATTCTTCCTCTACTGCTTTCCAAACAGGTGTTCTCCCACTTCCCTTTGAAGCCTTGGTGCTGCCACTGTCAAGGATCCCATCCAATAACTGCCCATTCAAGACAACAGACTAGTTTAAAAACTTGTTTTAAACACTTTTGCACCAGAACCATATGCTGCATGCTTAGATATACCAGAATAAATTCAGAGAAGTCCATGGAATTAACCTTGTTGGAACAGAGAAATCAGAATGTAGCTTAGGATATTGGATGTTACATTTTT
Source organism: Sturnus vulgaris (assembly GCF_052056855.1). Lineage (NCBI taxonomy): Eukaryota > Metazoa > Chordata > Aves > Passeriformes > Sturnidae > Sturnus > Sturnus vulgaris. The sequence continues at coordinate 5,404,924 of NC_142254.1, read as the reverse complement.
TTAAACAGCATATAGATCCTCAGTTGATGAGAACTGCAGGTCTCAAGGAGAGCACAGCCAGGCTTCACACAGACTTCTCTGTCTGCCCTCTCTACAGATTGGTACATCCCTCTAAGGAAATTATCAAAGACTTCCAAAGCATGGGAGTGGCCCAGGAAGTGTAGATGATGTTTGCAATGTAGATGCAGCTTGAGGATGCAGACCAAAGGCACTGTGGATGCTGGGATGTGGATGCTGGGATTCAGAGTTTGGGCTCATGGCCATCTTTTGATTTGGGCACATGCAGAATGTGTGCAGATGAAAATAGTCCTTTTTACCTGGATGTTTTCCTCGATGCTCAGCTTCACTCTCTAAGTGATTTGCAAATGTCCATTAGTCCTCCACAGAGATAATGAGTCTTTTTTTCAGCATGCTACAAGCCAGGCATTCGTATTCTTTCCTAAACATTGAATAAAACATTGTGGAAAGAATAGGAACTTAGCTTGTATCAATTAATCTCTTAATTCAGCATGCTGCAAGTAACTTCACATGCACATCTTACAATAAAAAAATACTGGAAAGCACTGAGTCAGTCATAACAAAGCAATGTTAGTAGAGTCTTTAAAAATTTGACCTGCAAAATAGAGTATTATATTGGAAACTTAGGATGGCCATGAGAAAAAAAAAAATCTCAAAGGAGCAGATGCACAGCTAGTTTAGAGAATTTATTGGTTTAGCTTTCACATCAAAATTAGCAGCAAAAGGAAAAGGTTCTTTACTCAGGAGAGTTCAATTTGTCCATTGTTTTACCATTTTTGTGCCGTAAGCGAAAGGCACGGTGCTTTGTGTTCGGAATGGATCCAGCAGATTCCAGCCACAGAGCCTGCGGTTTGCCAGCTCCAGGAGCTGTAAATTTTATAACTGTGCGCCCCGCGGTCAGAGCTGCTGAGTGTTGTGTCTGAAGTCAGGTGGTTGGTGTGTTAAAGGTAGACATTAAACAGTTCTGTTGAGGAACTGGAAATGTTTAAGGAGGTTGTTTGCCAGCTGTAAATTTGGGAGCAAATGCCAGTTGGCTGAAAAGATGCTGGAATGCGTCCAGTTAAGTAGACTAGCGCTGGAGGTCTTTCCAAATTTGTAGGTCTGATAACTTGGCTGAATATGCAGACTTCAGTTATTGGGTTGTTAAGAAGGGGCTTTATAATGAATGCTTGAAAATACGATAGAAAACTTTTTATATGCTCGTTACTTTGGCAAAATTGCAACTTTGCAATAGTATTGCATTCCTGGTGAAAACTCGGTCTGACATTATACATCGTGTACTGTTGTTCAGCTGAGTGCCAGGGACTTCAAAGCAGATTTTCTTTTGTGCCCTGCAATATTTCTGTCTCCAATACTATTCCATAGTTTGATTTTGCCCTTTTTCTGCATAGCTGGGATGATACAGGAGGAGAGACACCTGACAGTGATGCAGCCCCTGCCTGGTAATCATTCCCTCTGCTGGGTGGGAAGGGGCTCTGGCTTTGGCTGCTGGCCAGGAAATGGAGAGGAAGTTCCCTTCTCCTGCCTGTTAGAATTGTGGCTACTTCCCAATGTGCAAGGAGGGTTGTAGCCCAAGGTCTTAAAATGTGTATGGCCCAGCTTGCCTTGTGTGTAGGGTTTACCCCTCAAGCACTCACCTGGCTGTGAGCTCCCTGCACCATGGTGTGCCTGATCTCTGAAGGGATGCATTCTATGGGTCTTGTTCTGACTCGCCCCAGATCATTCCCTTCCCTCTGCTGAAGCACCAGCAGAATGTTGCTCTAACAGGAGTAAAACTGCCACCCTTACCTTCTCATCCTCCCCCTTTCCTGTTCTGAGCTCTGTGTTCAGAATGCATTCCATCTGTTCCTTGCCTCCACTGTCACAAAGAGCACTTTCAGAAGACAAATGTTCGGTCTAATACTTCAAGATATTTTTATTAGAAAAGTTTTAAACTTTGTTGCTTTTTGGCCACTGGCACAGCACAGCTTTATGACAGTTGTCAGAATCAAATGAGATGAGGACTAACCCTTACATGAGGTTTTGTGGTATGGACAAAACCTCCTCCTCCTTTGACACAGCTTATTAAAAGGCCAGACAGAATTTCAGCCTCTGCACTTGAAGGAACACAGAGCACCTACTGAAATGGGAGAAAGTGTTTCTGGCTGCCTAAGATGCTGAGATCTGTCTAATGCCTTAGACCTGGAGGATGAGTAAATGTAAATTAAAATATTTTGAGGTCTGGTCTGTAAGAAGAACCAGGGAAGACATTGTTTTAAATGAAGAATAGTATTAGAGGGCTCAGTTCTTACTACAGTTAACACACTGTATTTTTTTCCTGAAGCTTTATGCTTCAGATATTTTTCTCAATTTGTCCTTGAGAGAAGAAGAGTGAGCACGTTATTGCAACCTGTTTTATCTGTAATGCCAGTGGACTTGGGGTTCAATATCCAAACTCTAGAACAGCTGTTTTAACAGTTGGACTTTGTGCTGTCAGCAGTTTGATAGATTTGTAAAAATAAAAATGTTACTTTGGCAAAATTGCAACTTTGCAGTACTATTGCATTCCTGATGAAAACTTAGTTGAACATTATACATCCTGTATTCCATTCAGAAGAGATGTTTTCCTTCATTTGAAAGGGCTGTTAAATCTTATCACATTTACATCAAATAATGATGAATAACCAAGGCAAAAAGAAAAGTCCAGAAAAAAGTTACACTGGGAATGGTTTGAATGGAGTCCATCAAATCGGGCACAGAAGCACACTCTGAGGAAGGAGCCTAAAGTGAAATATAGAAGCTTTGTGAGATGTTCAGTAGTGAGCCCCATGTGCTGGGAGCACTGGACACTGTGGAGCTTTCCTAGGGAGCCAGTAAGAGATCCTGAGGTCTGGGGTGCATCTGTGCAGGGCAGAGAGGAGCTGCACAGCAGTCTCAATTCTCATGTTTCCTGATTCCAGACTATCCTGTTTTAATCCTGTTCTTGTAAAATAGTTGTGAGATACACATGCATCTATGACTTACCCCAGCAGATCTGGTAATCCTATTTCTGCCAAGAATTTTCATTCAAAATAGAGCTCAGTAATCACTGAGATCTATTTCTTCCATAACCTCACAGGTACTCTAAAATAGTCATGAATTATGCATGGATAGCTGAAAAAATTCACATGAAATACTGGATTTACCTGTGCTTGAAGGAGTTTCTAATCTGAATCCTCCCAGGAGAAGGCACATACTCTAAAATTCATTTGGAAGTACTTGCCTTTTGCAGCCCTAATTGCTGCATCCTCAGTTTGGATCATTATTGAGGTTCCCTGACTGAAATAAAATTTTTGGCTACTAAGAATGGAAATCATAGCATCCGTTTTTCTTTCTTGTAGAAAAGTAAACACTGTGCACTCCAGATCCTTCATGTGTTCAACATTATTGAGCTGCAGGTCATGTAAATTTGGTCTGAATTTTCACTGTCATGGGCAATTTCTGTTTTCCAATAGGGACATTTTCAGAATACCTTAAAACCCTTGGCTACATTTCAAAATGTTATTATATTCCTCAGTCTTAAACAACATAAATGTGAGTTTGTTGCTATTTTATGAAACCAGTCTCTACAGAGATCAGTTCTACTTGTATGGATTGCTTAAATGCTCAGGTCAGACATTATATAAACTTCACTGATAAGTTATTAATATTTTGAATGGCAATTATTAACATAGACTTGAATTGTACTTGAAATTCTAATGCCTATCAAAAAGTATATTTAGGAACTGAGGTTAACTGCACCTGCTGTGACAAGTTCCATATTGGTGAAGAGTTAAAACTCATTAGAGCACTGTAACTGTAAACTCCCATACTATTTCTACTAGGTGTGGATATAAATGCACTTTTCTGCCAAAAGTTTCTAAAATGAATGTTGTTAAGTAGAAATTTCGCCCCAAATTTAGGCATGTGTCAGATGTTCATGCATCTTGCAATGATTATAATTCAGTCTTGAAATGAATACAGTGAATGAAAACTGCAATATAATTCACCACTAAAATAGTACACCCTTGAGAGCTGGGCTCCCTGAGTTAAATGACAGAGATTGTTATTATAGTCAGTAATCACACTTTCTATAAATTTTCGAACACATTATGCTGAAATAGTGAATAAAAGATTTTTCCAGTCCTTTTTGCCTCTGTAGACACTCAAGGACAGGTTCTCTCCTGCATTGAAGCTTTATCAGCTTCAATCACCATGAGAGAAATTCTTGCTGAGGGTCTTGCAAACAAAACTTATCACCAGTCTGCAGAGAAAAATTTTATTACAAGAAAGAGACTTGTGTTTTATACCCTCAGCCTCAAGAGCTGAGGAGCCATCCCCAGCCCCACAGCTGTGCTAAAGCTTCTGCCAGGAGAGCATTTGAGTCCTGCTTGGTGGGCAGAGGCTTCCCCTGTGCTAGATGTTGCATATAGGCAACACCTGACAAAGGAAGGCCAGGTAGAATCACAGCTCAGGCCTGTTACTTCAGCTGAGCACAAAAGGAGTTGGAGGTAGAAAATTCAGCTGAATGGGAGGTAGAAAAACAAGTTATGTCACCATGGGGTGCTCACATTGTGGTGTGTGGTGGCTGGTTGAATTATGTTTGCTGTGATTTAAAACTAGAATGGGCTAACTGCTGAAAAGGGGCTGGTTTTTACAATAAAAATCCTCTCCTGCACCTGCCTGGGGACTCTGCATCACTACAGACCCTCACCCAGGACCAGCCTGGACTTCGGTTACTAAAGAGAGGAGGTGTCTCCCATGCCCAGATCCCAAATCCAGCCCCCACCAGTGGCTCCCAGTGAGTGCAGGGAGCCGCTGGGTCAGGGGCAGGGCAGTGCAGGAGGCTCTGGGGGTGATGTTCCACCTCTGCTGAAGGCACTGCTGCTTCTCTGACCCAGTCACATCCCTGATTTTCAGGAGGGGACTGTGTTTCTACACCCACTCTTACAGACCTGCAGGTGTTGGTCCAGGCAATGCTTGGTGTTTAGGAATTGCTTTGATGGTCTTTCCTTTGGGTTTCCATAAAATCCTCTCACGAGCATGCTGTGTGTCCATGTATTTTGTGTATATCTTGTTTCGTTCATCTTCCTTCAGACTGACAGAATCCTTTTCTTACCTCCTCCCCACTTTAAAAAAAAAAAAACAAAACCAAAAACAAACTCCAAATATCCCTCTACAGATCCTGTTACAAGGCAAAAATCCTGGGATTTCTTGGGAATATACATTTGCCAAAACCAGCACTGAAAACAAGACATCTGTCAGAAAACACAGCTACTCCTGGGTGACAGTGCAGTCTGAGTGCTCAGTGACCTGTGGTGGTGGTAGGTGACTTTCCCATTGCCAAGCCTCTTCTTTGTCATTGTTTTTGAAAGCATCTCAAATCTTTTCAGCTGCCTTTAATTTTACAAATATCTATTGATACATACAGGGGGTTACACTGAACACCTGGTCCTTATTTTTTTTTTTAATCTGATAACTTAGAATGCAGAGGAAATAACTTGGTATTGCTTTTAGAGTAAAAAATATTCATGCCAGTGAGTCAGTCTTTTTTGTTTAGGTCAACCCATATGCATATCATATCTTCCTGTTGAAATAATGTGGAAATTAATTATCCACTTTGATTTCCTCTTGCACAGACACCTATTCGTTTTTATAAATCCTGCCTGTTTTGTCAGTGAAAGTAAATCTGTATGTAATGAAAGCAAAAAGCTGGCATGTGGGAACACTGTAATACCAAAAGATACAACTGGGCACTGAAGGAAATGTTCCTGTATTGGCAAAAAGTTCAGGTGAAGTTCAGGAGTACCTTGCTGGTGCATTGTCAGAACTTCACAGCAACTCAGTTAATGTTTTATGGAAGAAAGATCCACCAGGAGCATTGCAGACATAAAATATGACAGCTGTATTTTCTTCCTTCCCTTTAAAAGGCTGCAGCATGGATATAAAAATGATGAAAACACCCTTGTTTCCAAATTTGATTCACTGTGCCCATTGAACCATGTGTGAGGTGAATGACAGGTCTCAGTGAAAAGATAAATCTATAAAATCACTTAAGGCATTTCTGTAATTGTCCTGCTGCTGACACTTGACTGAGTCTAAGGTACAGGTACCTGCACAACTCTGTAGAGATTCACTGTAAAAAGTTTACAGAATGTTTATTTTTAGTTTTCAAGAGTGTGAGGAGGGCTCTAAGCAAGCACTGCTAGTGTCTGCAGGGCATTAGGATTTGAATAATTATTAATTTTTGCTGGGGGAACAGTCAGCAAATCAGTTGTTTATAGCTAAAAAGTTTTATCTGACTTCAGTAATATCTGTGCTACAGAGAAGGAAATCAATGTTAAAAACATGCTGCCACATAAACCTTTATTTTATTTAGTTCAAGTCAGTGCATTTGTAGCAAGGATGGGTTTAGGCTTGTTTAGTTAAAATTGTTCCCTACTCCTTTTTTCTCTTACATTTCGAATACATGTTTATTACAGTGTATTCTTTTCTAATACTTCCACAGGGCACATTACAGCAAAAGCAATTTGTTTGGAAGATCATCGTGCACGGGTCAACAGCTCCTTTTGTGGCCCCAGGACGAAGCCTTTAAGTGAAACAAAACCGTGCAACACACATCCCTGCCCAGCCTAGTAAGTTCTCTGGGGTTTTGTGCCTGCTGGAATTGTTTTCCTGCTGGATGAGCCCCTCGTGCTCTGCAGATGGGAAGCAGGAATTGTTTAAGATGTTCTGCCCAAAGCTCTTAGGGGGGTTTTGTGTCTGATGCCTAAAGCAAGGGCTCCTGAGGGCTCTGTCCCTGTGCTGGGGTGACACAGGGCAAATCCAGCTTTCCCAGGGGCTCCTGCTGCCACCTTTCCTTGTCTTGAATCACTGAACACATTTCCTGAGTACAGTGCTACTCCCTGTGTGGAAGCTCAGCCCCATGACTCACATTCCACATATTAGATTAGGTTAAAAGAGTCTTGTGCAGTGGAATTCGTGATTTTTGGACAAAATGTCCCACGAAGAGGGCTGTCTGAACCAAATGAGTTGTCAGCAAAAACAACAATTTTGTGGTGCCCACAAAAATACATATGAAGGCATCGCTTTTGTGAACAATCTTACTTTCTAAAAGATGTAAGAAAGGCGAGGTGCAAAGAAAGACATTGACATATAGATAAGCACTTAGAACCCAGCTGGTCTGAATCAATTTAAAAACCAAGGGATTTACACTGATTTATAGTAGCTGAAGTAGGGGTCCTTTGGGAGGAAAAAAAAAAAAAAAGTTGTGTGCTCATATAATTAAACACAGTATTATGTGGCTTAGGGTATAAACAGATAGATTAAAGGACACAGTGGCAATCTTTCTTCTGCTGGTTATGTCACTTTTGGATTCCTGACTTTGCAACCTCAGTATTATTTTAATTTTATATTAAAGATCAGAAAAGCTGTATTATGTTGGACAGGACATTTAAACCTCTGGAACAGGAGATTTTCTAAAGGAATATGTTGAAAAAATTAAGAGTGTTTCAGTCAGTGGGAAGTAAATACACTTGAAGGTGCATTGAAGCAGAAGAAATGGAGGAAGGGTCCAGACCTGGCATCATCTGCTGGTTTTACTCTGGGGTGATAAAAGCAACAGTAAAAGCAGTTGGCTAAGCCTGCTCCCATATTTCATAAAATATCCCATTTAATGATGTGTAATAGGAAGCATTCCTCTTCCCCCAGTCTAGGAGAGGATGGTGGGGTAAAGCAAAAAGATGCATATGTTCTGCAGTGACTTTGGTTTTACTTAAAAATCCATACCTTGCAATATGTTGAACATACTGAAAAATAGTCCAGTAATGGTTTGGAATTTCCTGCAAATTTAAAGAGTACAGCAGAGTACACAAAACTCAAATGCCAAATTACACACTATGACCACAAAACGATAGAGATAAGGTTTAAATAATGGTACCTTGTGACATGAGAGCCCATGTTACTGCTTCAGCAGTTTCTTTAGATTGCATTTAGCCACATGGTTTTCTCAATACCAATTTTAAGTAATCTTTGTAGCCAAACACAATCTTTTCAACTTATCTTCTGCCAGGACTATTTTTATGCAATGAACACAGAAATATATTGTCTGTGATGTCTCCAGGAGTCTGTCTAAGCGTTCTGCTTACCTTTGTTTTGATGTGGCATCATTATGCTACAAAGCTCCACCCAAATCAGATATATTTATATTGACCACACACAAAATTTCTATTTCTGATAGCCTGAGATCTTGATGTATTTTGAACATCCACTGCTATATATTTACTGTGAAAATGCTGAATATCCATTCTGACACACAGTACAATGTTTTCATACTGAAAACATCACAGCTATTCTATGATTTACTACTTTGAAACAAAATGAATGAGTTTATCCCTAAAAAGAGTACAAAAAGAAAAGATGTAAAAGCCCCAAGTACCTCTAGGGAAAAAATTTTTCAACTCACTAATTAATTATTCTTAAAATCTTTAGGACATATAAATGCATGGAGGATCTACATGTAGGACCATGCCTTAAATTAACAGGTTGCCATTCAGCTGAGTGAAACTGTGCCAGGATATCTCTGCTGAGGAATCTGCCCAGAAACTCACAGCATGCAATATTTCCCATAAACCCAAGACTGCCAAAAAAAAAAAAAAAAAAAAAAAAGGATTAATAAATACCATGGGGGAAACAAAAGAATGTTTAATAGCCAGCAAATAAAGCAAACCCAAATACACCAGGCAAAACAGGCAGGGGAAGGAGGTGACAGATGAGATACAAGGGTGTCAGTTTGGAGACATAAAAGAGGCTCCAGACTTGTAAAGGTCAGTGAGGAATAATTGCTGCATAAGAACAAAGGCTGATTAGTCTGAGTGGGACCAAACTACTGTCCCACACAGAAAGGCACCAGCACTGCACACTGCTGTTGCTGGATTTCAGAGCTGCCAAATCTGGTCATAATTATTTCGTTATTTGAACTAATGAAAGATACTCTTGGATCGCAGCCCAGATAATCTTGGAAAATGGAAGTTTACTAGAGGACATTAAAGTAGGTTTACTGCCCTCTCTTCTGTGAAGAGGGGAACTTTCTGGGCAGTTATGCTGAATAAACTCTTAAAATGAACATTTTGGTCACTCCACCAATGACCATTGTCAGAAACATCAAGGCAAACAAATTAAAAGTTATAAAATGGATTAAAACTCTTTTCTGAGAAGTTTGTAGTTCAATGGCCCAAATATTTATAAATCAGACAAAAAGGAAACTTCTGACGTGTTCTGGAATTACATAACGGCTGACTTTTCACATTAATATTTCTTTGTCCTTGAATTAGTGCCTTTTACATTTCTCAGTACTTTTGGCAGTTCCTGAAGCTGCTAGACACTGAGAGCTGGGATTTCTTCTAATTCCCAAAGACATTTTTCAAAAATAGGCTTTTTATGAATTTTTTAAAAATTAAAATAAGCTTTGTTTTTCAGGCAGCTGTGAATAGACAGGCAAATGGGATGCTGTGCATCTTTCACACAGGACAAAAAAGCTTTCTTGTCATTAAAACTGTATCTAAGCAGCAATTCCAGAGGTCACAGGATTGATGCTGTGAGAAATTGTGGAAGCAGGATAGGCCAAGTGGTCAGATGTGAGATAAGAACCTTTTCCATGACATAAATTACTAAAAAATTGTCAAACTGTTTAAAAATCTTCAGTTTAATTTCAGTGCTGAATAAGACTTCTCAATGAGTAATCATTTAGTCATTCATAATTTCTTCTGCTTTTTCACTTCTGTTTTCCTATCTGGCTGTGATTATGGTCTTACATTGGAAGCCTTCAAGGACAGAGACACTTGGTTGAATGTTTGCAAAAGTGTCCCACAAGGCCCGGGGACCCACTCAGAGCTTCAAGAATAGAAATAGTGAGCAGCTCCTGGCATTTCACAGCTGAACTTAGCCCAAGCCATTGGCAGTAGCCCCTCAGACTTTGTGTCACTTGAGGGACGTGACGTGTGAACTGCAGCGTCCCTGTGCCTGAGCACACATTGCCCGACAGCTTGTGCTGCTTAAATTGCCTCTGTTTTATTTAGATTCTGCAGCAACTGTCTGCCAGATTTATTAGTCTGAGGATATGTAAATCATTGAGTCAGAGAATCATAAAGTCACAGCGTGCTTTGGGTTGGAAGGGACCTTAAAGCTCATCCAGCCCCACCCCAGCCATGGCAGGGACCCCTCCCACTGTCCCCAGTTCCAGCCTGGCCTTGGGCACTGCCAGGGATCCAGGGGCAGCCACAGCTGCTCTGGGCACCCTGTGCCAGCCCTGCCCACCCTGCCCAATATCTGGTCTAAACCTGCCCTCCTTCAGCTTAAAGCCATTCCCCCTTTTCCTCGTGCATTCCCGTGTGGAAAGTCCCCCTCCAGCTTCTCTTCCAGGCTTCCCTCAGGTACTGGAAGGCTGCATTAGGTCACCCTGGAGCCTTTGTTTTTCCAGGCTGAACAACCCCAGCTCTCTCAGCCTTTCAGAGCCTTTTCATTTCCTCAAGACTCCAGTGACAGGACTGCTGCTTTTAGCAAGTTCTTTTTGATGAATGTGGGCCAGTATGGTTTGACAGAAATGCCAACATTTGTCACCCTGTATGAGTGGAGTGTATCTCAGCCCAAACACGGTTGGTATGTACTTGGCTAAATTCTATCTTAGCTAATTAGATCTTCTAATTATATCTTCTAAATCCTCCACCAGCCTCAATGGCAGCATCTCTTTCAGCCCCTGTGGAATTCCAAATTCCAGGTCAGATTCGTAGGCAAGCTGGTTGTAGTGGATAAAAGTTATAAATAAACAATACTTGCTTTTCTAGTTGAGTGACTTATATTTTATCTCTAGCAGAAAGTTCCATGCGTTGAAAATAGATTATATAACTGCAGCTTTTTGATTGCTTGAACAGATACCAGGAGATAGGCTGAGCAGAACCCCTGGATAATTCACATTTGATAGGTGGCTGGCTTTATTGATTTTCTAAGCTAATTGCACTGCTGTGTTTCTAACCCACGTTTCCTCCTTTAAGCTGGTCAGCAGGTGAATGGAGCACATGCAGCAAGTCTTGTGGAGGGGGACAGCAAAGTCGCCTCATTCAGTGTGTCCAGAAAAGGGCTTTCCAAAGAGAGGAGGTGGTGGCCCATTCCCTGTGTCCTGTCAGCACCCCAGCACAGGTACAGGTGTGCAGTAGTCAGGACTGCCCACCCGAATGGAGCCCTGGCCCGTGGTCTCAGGTAATTTGGAGAAAATTTACATTTTTGTCTGCTGGCATAATGAAAATACTGCAAAAAATTCTCCTCAAAAAGAAGAACAGTGCAAACTTTGTGGAGATCAGTGCTTTGCAAGTGGCTTTTTTCTTGAAGATAATATGTAAACCATGTTTGTATAAACATGTAAACTAAATGTGCATTGTAACCAGCCTTCAGAAGAGCTGGCACACAAGGCCTTGCCAGAAATGGGCTCGTGGTATTCTTTTAGGTACATACAAACAGATGGATTATTCTTTCTGCATTCATAATTTAAGGCTCTGTGAATTCTTCAGACCAACAGCTCCTATGAGATTACTTCTCAAGCAGTATTAACTTCTCTCAGAAGTGGCAGGCAGTCAAGGAATGAAGAAATATTTGGGATTAGAGTTGCATATTAATGCACACGTGTATATGGATTGTGGGGTGATAAATTTGTGATTTACAAATTCACTACTCACTTCTGTGCTTTTGCCTTTGTTAGAGTAACTCTCCTGCAAGCTGTGCTGCTGCAGGTATTGCCATGAGGGCAAATTCCTGTGTGCACACCCTGCTTTACACACCTGGCACTGAAATACCTGAGCTAGAACCACACAAAACTCAGCTCTGCTCCATATTTCACTGCTATTGGTGCTGTTCGTGTAAGGATAAAGGAAGTACTGACACATCTAGGGTGTAAGACAGGGCTGGCAGTACCCTTAGAAAAGGATCTACATTCATTTTATTTTTCCATCTTCATTTAGTGAGATTCAAGATGGATTTTTATTAGCTGGAAAATGTATTACTTATGTGTTCTGTTCTTGGTACTGTTACTCTTTAGGTGTTCAAGAGCATCTTGATCTCAGCACTCCCAGCTGAGCACAAACTGCCCCTACAGGGGCAGTAACAAAGGAGTAACTATTCAGTACTCCAGCTCCACACTCAAAAAATGAACTTTTTCTTCCATTGTATCTGAAAGAAACCTGAGCTGGCAGAAGATTATATAAACCAGGTCTGCAAATGCATTCACACTTTCAAATTTCCTTTTGTCTAAGACACATAAGTAAATCGATTGATAAATAAAACAATTATGAAAAATCTGTTTTCCTCCTCTTTAAGAGGTGTAAAATTCAAGTTGCGATTTTCAAATAAGGCCACAAAAATTAAGTTCACCAGTCCTGCTGAAATGCAGTGAACAGGCCTACTGAACAAGTTAGTAAAGGTATTAAGATTCAGCTGAAAACTGTTATAGTGCAGACTTAAAGGTGTTAAGAGGAAAAAAAATGTAAAATCATAGAATCACAGAATGGTTTAGGTTGGAAGGGACCTTAAAGCTCATCCAGCCCCACCCCAGCCATGTCAGGGACCCCTCCCACTGTCCCCAGTTCCAGCCTGGCCTTGGGCACTGCCAGGGATCCAGGGGCAGCCACAGCTGCTCTGGGCACCCTGTGCCAGCCCTGCCCACCCTGCCAGGGAACGATTCCTTCCTAATGTGTAATCTAAACCCAGCCTCTCTGCACAAATCAGGGTCGTTTTAAATGAAAAGATTATTTTCTTTGTTTGGGGAAGGATTAAAGCCATAGATTTTCAGCATGCAGACATTTCTGTTGCATCCTCAGCACAACGGTGCTTTCATGAAATCTTTTAAAAACATTTGTAATTTGATACACGGAGTGACTCTGCCTTGGAACGTGCCCCGTAATTACCAGTAGGAAGAACGGTTAGAAGAGGATGCAAGAAGGTAGGAAGTTGGCAGCATTATTTCAGGGCTCTTTGCTTCATTTCATCACAAATGGCTCATTCAGGCATTTTGCTGTATGTAAGGCAGTGCAAACCACAGCATGTTCCACTGAACCACGGCTCAGCAATGCATATTTATTCTGGTGACTCGTCCTAAGCTGCAGCTGGCAACTAAAATATCTCCCAACGATTGTCTGTATCAGATTCTGTCTTGTGAGATTCCTTTGGTGAAGGAATTATGTATCCATTCCCTGGGCAGTTTTTTCTGCCTCAATCTCATCCCTCTAGGCCGAGGTGAGGACAAAATGACAAATAGCTGAGAGTATCTTGCCATGGGAGATTCTGTGATGGGAGCTTAGGACCAGTTTTCAACTATGCTGAGCAGGGAAAAAAGCATTTTGCTCACAAAAGCATTTTGCTCACAAAAGCATTTTGCTCACAAGTCCAACTTACCTCATCTACGGAAAAGAGATATTACTTGTCTGTTCTGCATGGGGGCTGAGAGAGTTCACAGCTTACATTAAGAAACATTTAAGACAATGTTTTAGAAGTGACACACAGATGTTACTTATTTACCAATAGAATTTCAAGTTTACTTATATCACGATGGTAGCTGTACAGCCCGTTAGCCATGCTTTCTGTGCTCTGCTGGAAAATGCAAATCATGCCAATTTTCATTTCCTCCAGTTCAAAGAAGTCTTTCTTTCCATCACAGTGCTCCAAGACTTGTGGGAGAGGTATTAAGAAACGGGATGTCTACTGCAAGAGCACTGGTTCTCCCAAGGTGAAAATCTTGCCTGACAGCATGTGTAGCACAGACCCTAAGCCTGAGTCCCAGCAGACCTGCGTGCTCGGACGCTGTCCCAAAAATGACCGGCTCCAGTGGGTGATTTCTTCCTGGAGTGAGGTAAAGTGGTGCAGTTCCATGGCTCACTGCCTGCCCTTGGAAATGCTGGCTCAGGGACACACACAAACCATGGGGAGGAGAGAAAGCTGAGCTGTCCTTTGGCCATCAGGTATTCTAGGCGAGGTGCTGTGAAGCCCAGATGTGGATAGATGTGCCCCCGTGTCTTTGTTAATCACTGGGGTGATGAACACTGGTGAATGACTGGGGTTCATATTTCAGCTATGGAGCATGGGCTCTGTGGGATCAGTTCTGTGATGCTTTTCTAGTGCCGGGTTTGGGGTGTGTGACACATCACCCCCTCCCCTTTATCTGCCTGTGTTTGTGAGGCTGCAGTGCTGTGCTTTGCCTCTGCAGTGCTCAGCCTCCTGCGGGCCTGGCCTGCGACAGCGAGAGCTCAAATGTGGTGAGAAGAGCATCCAGGGGAAATTGATCACCTTCCCTCAGAGGAGATGCAGGAACATCAAGAAACCAAACACCAACCTGGAGGAAGCCTGTAACAAGGGAGCCTGTCCATCACAGACCTTGTACAACATGGTGTCTGGCTGGTATTCCTCGCCATGGCAGCAGGTAGGAATGGGAAATCAGAGGGGGGATGGCACAGAGGAGCTGCCTCCAGTGCTGACGGGCTCCAGGTGCCTCCTGCAGGAGCCATTCCCTAAAGAGGAACACTCCACTCAGCCACTGAGATGGGATGCAGCTGGTCCACATCCATCATGTACTTCGGTGCTGCTCAGTTCTTTGTCCTGAAACTGAAGAATGTCACCTAAAAATGTTATTCGTGCTTGAGAGGCACTACATTCCACACTCATTTTCCAACACTTCCTTCTCAGTCTTCTTCAAAGTGCACTGTGGTTGAACTACTGCATATCTGTATGCACAATGTATTTGAGCATCTGCACAGATTGCCTGGAATTCCCTAAATACTATGATTAATTGTGGGATCAGTCTGTATTTGTTTCTACATTCTTGCAAACAAGCTTCTGTATTTCTGGAACTTATCTACTTTATGAGTCATATATCAATGAGACACGCACTCATTTAATAATATTTACATGAAACAATATATGCCTGACAATGGCAATCAGATGAAAATGATCACATTTATCTTAAAGACAACTTTTCATGAAACACATATGAGTAAAAGGCTTATTAATTTTAAAATACTTCATAGCTCTACCTGCAAACTCATAGTGGTTTTCCCCAGATACTGCCATAATTATGGTTCTGATGGGAGTTTTATCTGTGTTCAGGCAGCAGGGTTGGGCCCACAGGCTTAGAGATCAAAAGAAATCCATGCAGACAATCAGGAACAGGTTTCTGAAATGTTCAGTTTCTGTCTCAATGCCTAAGTAGGGAACCAGATTTTCAGCCGAGTCCTTAAATAACCAAAAGACACGCACATCTTTGCAAAGTTGGTCCTGATGGGGATTGGTGAACAGCAGCACACCTGATCCTGACCCCTCTCGTTTTGAAAGTCTCATCCGAGCCCCTTGAGAGCTGCCCCTTTGGCTTTCAGGGGCTCTGTGGGTGTGTGCAGCACAAGCCCAGGTTGTGTTTTCCCCGGCAGTGCTCGGTGACCTGCGGCGGGGGAGTGCAGAGCCGGAGCGTGCAGTGCCTGCGCCAGGGCAGGCCAGCTGCTGGCTGCCTGCCCCAGCACAAACCAGCTGTCCTGAGAGCCTGCAACACCAACTTCTGCCCAGCCCCCGGAAAAAGAGGTACAGCTCAGCTCAGGATGCTGCAGCGTTGCTGCTTTGAGGTCTACACACAGCAAACATCACCTTTTGCTACACCACCCTTCTGGCCTGTTCCTTCATAAATGGTTTTTTCCCAGACTCCCAGATTTACAGTAACTCTGATATTAACAGCATCTCTTCTTCGCCAAGTGAACCTTCTTAAAGCAGACTTGGGAGTACAACTGGCACTGGAGATTTTAAAAACAGGCATATGTTAAAAGAAGTATGTGAAAAAGTCATGCTGTTTGGTTCTGTACTGCACCTTTATACTCTCTTGTTGAAAAGTACAAGCATTCTATGCTGGTACTGCTTTTGATGAATAATAGTAACTTTGGAACTAGGAGATAAGAATTTGCCATGTACTTTTAGTCTTCCAGACTGCACCCAGCCCCTGGGATTCCAAAATTGCATTGCCTAGAATGTCCTTCTTACTGCCTCTGACCAGTGCATGACATGCAGTCAGGGAACATGAAATTAGGAGCATGAAAATCTCTCCACTTTCATGTCTACTCTATCTCTCCACCTCTTCAGTGTGAGAAAGGAAGGAGAGCTAGAGGTTTTGTGCCACATGTAAGGGGAAGTCTCTCAGTACCACCACAGATGGAGAGTGGTGCATTACCCTGTTCCAGAGATTTGCTTACAGGATGGTTACTGTTTGTGACTCCTTCCTACAAAAGCATGAAAAAAGCTCTTGGAGGTTCATGTTTGTCCCACATAATCTGGTTATCTAGGTATGCTAAAGCACTTTAAACACTGACTTTCAAAATACTGCACATTAATTGACTTGTTACCTTTTAAAAACTGGGAGCTGGAAGCAACCTCTATAAAACCTAGGCTGGATTGCATGAGGAAGGTGGTAATGGAGCTGGGAGCAGAGGTCAAGTTCTGGCCCTGCATCTTGTAAACTGACATTAGCCAACCACCCCCACATCTGCCCCCATTCCTGGCATTCCCTGTGCACAAAAACTCAGTGAGATCCCAGCAGACCATTCTGCTGCATCAGCTCGAGACATGCAGGGTATCAGCCTCATCTATCAGGGGACCTGAATCCAAACAAGGATATGGAGATGAAATGCTCCTAAAAGGGATAAGTAAATACTTCTGCTGTTTTTATCAGTAAATGTTCCTAACACTTCAAATTAACATTCCTAAAAGGTTCTGCTGTACTTTAGAGTTTCTGTATAACTTCCTTTTCTGTTAGGATATAGCAAGGACTTTTCTTTCACCCCTCTTTTCCCCTGCTATATTTCATGTCTGAAGTACTGTCTGTTATTAATTTTGGCCTTGGCCTGTTTCTCTGTCTCCTCACATCTGCAGGAGCCTTTTCCCCTTTATTATACCTGGATCGTCAGGCTCTAGAGATCAATTATCTCCTCGCTGCTCTCTAACTATCTCTGTAAAGCAGCAAAAAGAGAAGAAACCAGCTGTGCTGGAATCACACTGAAGCAAATCAGTCTCTATTATCAGCCATGCAGCTCCAGCTCAGTGATCACAGGCAAGAAATTAATGTTTCAGGGAGAGTTTGCACACTTTCCTCAACAAACTGGGTCATTTCCATCCCTCTCTAGATGCAGTCATGGTCACCGTAACTCGTAGTAAATCCAGCTGCCTCAGATGAATGAACATCTAAACAACTTATAAATACTTGGGTAAATAGAAATAAGGAACCTGACTGCCTGATCCCCATCCACTGAATTTTGTGGGACTCCGTGCTCCTTCCAATAGCCCTTGGATTAGGTCCCAGTTTCAGCCATACCAATATTAGCATTGCCCTCTGATCTTCAAAGGGGGCATGAAGATTTATTAACGTGGCTTCCTCTGTGCTTATACTTTTTCTTCAAACAGTAATTTATTTTTTTTTTTAATTTACCCTTTCATGGCAAGAGAGCTCCTTCCTGTCTTCATAAAACCAGCTTTTTTCCTTTGTGTGGTGTGTGGTTTTCATCTCTTGTCTGCTTTGGGTCCTCCCAAATTCTGTCTGGTGGCAGCAGGTGAAGGAAAGGGAAGGCTGGTGCTGAGCTCCCAGCTGGATCCCTCCTGGCACTCCCTGCAGAACAGAAAGGCAGAGCTGTGCAGTGGGAAGGCTGCAGTTCAGTCCTGAGCTCCCCAGCTCCCATTCAGGAACAGTATTTTCTTTCTGTACCATTAGAATTTAAAGACAAGCTCATGTTTTGAAAACCTGAGGAAAATTTGGCATATTTTAGAAGAATTATTATTATTAAATAATTTTATTTTTCATTCAAATAAATGTGAGGATGATAAAGGCATAAAAAAATCACCTTTGCTTTCATATAAAAGGGAATAAAAAAGAGCAGTGGTGATTAAACCAAAGAAGATGCTGTAGAGAGATGGAGATGCCTCCTGGCCCACGGAACATGCAGGAGTTGTCTGTGCTCTGTGAGGGAGCATTTATCTGCTGTGACTCAGTAACTGATCTGAGAATGCAGACAGTGGTGCCTAGATTTTTGTTCAGTCTCCTTGTAAATTCCTTTTATTGACCATGTAAACAGTAGTTCTGAGAGTTGAACGAAATCTTTTCCCATGCTCGCAGGAGATTTCAGTTTAGCTATAAATTTTGCTAAACCCCATTGAGTCTTACTGCTCTCTCAGACATGGTGAATTTGTTTATAAATCACCCGTATGAATCATCACTCTCCTCTTTTAAAGAAACATAAAGCATCCACTGCAAAACTGGAGAGAGGAGCAGCTATGAGATGCTTTTAAAGCACTGGAGCTGTGTGTATAAATTATATCTGTACATGAATTGAAGAGCAATAGGATTTTAATTTAAAAATATAATTTGGCTGTGTTTCTAACTAAAAGCTGGGCTTTTGAGAACTGACCATGGTTAGCAAGTCTCTTCTCCCATTGCACTTAATTAAGATTTTGCCAACATGGCATAGTCAAAGTCCTAAAAGCCTGACTCGTGACACCTAACTGCAGTGTCTGAGGAAAGAGATTTCTGAGGTTCCCTGCAGAGTGGAAGGGAGAGGAAAAAGTCTCTCCAGAAAGTGCTGGAATGCAAGCCTGGAGCAGAGCACTCTGTGCAGGGCCCAGGCATTCTGAGTTCTGTGTGCAATAAACTCCATGTGATGATGATGATGGCAACCAGCAACTGGTATCAAATATGGATGGACTAGGCTCATTTGAATGAGTACCTGGCTTTGGAACAATATTTGTAAACACAGATGGCTTTTTTTTATCCTCTAATGTGGAACTTGCTCTTGTCTTCCTGAGCTACAAAGTGTGCTCCAAATTTTTTAATTCCCTCAGATTTTGAACCCCTATAATATTATCTCTGTCTCAATCAAGTTAACAAATCTCCTAACAAAAATGTAATGGCTCTTAAGATAAAACAAGAAACTAGTATTTTTGAGATGAAAGCTCATTCATGTTTCCTCTCCCTTGATCGAGTCACTCATTGTGTTTTTAATATTACCAAAGTCATACAAGGGTGTGGGACTATTGCCTGACTTGCAGACTTGCTAAAACACAGTCTTACCATATTGCTTGGGTTCCTCTCCTTCAGATGATCCTTCCTGTGTGGATTTCTTCACTTGGTGTCATCTGGTGCCCCAGCATGGTGTCTGTAACCACAAATTTTATGGCAAGCAATGTTGTAAATCATGTACGAAGAAGAACTGACAGCAGCGTGTTATCTGAACCCTTCAGTGACAGGATTCTCTTCTTCAATCTGTGTTGGAATTATCTCTGCTTTGAGGCAAGACATGGTGCCACATAAACCACTGATGGAAGAGACATTTTTTTCTAAGGGAATGTCTGAGGTACAGTAATTGTTGAATATATGTTGAAAAAGGAATGTTTCTTTCTTATTTTTTTCTTAATTTGCTGACCTCACTAAAGCACAGGGTACTATGGATCACTTGAACACTGAGACTCGAGGGGAAGTTCTTCTTTCTTTAAAAGTGTCATTTTGCACTGTCTCATGCTACGAGGAAGAAATCAAGGCAAGGGAGCCTTTTTTTGGCTGATTTACCAGAATGCAAAGCAGGAGAGCTTGGGAGCTGGAGGAGGAAGGCTGCAGCGTGGCAGCAGGACAGACCTCACCATCAGGAGCATGTCCTTCCCTGTCTTTTGTGACTGTTGTCCCAGGGTGAGGAAGCTGTTTGCTGCCCCAGAGGGACACCCACGGCTGGGGGCTGGAGAAGGCAGGTTCACACGTGTGGCCACCAGAAGTAAATCGTGCACTACAATGATACTATGGTGCTTCTCTACCAGAAACTTGCTGCTGGAAAAGCAAGTTGTGCATCATGCTAATGTTTTTTATAATTTTTGAAGAATTCGTTTTCTGCTTCATGTAGAAACTCAGAGGTGGTTAACTAGTAACTTGAAATGTATTTCTAGAAATATGCAGCGTTAGACTATTTGGACTTTTAATATTGCTGTGTTACAAGTAAAATAGAATTTCATATTTCAACTAACTCAAGGAACTCGGATTGATTGAGCCCAATGGTTATGTTTTCAACTTTCTAAGCTCATTAGATACATAATTTTAAAATTTAAACTTGATATTTTAAAGTAGTTTTGTTTCAGAAGCTAGATTGTTTGAATGCCAAGATACAGAAGAATGTCTTTCTTCTAATCTCAAATCTCTCTGCAAATTTTGATTCATCCATTACCCAAAGGAAATAACAGGAATATTATAGTCCATTAATTCATGCTGAACTTCTCTAAACAGTTATTTATTCACGTCACACAAAAAAAGCATGAAAAGATAAGTGGATTATTTACTTTTACCAAATAAAAGTCAATCCTATTTTTATACACTCTCCTTGTAATTTAGTTCAGAATCCACCAGCAAACAAAAGAAGTGATATTTGTGGCTGTTCAGTATCGAGATGTTGATGGCACCATGTATCAAATGGTGCCATTCAGAAAGTTTCAGCACTGAAAAAAAAACCCAACCTGTTTGCCAAACCCATTCCGAGACAGAGCTGTGTCCTACTGTAATTTTCTGGGGAGTGCCTATGAGGGACATATTTATCTGATTCCACCCAATCCCACAACTTTGTTTGATGAATGTAGTTCAGTTTGAGTGTTTTCTTAAAGTATGGTTTCAGTGTAGGATTAGCCAGCTCAGCACTAATGCCAGACAGTGGTCACTTAAAATTAGCAGTTCCTCTGAAACAATTTAAATTAAAAACATATATTCTGTGATACTTTGGGAAATTATTGGAAACATATCTCAACCTACACTGCTCTGTCTTGATATTGGACATTGTGTAATTATAACCTTTTTTCTAGGAAAACTACAAGGTTGTTTTTGTTTTGTTTTTATAATTGTGTCCTTTTTATTATTTGATGTAAAATAATTAATTTATTAATGCATAGCTTTTCCTTTATATTTCTTTGCTCATTTCCTTAAGTGAGAACTGAGTAAAGAAAATGGTAGTGTCACAAAGTATGAATTATGGTGTAAAAAAAGCAAAAACTATAAGTGTAATATTTAATTATTTTATAAGCTTTGTAATAAAATACTCTAACTGTTTCATTATATTTGGAATTGTAAAATTCATGAATAAAATATGGAGGTTATAAGTATATATCAAGTGTTGTAAATGCTGTGTGCATTCCCTTGCATCTTTGTTGATTTTCCCATAAGGAGAAAGTTATCTGTTTTCTCTGCTGCTGTGTAATTGGGAAATTGTGCCCAAAAAGGAAAAACAGGGCAAAAATCTGTGGTTTTATTTGCATGACAACATAAAAGCTAAAATACACAACAGTGCATCTGCAAGACAAACCTGAGCTGTGGCTCCTCTCAGCAAAGCCAGAGGGAACTTGTGTGTCCAGAAGCAGCAGGATTCTTCCCTGTCCTTACCTGCAAGGTGGTGCTCAAGATAGGGAGCCTCACTCAGCACAGCAGGAGCTTTTACAGCCTCTCCCATCTGCCTGGGGATACTTTATTTTTCTAAAACTGGCTAAGAACTTTCCAGACCAATCCCTCGGAGGGAGGGTATCATTTCACTGATCATTTCAGATATATTCTCCAACATTTTCCCTTCATGCGCAATCACTCGGTGCTCTCACAGAGCCAGATATTCAGAGGGCTGTTGATAGAAATACTGAGCTGCCTCTGACACACAGTGCAATCCAGTAAACAATAATAGATCAGTCTGCTCCTGAAGGACTCCCAGCAAGAGCTCTTTGGAAAGAGATTTGGACTAGTGATTTAAATAATTAATATGCCCACACAGGAATTCAGACTATAAACTGCTTAGTGTTTGGGGACAGAATTTTGGAATTAAAATGAACCAATGGTTGTCAGTGAATTACAGTGTTGGAGGGGGATGTTGAAAGAGGAAATATTGCATAAAGATGTGCTATTGTGTGCTTGGATCCCCCCCAAGTCCACAACTGTTTTATTGCTGAGCCCTTGCAACGGTATTTGGTACACAAAGCTTGGCAGCTTTCTGGAAGTGTATTGCTGCAAGGCTCACTTTTATAGAGCAGAATGAAGTCTTTTCACAAAGGAGTAGATCGATTTCCTGTGGTCAGATTTCATCACTCAGGTAAAGGGTGCATCTGCCCAAAGCTCGTAGAGATATTTAATGAATAGCTTGATTGTGTAAATCAAACTCAGCTGTCTCAGATGCCCAGAAGACATGAAATGCTGGAGACAGATGAATGTTTCACTGCATGTGGTTTTATGGTAACTCGATCCATATCCCATATTTCCTTTATTTTTCAGCAAATCCTATTCAAAAGCATCAAGAAGATAAATTAACATTACTATTTCTATTGTAATTGAAGTGCAGCCTTACAGAGTCACTGGGATGCCGTGTGTTCAGGGCTGTGTGTGCAGGTCATGAGGGGCTCAGAGTCCTGAGTGTGCCACAAGAAACTCAGGAAAAGATCACGTTATTGGGAGCTCGTGGTGATTAGGAGGAGAAGTGCTGCTGGTGGCTCACTGTCTGTGTGGACAGTGCAGGACACCTCCAAGGCAGCTCTGTGCAGGTGAGTTCTGAAGGACCAGTACTGAGGAACTTTATCCTGGCACTCCTTTGAAAGCAGAAATGAGGTGTGTTCAGGGCCGAGTCCTAACAAAGACAGGGACTGTCCCAAAAGGAGGGAAATCCATGTGGATCACTCACCTGCCAGATACTGGGGACTGAGAAGTGAGGATTTGGCAAAGCAGTAAGCCTCCTTCTCTCAAAAACGTCCTGCAATAAGGAGATGCAGCTTCCAGGAGATGCTTTAAATTCCTCCCCAGGCACTACTGTGTGAACATCAGCCAAATCAAGCTGGCCTCCCTGCTTCCTGCACCACTGTGCACCACCACTGTGGATATTCTTCATCCCCTGCTCTTCAGGACAAATCCAGGTCCAGGCTGGGCTGGAATGTGTCCTTTGGTGTAGATCACACTCTGGAGTCCTTCCCCTTGAGCTTCCCAGTGCACAGTCAGTGGCAGAGGGGCAGTGGGACTGACCTGATCCTTAGTCCTGCACAGGGCTCTGATGCAGGAGGTTATTTACAGCATCTGCCTCGCAGTGCCAGGGCAAGCCACAGCCTCTGCCTGGAGCACAGGGAATCAGAAACACTCTCTGGCCTTCCAGCAGCCAGCACACACCAGGCAGGGCTAAGGGCAGGGGTGCAAACATCTGCCAGCTGGGCTGAGCTAGAGCAACATCTGAATTCCTCAATTCACAATATAATGTAGTAACATCAAGAGCAGTTTTCCTTGTGTTTCCTGAAGAAAAACATCTACTATGGGGTCTATGCTTCAAACTACTAAATATTTTATGTACTTTCTGTTCAATAATAAGAATTATTCAGCCCTGAACAGAACCTGTTTTAATTTCTGGATTCTGCCGATGGAGGCAGGAACTTTCAGTTAAGTTCTAACTTCCAGGCTTAGTTTGTAAGCATTAAATCAAGCTATTGTCACCATACACATCAGCCTCAACACTGCTGTGTGCCTACTGCAAATAATGATGGGTCTTTAGTATCCCTTGGGCTGGCAAACATTAATTCATTATGTTCTGTTGTGATAATGTGCACTAATCCTTTCATAATAACGTAGCAAAGCTGACAAAAATCTCATTCAAGAGGACTATGAATGGGTTTTTATGGGAAATGTTTACTTGTGAAGCTCTCATCTGTGGAGACCAAATTTATTTTGGAGGAAAGCATACACAAGAATTTAGTTTTTTAGGATCTCTTTTGGGACCTTCTCAAATCACCACAACATCTGAATTTGGTCTGTCTGATAGGACAAACTGAAGGGATTCCCCCCAAAGCAGGAATGTTCTACCAACACTCTGCTTCCATGGAAATAATGGTCCCCTACTGTCTCTGTTTAGATTACTTGAAGAGAGTCAAAATATCTATTAAAGGAATTTTCACTTTCAAAGGCTTTAACTTTAGCTCTCTCCATTGATATTTTAAGTGGATCAGAACATTTCACTCTCAGAGAGATACTGCCTGTCAGCAGAAAGCTCATCAGCTCAGGTTTTGTAAAAATAAACTGCAGATGCCAAGTTGCCCAGAACTTCCAGGAGTCTGGGTTTTGCTCGTGTGTGGGGAAAATCAATCAACACAGACAATAACAGGCTGTAAACACAGTTCTCTCCCATTAAATATAGGATCTACTTCTTCAAACTGTATAATTTCCCACAGCTTCATTCAGAGGGGTTTGGTGTCCACTTCCAAAATACTAGCTGCAAACCCAAAATTGTGTATAAACAAACTGGAGCATCTCATCTGAAAAGCATCCAGCTATTGATTGAGGCTGTCAGGCAGTGTAAGGGGCTGTGATATCCACTGACCACATTACACAAACCTGAGCTGCCCTTGTGTCCTGTGGCCACTTAAAAGCTAATGCTGACTTTTTATTTGGTTATTTCTCAGCTGCAATGGAACTTTTAATTAAATTCACGAACTCAGTATGAGGTTATTTTCAGGTAAAATCACGTGTGAGGATTACCCTGCTAATGTCCATTTCCAGCAGAGCTGGGTGACATTTGGCTCGTGGGCTGGGGAGCAGAGCAGTGCAGCTCCCACAGGCTGGCCCAAGCACTGAGCTCTCACTGTACATCTATCCCATCATCAGCCATTCCATTTGCTCCTTAGCTCCGTGACTCTCTACTAGAACTTGCACATCATTGAGAATCCTGCCCAGATTCACCAGCCTTGCTGCTAAAGAGTAGGGCAGAGTAAGGTCATAGTAAGGTAGTGGTATGAACAGTAAGGCAGAGTTTAATCACCTGTGCCCTCATGCCTCAGTGCAGGCTGGGGGAGAGCACTGGGGAAAAACCTTCATCTGAGGATGCAGAGCTGCTGTCCCTGCCCTCTGGCAGTGGGCAGCCATTCCCTGTGTCCTGCTACTCCAGGCCCTTGTCCAAAGTCCCCCTCCAGCTCTCTTAGAGCCCTTTAGGTACTGGAAAGCCTCAAAGGGGTAACCCCGGAGACATTCTGGGTATTGGTGCATATATTTTATCCTCTTCTACAATCTCCTGTGAATTTGAATCTGTGACCTGCTGTAAGGTCAGGACTCTACTGTAAGGTGGCAGATGGTGTTTTTGCAAGTTCTTTGCTTGTGCTGAGGAAAGAAAAGAGAAGTGGAACAATAAAGTGGATCCTGTTTGGATTAATTCTTGATTCTACACCTGTAACATAGCAGCCTGCTATGGTCAGAAACTGGATTTATTAAAAGCAGTGATCACTTTCAGCCCTTTAACCACCTCTCTCTAGATCACCATATCTGTATTCCTTTCTGTTAAATGGTTGGTTTTATTTAGGGCAGGAACCGCTCACACCCTCTGTATAAGGATAAGTGCTGTGGTGTCCTGGTGTTAATGTGTCATCCTCCTGCTAACAGCCCTGATCTGCTGAAAGATTGTGACTTAGAGGGAGACTAAAACTCTTCTTTTAGTTCAGAGATCCCTCTAATTAAGCCAGTTTTAGAAACTGCTACCCAAACTCTTCTTGTCCACATATATATACACACACACATACAAGATTATTGTATAATTACAGACTGTTTATCTAGATCTTGTGTTATGTAAGGAACAAAATTAAGGTGGGAAAAGCACCCAAACTGTTCTGTATGTGCTATGCCTTATCAGGAAACAGCCAGACTAAAATAGTTCCCCAGCTTCCTAGATTGCACAATCCCACTTTGCTCAATAAGAGAGTGCTGCAAGAACTGGGTTTGTTCTTGGTGCTGGCTTTTGTAAATGCTCTTCCCTGAGCTTCTCATTAACCTTCTGAACCTCATGTCTACTGGATGGATCCCGGCCAGCATCCTCCACTACCAAAGGACTCTTTGAAAGGAGAGTTTACACCTCAGGTTCCAAATTGATTTACTGTGGCACACTAAGTACATAGAAGAGGAAGGCAAACAGTGGATTTGCCTATTTGAAAACAGCAGTTGATTAAAAAATAAAGTACCAATAATGTGAGAATCATGTCTTGAAACCTTCAGACGTTTTGGCACATAGCTCTGTCTCTCTCGGACAATTGCATCCCCTTTTTCACTGCTTCCCTTCCTGTTCCACAGCTCTCCCCTGAAGCCATCGGGAGGTGGGAGCAGAGTGGGTTTGAAGTGTCCTGGGATAATCCACTTTGACAGGGAACTGTGCTGATTAAAAGTTATGGCTTTGGAACAGCAAAGCTCCCACTGCTGTCCACGTAAAAGTTGCTGCTTTCTATTTAAACCTTAACAGTCAGATCTAATCAAGGGAAAATAAGGACGTTTTTATGAATTCCATGAGAAAAATTCCCCTCAGGTGTAGGTTGCACGGTTTGATCAGCTCCAGTATCATGTTTTAGCGTTTCATATTAATCCAGCCAGCTCTGAGCCAAGAATTTAACTTTCAAACTTGCCTGACGGCCAGGCAAAAACATTTTGGCAATTTGTTATTATTTCAGCTAAACTTGCAATATGCAAATTAAGATTTATGGCAAATGAGGCCTTAAAACTATGCATTTATCTCCACGTGGAAAAGGTATTGTGTAGCTGCAAGGTGCCAGAAAATACCAGAGCTGGGCAGAGAACAAGTAAATTACAACTCCCAGAAGGCACTGGAGAGTTGTACATCAGCATTTGGTGTCCTGATGACAGGAAACAAACTATTTCACAGTCTGAGATTTTCTGGAAGATGTGGAGTTGACCCAGCCCTCAGACTAAGTATCTCATGTCACCATTTTCAACTGAAAACTGTTAAAGTGTCAGGTAAATCTTGGTTTTTCAACAAGGCTGAACCAAAAGAAAAATTATTGTTTCACGGAATGTAAGTATCCTGTTGAAAACACAGTGATGGGAAAACACTGATTAAGTACAGATAACATTTATATTCCTTTCTATTCTCCCATCCTCTCCCTCGTCTCCCCATGCATAAGCAATTAAGATCATTCCCATGTGCCAATTCAGCTTTGCTGCAATCCCAGTAAGGCAAAGAGAGCAGACACTGCCAATTCCCTGCCTCCTCTTCCTGGGGTAGTCCAGATCCAGAGGTGCTCTGGAGAGATGCATTCATTGCTGTGTGGTCTAATTCCCTGCTCTATATTCTGCAGAACTGAAGACAATAGGATGACACATGGACTGGAGATAGATCCATGCATACTTTCCTTCCTAAGTCAGGGTTTTCAATGAAAAGCATAGGAAAACTGAGATACATGCCCAAAGTTCAGCTCAGCCTGAGCCTTGGGGTCCAATTTTCATCTTAATCAGAAATAATTTCCCTTAGGTTAAAGGATTTGTAACCACACAGAATCAGTGTGCACAGGCCAGACTCAAGCCACATCTGGCAACAAGGGCTTGAACAGGAAGAATGTTCAGTGAACAGCACAGATTTATTCTCACTCTGTCCCCTCACATGCAAACAAGAATTTACAGATTCTGGATTTGCCTCACTGCCCGAGTGAAGGTGCTTCTTTCACTGCAATTAAAAAGCAGCCTTCATTATGCACCTTATTCCCTATTTTTACCTAACTCCTAGGAATACCTCATACAATTGGAAAAATTGTGAGGAGCTCATTCAGGCAAGGATTGGACTCGGTTGATTAAATACATAATTCTGCTTTGGAGAACAAAAGTGGATCAGCCAGAGGGGTCTGGTGCCCAGGGCTGAGGGGCTGGGTTTCCTCAGCCCTGCCCTGCCGTGGCTGGGGAGAGGAAAGGGAGCAAGAACAGAGCACAGACCATGAGTGTTCTTAGACAGCCACCTAGTGAGTTCAGCGAGGAATCAAGAGCTCCAAGGAAATTCTGTGAATTCTCTCCGAGGCTGGAGTCACACTATAAATGCAGTGCTAAAACAGTGCTAAAACTCTGCCAAGCTTTGCCAGGAGTGCACAGGGGCTTTGCCTCAGTCAGGGCAGCAGCAGAGCAAGAGGGTGCTTCAGTTACTGAGCTCAGAGACAAGATTTGTCATCCCTCTGTGATTCTTGAATGAAATGTTTGGGGGAGAGTTCAAGTATTGAAAAAGATGTCTGAGGTTTAAGAGAATTTCACAATTTGTTCAGGAACAAGTACATGTGTATGGTTTTATTTATATACATACACACACACACGCACATATATATATATATATATATACTCACCTTTTTCTTACACACCCATTGCTAAATCAAAACATTTCTGTTGACTGAAAACAGGACATCGTGGACATCCTGCAATATATAAAAAAGGGACAAAGTCTGGAGGGATAGAGAGATTGACAGAATCATTAATGTTGGAAAAGACATCTAAGAACACCAAATCCTTCTGTCAGCCCAGCACCAGCACCATGTTCACCATTAAACCATGTCCTCAAGTGCTGCATCCACAAGCTTTTGAGCCCTTCCAGGGATGGTGGCTCCACCAGGGTCCCTGGGGGTTGGCACAGAGAGCTTGCTTCACTGCTGTGGTGTGCTGGGCCATTTCTGCTAAGCTAATTTTGTCTGTGGCTGTGAAATTAGCAGGAAGTCTTTAGAAAAAAGAAAAGACAACCTGTGAATCCAGTTCACCTCAAAACCAGCACTTGTATTTGCTAGCTGTGTGTGCTGAATTCCAGCTCTGTGAAAAAGAAGGGGGGAAAAAAGCCCTCAACCGTAAGGATCTACAGAAAAAAATATTCAGGTATGGTTTTTGGAGCTTGCTTTTGCAAAGTTACCCCAGGGAGATGTCTGACAAAGCTACACTCTTACTGTCTCCTGCTCTGGGCACTCACAGAGCCACAACATGCAACTTTATCCCTGTGCTAGAAGGACACAGAATGTGTGGAGCTATAATGAAGCAGCCAGAGTCAGCACCTCATCAGTCCATCGGTTACCTATTAACCAGTGCTTGCTAAATTGCCTTCTGCTATGCAGTTCCCAGATGGTCTCTAGTTATAAATGGGATCATTGAAAGGAAAATTAAAACAAAAACAAAAACAAAAACACCCCACCAAACTGAAACAAAACCTTATGATACTAGTGGAAAACTTTATCAAAACCATGGTTATCCAAAGTTCCATCCAGTTTCAATAAGCCACAGATTGGCTGCAGGGGGGGTGAGTAGTTCATAGAAGAGACAAACCCTGATGATGGATGATACTCTGTTTGGGATGCTGTAGAATTTCTACTTAGGAATTTACTGCCTCCCAAAACTCTACCAAAACACAGAACTGCCTGGGCTGCAGATCATGTCAATCCTGATCCACTGCTGTAGACTTGGCCATACAGTTTCTCTGTTCCTATGGACTTGCAGTATTTGTAATCCCCAAGTCGAACAATGTGATAACATATTAAAAATAGCTATGAATGTGCTTTGAATTCCTCTTAGAAACATCAGCTCTACATGCCTAATTAAATATCCTTGACACACACAAAAAATAATTGCAAGGAACAGAAACTTCTCTCATGAGGGCCAGATGATTTTAATTAGGTCTCACTCAAAATCTTCCTCGGCTCACATGGCTCAGCTCTCAACAAAACCCTCGGTCACACTGAGATGCCATGCTGTGCTCCCTCCTTTCCCTTTCACACTGGCTGTTGCTCCTGTGTCCCAGTTTCTCCCTTTTCCTTAAGAATTTGCTGTCCTCCAGCCCTCAGAGCTGTGGTTCTGAATGCCCCAGACATGAGGGGCTGGGCCCATTTACTGATTTCTTACTTTCCATGCCCCAGAGAGCCGCTCTGCACAGATGGTGTGATTCTGAGTAGAAGCTGAACATATGCACAGAGGTTCCACACCAAATCTGTGGAGGAGCACAAACAGCATTTATTTATTCATTCATTCATTCCAGAGGAGAGTCACAGCTCCTTTATCCTCCCTCAGCCAGCAGCAGGTCTGCTATTATCCCAGCAAGTGGAGTGTGAACTCAGACGTCTCTGCCTTCCTTGGAGGGCAAGAGGGGCTAAATCCTGATTTAGGATCTCAGCAGAGCCTAAGGGCATTCCCAGAGGGAAGCTGGGTCCACCCCAGCTGCAGAGATCCTGACAAATCCAGGCTGCTGCCTCCACAAACCTCCTTCTTCCTTTCTTGGGTACCCAGGGAGGGATTTGCTGCTGTGGTTCTCTGTGACAGTGCCCAGACTAGAGACTGGCACTTTTCAGTGTCTCAGTTACAGCTCAGATATTCAAGGCACTGGCACTAAAGAATTGAGGCATCTCTAAAACACAGTGTTCCACCTCCCCATTTCCCAGCCACAGATATTAATAGTTAACAGTAAAATTTATACTCCTTGAAAATTGAAATGATATGGACAGCTAGTTTGCTCTGAGGAGTTATTTACAAATATTAGAATTATTTAATCCACTTCAGCATAACAGATATTGGTTGTCATAGCTAGCAAAGTCTTGTAGTTCTTTCTTGTGGGATTTCTCCTTTCCTGAGAATTTTTAAGCCTGAGCTCTTGATTTGATATTTTTTTATGTGTGTATTATGGGTTTAAACAGCATTGTGTCACAAGCCTCAACCTGGCCCTGAATGGCTTGTGTTCACTGCAATGTTTTATCTGACATCTCAAGGGGTCATTCTAGATCCTGCAATGACTTTTGAGTGGGTTTTTGCTTGGTGGTTTGTTTCTAATGCCAGATCAGGGAATCTGGCAAATTGTAACTACAATATTAAGTTCCAGCTGTTGGACAGACTTACAACACACCCCACAGACCTTTTGAAATATCTCCACTGCAGTGCCATCCTTCTCCTCCAGCTGAGGTCACCCACAAGTGTCCCCCAAATGGCCACTGCTTCCCAGCACTTCCCTGCTGCTGGAATTCAGCACTTGCAGGTGCTGCCTGTGGCATTTGGGTCTGAACTTCTTCCAGTCACTTCCACAGCCTCTGAGGTTTCCAGCTCTGTGTTGGGAGTTCTCTTCCCCTCTGCTGGGTTTTTTGCTTATTTTTTTTATCTAAGTTCTAGTACAGCAAAAAAATTTATCCAGCAGTCTGCATCCAGTTATTGTTTAATCACACACACGGTTCTTTAAATGGACTCCACAGCCTCCATGATTCCTCCAGCTCAGTACAGAAATCCACACAGAACTTATTAGCAAACTTCACAAGATTTTCTCTTTATTTATGAGAAAAGCAATGACATTAGATTAAGAGCTCTATTTAATTTGTCCAAAGAGGAAGAGCTGCTCAGTGCTGCTGTATTAAGGCAGTGTCATACAAGTGATCACAGGTTTCAAAGCTCTCTGACCTGCAGCAGTTCCTGGCTCTGAAGCCATGGCTGTACTGAGATTCCTGCCTGCATGGACCATTCTTGCTTTTATTCACCTGAAGCACAAGTAAAATCCATCCCTGTCAGACCATTAAGAAGATATTACTTCTTGGGGATGTATAAAATATATTTTCTCTATGTTAAATGTGCAAATATGTTTTTCTCTCAGGTAATACCTGTATGACACTAATTTCGACACTGTGCATTTAAAATCTTTTCAGTGATGATCCCTAGAAAAATCTTCCCAAGTACCTGACCCCTGGAGCAGTGTGTCTGTGTGTTCCCATTGTATGCCTAGAGGTGCTCTGGAGCAGTGTGTGAGCCCTGTTCCTGTTTACAGACATCTGCTCTGGTGAAACATCTCTCTGGGAAGCCTGATTCAGAGTTTGTTTGTTCTTTTCCTCCATGACCTTCTATTCTGACATGACCTCCTCACCAGAATCACCTCATGGAGTGCCCCATAATGGCCATAAGACATGCCAGAATGACAAGAATTTAAGACAATTTGCAAGATTTTGCAGAATTGAAGCTTGTGGAAACAATGGTGATAGGTTCAGGCATAGCTGCAGTTTTTTCTAGGGCTTCTGTTCAATTGACCATTTGTTCAATACTATTGCTCTGCTGGATGAAGTGAAAGATCTTGTCAGGGAGGGAAAGGATCCAAGGAACTGAAAGCCAACCAGTTTTCTGTACCCCTGGAAAAATAGCAGACTTCTCATATGAATAATCATTAAGCTGCATCTGTCTTTCTGTGGTTTGAAAATAAGGACAGGACTTGATTGAATATCTATGTGATTATGGGTTTAACCTTTAATGATTCAGAGCAAAAATATCTCTCCAGGGTCTTCTAATTTAGAAAGAAATGCTCCATCATCTCCCATGAGCAGCCCCTTTGGTGTTCCCCAAAGCCTCTGGAAAATACCCTAAGCAGACTAGCAAAACTGCAGCCATGAATTCTCTTGCACAGGACAGTTTGGTGGATTTTATTGCTTCCCAGATCTTTAACTACATAACATTCCTTTATAAGTCTTCATTGACCTTTCATAACCCTGAGTCTGGATTATATTATTGTTTCTGTCCCTGATTAACTTACTGCAGGTTTATTCTTTAATTTTGAGGGCAGACAAGAACATGGAAATACAGCTGAAGCTGCTGGGAAGTTGAAGCATGGAAATACTAGAAATTCACCTCTGGTGTCAGAGTGAAGCCATTTTACAGGAGTCACATTGTATGCACATTGACAGAACACTCCCAGTTTATGAAATTAAACATTTACTGGAAATTCTTTTGCTGTAGTTTAATCTTTCAAAACTGACATGATGCCCACATGTGCAGAGTAACCACTGGTAGCAGGAAAGCACATGCTTATGTTTTTTATGTTTGTGTTGTCCTGTGAACATGAGATACACAAGGACACAAATTTAATTAAGACTTGCCCGAGATTTTTGACAAATTCAGCTGAGCTGCACCAACCACACCAATGCAGCATGTGCTGGCAAGAGGTGCTCTGCAGGCTGAGGGGCAAAGTCATATCAAGAACACAAGAAACAAACCCTTACATTTGCTGGATGACTTGCTAAAAAAGACCTGATTTGTTCAATTTTCATGAAAATAACCTCCGAGACATGAAGCTGTCACAGTTTTTGTAAACCAGGAGGAAGGCTGATGCACCTGAGAAGCTTGGCTAGAGCTGCTGTTCACTCCCACTGCCTGCAGGAGTGGTGTGATAAAAATTCAGTGCTCAGAGGGCAGAGCCAATGCACCCCACTACTGAGCCTGCAGATGGCAGTTCTCTCTGTCAGTGTGTCTCAATGCTGAGAAACATTTTTTGTTTTGAAGCAAGTCTCATTTTTGGTAAGGTAAAAAAAAAGCCCAACCTCTGTCTCTCTTTTCACAGATTTAGGAGATTTAAATTCAGGCTGTCTATGAAACATCATAGAAGAAGAAAAACTTCCCACAGCTCATCTACAACTTAAAAGAGGTATTTGCTCATTCCATTGATGTTTTACACTCTCCATGTGAGACAATTCCCTCCACTGATCTCCCCCAGTGGTCCTAATTTCAGCAGTGAATTGTTGTATCACAGAAGGCAACTGCGTGGGGAGATGTAGAATAACTTGTGGAGAAAGTCTCATGTCATATGAAAAATCTTTGAAAGCAAGTGACAGGTGTTTTAGGTTATGACAAAAGGAATGACAAATCCTTCCTTTATACATTTTTTTGGACACTATTAGAAGAAATGCTGTAAACAAGCACCCTCAGAAGTGTGCTATCCTTGCTGCTCAGTAGCAGTTACCTGGAAAGTTTTACCTTTTTTTCCCTTATTGCTATAATTGCACATCAGGAGGGCTGTTGAACCCAGCTTTAAAAGGGCCACTAACAGGCCCTGAACACATGGGAGCAAAGACTTTGCTGCTGTGTAAGAGGAACTGGGGAAAGGTGGGGTTGGAAAAGCACATTATGGGACACGAGGGAGGTGTGGAGCCATGAGACAAGTGTACAGGTAGATCTGAGTGGTGTGAGCTGCCTGCTGGATTAAAACGTGCCAGGGTAAACCCCAGCAGGGCAGAGTCCATGCCAGGCACACCAGCAGGGCTGGCTTTGCTCCTGGTCTGGAGAGGAGATGCTCTGGTTACAATCAGACACTGCTGGGGACTCTCTGCTGAAGGGCAAATACACACCAGAAGTACCTTAGGCTTAATTCGGGTCATGGTGGAATAATCAGAGTGATTCATATGGGAAACCTTGCATGAAGAATGGCACAATTCTTCAATTAATGACTTTCTATTTCTGCCTGTGAGATCACTGTAGCTCTGAAAGCACTGTAGATGTACATACAGCAGCTGCACTGCTATGAGAAGCAGAATCCTTGTCTCCTTCATGAGCAAAGTCTCCATAAACACAGTTCAAATTCTTCCAGCAGCTGATAAAACTCAACAAGGAACCCCTTAACTCTACTCTTTTATATGACACCTGTGCATTTCTGAGCTGCCTTCACAGCAGCATCCTCTCTGAGTTAATAAAAACTGAAGCGAGTTTCTAAGTGTTACCACCTCCAAAAGGTGTTTAATGAGAGTGCCTTTCCTAGGCTGTGACCAATCCCAGTAATCCCACTGCTTCCCTGGACCAGGCACTGCACAATGCAGAAATGAGCAATTGCTTTCATACTGTTTGCCTGAAGGTTTTCAGCATATGTGGATCTACTCGTGTGCCTTAAGAAAAAATACACCAGCAAGTAAAAACATGAATGTGTCCTTAAAATTGCCCTTCTGGAATTAGCTCAGCCTATTTGTAAGAATTCTTGCAACTTAGCACATGCTTCATCTTCAGCTCAGAGTGTTAGCCAAGCAATAATCAGCACTCAGCAAGAATTAGAAAGCCAGTTTGTCACAGTGAGGTCATGGGGAAGATTATTCCTGCTTTATGACTCCATTTATAATAAATATTCCATAGCCTGTCATGGAAAGGATGTAGAACATATTTATACTTCCAACCTCCCTTTTCACATAAAAATTTATCAACTTGTCTGGTAAATTCAATAGGAGCCTATTCCCTTTTGTCACTTTTTACATGCCTCCTGGCTCAGGAGAACCAATAATCTACCTCAGACTGCAACAGAGATCTTGTCTGCCTTTGAAAGTTAATGGGGCACAGATCTAGATTAGCAAAGGTATTTAGGTATTTCCTTTTCAGGTAGAATATAACTGCATAAATCTTCTTCTCAGAGTCAAGACAAACATCTGATGCACTCTCCTCATATTTAGACTGCTTATTACCATCTGTTGAGGTATCAAGATTCAATTTCACAACATCATCTTACTCCAATCCAAGTATTTATTGCCAGATAAGCGTGGGCTTGGGAAATCAGCCTACATGACACTGTAATTCTGCTGTCCTCCTCTTTCAGAAACACTTGAAGGAAAATCCAGAGCATTTCTCAGAACAGAAACATTCCCTTCTCTGGAAAAAGCAACAGGAAATGTGAGCTGTGTCTCACTACGTGGCAATGAGACATTTGAGTCTTCACAGGGAGGGAGCCAAAGCAACAGGACATCCCCACACCCAGATGGTCAGAGTGCAGCAGAATTTAGACAGAATTTCCTTATGTCCTCAGATTCTCTAAGGGATTATGTCAAAAGAGCTGGCTGTGGCATTTTTACACAGACCAAGGACTCCTCACCCTGGAGAATATTTGGAGAACAGCACGTGCCAATGCCAATCTTCTGCCTGGTGTTGCCAGGTTTGGAAGACAGGTTGAAGAAAAGATCTAGGTTCCTTTCATTTTTACTCTGTACATATTAGCAGCACTGTGGTGATGAAACAATTAAAAAAAAAAAACAACAAAATAAATCAGACTGAGGAATGTGTTATAATTCAGGACCCAGACCACTGAAATGTTATAAAAAGGCAGGAAAGAAAACACAGCTAAGATTTCAACAGGATTCTGTCTCAGAAAGGCTCAGAGCATGGAATTGGCTAGAAAACAGGAAAAGCATTTTATTTACAAGACATGAAGACACATGTTGTACCTGTAGCCATTCTAAATATATAACAACTACATAAATGCACGTTGCTGAAACAAATGGAGTACAGACAGCTATCTCTTTTTACAAAACATATGGAAATGATCATGATGGAAATACTCTTTCCAGAAAGAAGTTTTGAGGAACTTCCAGTTGTAGTCCAATAAAATAATTGCTTAGAGAGGGAGAAAAAAACCTAAAAACCAAAAAACAAACAACCAACAAACCCAGCAATTTTTTTCTAGTAAGAAAGTGTCTAATCCTTCATTTTTTGCTCCCACAATTCTCACACAAATGGCTTCACTGAAGTCGGCTGCATAAAGAATCTTTCTTAAGTGAGTGAAAAATGATAATAAAAAAGCTAGTAACATAATTTAAGCTTCACAAAGAAGATTTGCCTTGAGATGGCAAATGAGAGGTTTGTCTTGAGAAATAACTTGCATATGAAGTTTTTTTCCTCACCAGCGTTGCAATTGCTGCAAGGGTTGTGTGGCATATCACAGGTGAGCTGATTCAAAGCCTGGAGCCTTTAACTGCTTCACAAAAAGAGCTAACAGAGGAAATGAGTGCACCTGCCCTTGAGGCAAGAGAGGACAAGGATGATGGAAATAGAGAAGAAGAAGGATTCCACCCCCCAAGGCTGAGAATCTGTTAAAATCTCATATAGCTTCGAGGAGCCAATTCACACAATTGTTATATCAGGACAATAAATCAGAGAAAGGCTGAATGAATGGATGAACAGTTAAAAAAGAACCACACTGAGAACAAACCAGTAACCCCATATAGGTGTTGAAAGATGTTGGGATTTGTATTTTAAATCTTTTAAATTACCATTTTGCCCTGACCATGGGGAGATAAGCATCCTTATCTCCCTCTCCCCATCTTTTGTAAAGACACACATCCCCTCTCGGTTGTAGAGCTGACCTGGGTCATTTTCCAGAGCCTCTCCTAAAAGCTCCTGACACCAGCACCTGGTCATCACCTCAGGCTGTCCTGCCTTTACAGTAGTCACACCTCGTTTCCCATATGCAGGAATTGTTAGCATCACATCATGCAGTTCACTGGACATTTCCATCAGGATTCTAACCAGAATTCTACCTTCTAGTGCTTTTGCTTTGGGTCATTTCAGTCCTTTAACCTAAGGCTGCCAGTAAATCCAGTAGACTTTGCATTCTGATTTATACACACCCGCACAGATTTTCCCCTTACATGGAAAATACTGGTGTTTATGTGAAAAAAAAAGCCAAGTGAGCTTAAACCCACCAGTTTTATATGCCTTTCTGAGGCTGCAGCACTTTAAAACTCTCAGCATGGTGTGTAAAGCAGTCAGCAGCTCTTGCTGATTAATTGTCCTTTTCTCCAGCCACTTGCAGTCAGGAAGGGAGCACTGACATCTCCCTGCCCATGCTGGGCAGACTGAGGCAAGAAGTTTATGTCCCTCCTCAAGTAGCATCTACTTTAGGATGAGATTTGCTTAGAACTCAGGAAAGTCACCTTAAAACCTGTCTACAATCCTATTAAGGAAAATAATGAAAAAGTAGCAAGAGGCAAGCCAGCTGAAAAGTGAGAATAAGGATTAAAAACTTGTAAAACGTTAAAGTATGAGCACTGAAGAAAAAACCCTCTGAAGCAAGCAGCAGGTAACACACCTTTGGTTAAGATGGACTACACAGTAAACCTGTCATAAAAGCCTTCTGCAAACCCATGAACAACTATATTTTTTTAAAAATCCAATAAGAAACACTGAACACAAGCCCAATCCAGTATAACTAAATACTATTTCTTGTTGATGTAAGCTCTGTAGCCAACTGAGTGTGGTGCTCAGTTAAATCTCTGGCAAGCAGCAGTGAGAGAAGTACACAATGCAATCTCGGAAGGCAGGCAAAGACAGATGGAAAGGGACAATAAATGAGCCAGTGACTAGACAGACAGAAAATCTCACCCAGCATTTTATCTTCCATCTGCTTCTCCTTGTAACTGTACCTTGACAAAACCAGATCTCCCTTCCTGATACTGGAAATGGCACAAGGGGTGTTTATGACAAGGGGAATGTGTTTAAACACATAAAAAACCAAAACAACAAAATGAAAATCTGAAGGTAAGCATCTGAGAGCAGATACTCTTGAAAAAGTTTTTTTTAAAATAAAATATTCTTGTGTTTCCTTTGTTTCCCCATGTTGTTCTTTAATCTGCCCCTTAAAGGAGGGTCTGAAGAACATTGAGAGATAAGCAGAAAAGAGATGAAAGAAGGAAAGATGCAGCTTTGAAACAGTAAAATGTGTTACATTTTGTCCCAGTCTCCAGCATCCCCTGCAGCAATAGTGGGGAGCAGTAAGGAATGTGCTGGGGAGGGAGTTTGGCTGCAAGTCTCAGTTCCAAACAGTACATTTCTGCATGGCACAGAGCACAGGCTTTATCATCCTTCCCATCAGGTCTGGTTGTATTTGACACTTACAAGTTTACATACACTATGTTATCTTGAAGCCTTGTAAATCATCTTTCATTAAATTTAAATTGCTCCCGTGGGGCAGAGGAGAGGACAAAACACTCCAAGTAGTTAAAAACTTGGTAGTTAGTAAACGGGTTTCCAGGCTCAGTAGACTGCAAGAGCCAGTGAAATTCTGTTACAGGTTTTCTGTGTACCACAGATATTGCAAAGATACAGAGGGTAAATATTTGCTTCTGTTATCAAATGTGCAGGGATAGCATGAGAGCAAAACTTTCTCTTCCTCTGCTTAGCAAGAAACTCTGCTACTTAATATAAAGTTAGTTCTTCAGGAGGTGAGTGACAGACAAAGCATCCTTAGGGCTGAAGGGACATTTATAATGCAGCCCTGGATTGCTTCTACCAAACCAAAAAGCTCCAACATGCTGCACTTCAGCAGCTCTGCCTCTCCATCACCCTGTAGCTCTCACCTTCCATCCCCATTTACCAGACTCAGGGAGAGTATGAGAAAACCATTTCCAACAGGATTAGCAAATTTGGAATCAATGGGTTTTATTGATGCGAAGGACAGAGGGATTTCTGGTAGCAAAAGAAAGCATACACCTCCACTTCAAGCTCCCACTAATTTCGATTTCTTACTTAAAAGCAGCAAAACACTTCTGAGCTGTCCCTGGTGAGCAGTTCTTAATGAGAATGGAGTTGGCATGGAGCACTCAATCAGTGCAACAAAGGACACTATTCCCTGGCACTGACATAGAAGTTTTTTATGGCAAAACTGTACTGATTTCCAGAGCATTCTGCACTCAAGCATTTCAGACTTTGCAAGAATTGCAGCACTGAATTTTATCAGCTATGTCAGTTTGATTGGGTTGTATTCCAGCTCCAGAGGTGCCAGCTATACAGTAATATTTTATTGCTTGTATTGCTGACAAAGACTGTATCATCTAGCTCTGGAAATGTACTTAGAGGGCCGTAAATAAAAAGGAAATTTTGCAGAACTAATATTGCAGGTTGTGAATGGCAAGGGGGCACATTTACAGTAGAACACTGATAGCACTTTCTGGATATTTTAGCAATTGGAAATGATGGATGGAGCTACAGTAACTTTGCCTTGGGTCTCAAGGGAGATCAGTGTATATCCTAGGGAACACCCTGTTCAGGAACTATAAAATAAAGGCCTTTAATTTAATATCAAAATTAAATACTGAAGACACTAATTCTGCTGAGCAGGAGTTTTGCATAGAGCACCTCTACAGCACAGGGCTGGTGTTTCTGAAGTGATGTCCTGATCCACATCTACTGCCCACGGCCACCCTTTAGCACATGGCTGGTTTGGCAGGATCCAAACCAGGACCAAGCCAGCCAGGGTTTATTCAGCTGACACAGTGAAGAGCTCCTCTGAGAGCCAGGGCTGCAGTGTTTGCATTTCTGAGTTGTGCTGAGCTTGATCCAACCCTGTTCCAGGTGATGGAAGGACTCCTGTTGACCTCAGCATTCTGGATCCAGCCCCTGGTGCAGTGATGGTGTTTGAACACTGAGGTTCTTGAACAATGTGGATATTTCACAGCTTAAGGAACACATAAAAGACAGTGCTATTTTCCTCCCTTTCAGTGCTCATGTTGCAAAACTGAGACAAAAAACCCCTGCCAGGTTCTCCAAGCCATTGAGCAACCTTCCTTGCTTTTACATTCTTTTGTTCCTGGAAAAAAAGTCAGACAAAAATATCAGCTGCATCTCTCAATACTAAACAGCTACTTCAGACAAGGGCTGCCTTATTTTTTCCAATACTTAGCACTTCAGAAGTGGATTGTGTTAAGAGATGAAAAGAATCAACCATTTCATTTAGTGAATGACAAAATCCTAGTTAAAGCCTGTTACCATTTGTAAATATCAATACTTTTCCCTGTATCACACAAGGCCATGCACTGCCTTGATCATGGACCAAGAGCAGCAGTTCTCTCCAGAGATCCAGCAGGAAATGTCCCAAATATCACCTCATTTTAAATACCTTTAAACTTGCTAAATGCTGAATACTTTAAAAGCAGTTTCAACTGATTTCTCACCACCAAGACACGTGTCTAAAATTTTAATTGCTTTTAAAATAAGCATGATACAAGTAGGACTGATTCCTTTTGTGACTGCAGTTTTCTGATCTGGTGTTTTGTCACACCAGTCCTGTGATTAAATACATCAGTTCTGAGCAGGAATGCTGACTGGGAGATCATCAAGCACTGGAAGTGCTCAGGGGCCAAGAGGCTGTACATCCAAACAGGATTTTCCATGTCTTGGCCATTTTTTCTATTCATAAGTCTCTCCATAATATAACTCGAGAAATTTAAGTTACACTGCATTCTTTGTCCCTGCCAGCAGCCAACCTTTTCCCGTTATTGTCCAGCAGAGCAGTGCCTACATTTGGTGACAGTGCTGCTACCAAAGCTTGCCACATTATGAGTCAGATTTGAAATGAAGGGGAGTTCTATGGCTATAAGAGCATCTTTTATTTTGGGCTTTGGTTTTCTTGGTGCCTTTTTTTTTCTTTTTAACTTAAGATGGCATCTTCATGAGAATGACATATCCTGGAAGATTGTTTCAAAAGAATGAGGGCTACAGGCTACCCATGAAAACAATCGACTTGAGGTATTTCCTAGAGATCTTATCACTGTCATAGCAGAATTTCAATGTGTGAGGCAGATAAATATGGATGGCAACTGAGCTGCAAATTGACCTTGGAGGCTTGGGATAGATTTAGTCACTGCTGCCAAAAAAATTTTCAGGTACATCAGAGATTTGTGCCCAGGGGTCCTCTTCTTACCCAACTAACTTGTAATCACAACTGTCAGCTTCAGAACATTTATATGACCCCGTGGAGTGTAATGTGCCTCAACCATCTAAATGTGAAATTCGTTAGACAACTGCAGCATGCTCAGTGGGAGCAGACTGTGAGACAACTGTGATGGATAAAAGAAGATGAGAGAACAGGTTAAAGGGTTCCTGCAGTGGTTTTGCAGGTCTGGGAATAGGTGTGCACGTATTAAGTGC
The DNA here is from genome assembly GCF_052056855.1 of Sturnus vulgaris. Taxonomy (NCBI): domain Eukaryota; kingdom Metazoa; phylum Chordata; class Aves; order Passeriformes; family Sturnidae; genus Sturnus; species Sturnus vulgaris. The sequence continues at coordinate 5,363,631 of NC_142254.1, read as the reverse complement.
CAATGTGCCTCCTCACACACCTCCAACGAGATCATTTGGGTGCTGTGAAAACTTCAGCAGTAACAGAACCTGACACCTATCTCTTCCAGTACCAGGCTATAACAATGATTGGCCTGCACTTTAATAAGCCTTGCCATTCCTTGTTTATCAAGGACATAATGCTTTGAAAGAACAACTTGCTTGATTACAATCTGGCAGTGAGAGGTGTGAGCAGCCCTCCTCACAGCACTTTACCCATTACCCACAGCACCTCTCAGCCCATGCCAATCACTCTTGTGTGAATCATTCTAATTGTGTAAAGGGGTTTAGACACTACTAACTTGTGTCTGGTATGACAGGCTTGATTTATTAGCCCTCTCCCACTTATACTTGTTTTAACCTCCAGTAGTCCAAAAGGAATCTATTGATCTAGTTAAGGACTCTATGTAAAACTGAACCCTTAGGCAATGAGACTCCTTGGCAGGCTCTCACTGAGTTATCAGTTACACTTTTTTTTTTTTTTTTTTGTCTAATTTTACTTCCCTTGTCCATTTTGCCCCATAATTTCTTCTTGCTGAGGTGGGCACTTACAGAGAAAGGCAGTGCTGCAATTGAGAGAATCAATACTTCCATTGCAGGGTACTTACAGTGCTTCATTCTCTTTGCATCCCGTGCCCTTCATATGTCAGGGATAGGGATCAATTATGAAGATCTGTCGGGTTTGTTATTACATGAGAACATTTATTCTGTTAAGAGGATAAAGCAAAGTCAGCAAGCCAAGAACATTTCAACTACAGTTACAGCCTGTTAGAAAGACAAGAATATTTCCTTTATTCTAAACTCACAGAACAAAGGGACAATTCTCTTCAGCCTGACCACTGAAGAAACATAATTGAGAATCACAACACAGAGATTGAAAATATCTGGAAAATTTTTTCTAATGGTGTTTTTGCCTAAAGGCTTTTCCCCAAAGCCTCTCCTACATCACAAAAAGAGTCAACTAGAACAGCACTTATCAGATCCCTTTTTGTACTGGACCAAGAGCATTACTTCATTTTCCATGGCTGAGTTCAGGCTCTCAGGGAATTACAGCAGGGCATGCAGCTGTGTCTTCTCTTGCCCCTCTAAGACAGTGTGAACTTGAATTTGCCAAAGCCAGCACATGTCCAAGTACACTGCAAGAGGTAGAAAGAAAAGCAGCAAGTGTGAGTAAAACCTGGCTCACAGATCTTTAAGAGCTTGTTATTAGTGTGATTAGCTGTAGTACTGTAATTGAATAGGCTGGACACATTGAACTTGCAAACACATTCAGCTGCTGACTAACAAAACTCTTGTTCCACACATGTACACCTGATCCAGGCAAGGGCAAGGTCAGAGACAGGCTTTGTTCTTTAAGGTTTTATGGTTTTGCTTTTCTTCACAAGATAAAAGGCGAAGACAAGAGCAGAATTTCTTATAGTGATTTTCAACTAATGTTTGAAGGTGAATTCTGAATATTTAAACTTTTCCTCACAGTGGGAATTCTGATATTTGTAGCCACTGCCAAGGAAGGATCTTTTACTATTAAAGTGGTCGAAAATGAAAGTGAACTTACTGCAGAGTCTGGGAGAGATGCCAGAACTGCACGTTCTCTGCATAGCTAAGAGCAGGTACAGTGCAAGTGCTGCACGGTGAAGATGTTATCTACCCTCAGCAAACATCTCAGCCTAATTTGGAAAGGACCAAATTGAGGGGAAAATGTTTTTTTTTATTCTGCACTTCCATTCAGCAGTGATTTAAGGAGCTAATTAGTGCCAACATTTGAGGTCCATATCCTAAATAAGCTTGAGTGCCTATTAGCTATTGCATGTCCTGCCAGCCACAAGCTGTGTCCCTGCGAGGATGTGAGCCCTGACTGTACTATGAGAGGAACAGCCCTGCACATGGAGCCTCCCTTGCTGTCCAGGGAGAGGAAACCCAGCACCCAGAGATCACTTCTCACTTGTGCTCAGCCCTTGCAGGCAGCAAGAATAGAAACGACCTTGAGAACATAAAGAGGAATTTGACTCCAGGTACCAAACCCAGAAAGGTTTAAGTTATTTCAAAGCCCTATATTGGATGTCACTTAACATTTAAGTCCTGAATCAAATTGTTTCCATTGAAATGCATTAGGTACTAAGGATCTGCAAGGAGTTATATATAATACCAGCACCACCCTTACATTAGCTCCTGAGCTAAAGAATGACACTTGAAATAGGCTTTTCTCTGTCAATCTGCTTTATGGGACTCAAGGCACAAAATATCATCTCAGACCACAAAGACTCAATGCTTAGCTCAGCATGCTCCTGGCTAGACCTACACACTGGTCTGTGCTATTTCCAGGGCTAAATTTTCTTCTCAGTACAAATTCCAAATCCACATAATGCAGCAAAGATTTTCTGGACATAGCAGTCAGAATGCATTTAAAGTTGAACTTCTCTTGTTTCTTGTTATTCTCCCGTATGTCTCACATACAGCTTTCTTTACAAATGTGAACAGTCTTTAAATATGTATTTGCATATATGAAACCAGAGTTTGCATCTGACTGTGACCCCGTGATACTCGTGGTGCTGTGCCTGTGCTGAGCCTGCTGCCGTGGTACACAAGTAAGGACAAGGTGCAGGGAAACAATTTAGGAGGAAAGAAATCCAATTCTAAATCTTTAATGCTTATCTACCTTTATAATTCCAGTCATGGATCCTATCTGTTTGTAAATTCCAAAGCAAAATACCTCTGAACTTGCTAAGTCGGTGTGGATATGCTCATCTTTTCCTTGCTACATAAAATTAGACACATACCAGGCAACAGTGGACTGATTAAGAGTCTCTCCAGCAAAATAAAAGAAGATAGGTCTTGTTATCAACTTGGCTGCTGACTCTTCACAGAGGCAGGAGTGTAAGGTGCATTGAGATGCTTATGAGATTCCTAGCCTCTATTATGAGAACTTTCAGCAGTGGTTTTATACTGAGAAGTGACTCTGAATAAATAGCATTGTGAAGTTCCAAATTTATTTTCTCTCAAACTCTTGCAGAATAAATTTGCCCACTTTACAGGAAAAGGTGCATTTTCTCTTGCTGACATCCCTACAAACTCTGAAAGTCACAGCTGTGTTCTCCTTTCATTGCTGCTCTCCTGAAGTGGTGTCTTAGTTAAAACTGTATTGTTAATATAACAGAGAAAAAATTTCAATACCTGCAGAAAGAAGTCCTTTAAAAGGCCTTGAACATAAAAAACAATCAATGCATATCCTAGGATTACTATAAAGCTATATCCATATCTAAGGGGGGGGGGGGGGAGGACACAAATCACTCTGGGATTTGAATTCTCTGAATCATAAAGATTCATCATAAAAATCTAGTTATGAGGATCATTAAAAAAATGAGCTTCAGAGCATGAAATGTTACAGACATTTGCTATCTTTTAGAAAAATAGTGTTTTGTTGAAGATTAGATTTTAAATCATCCTCTTTAAGTTGTCTGAATGCCAACTTCTTGCAGGCAGATGTAGATGTGAAGAAATGTTGGCAAATGTGTTTCATGAGTGTGATGTAGCACACCCAGCACTGGCATGTCATGTTCTCTTCTCAGAAGTGGATCAGGGTCACACTTTGATAGACCTTTCATTTATAAAGATGTAGATAAATACCTAATGACACTTTTGAAAAACTTTATTATCTTACTCTTGTCAAAGTTCTTTAAAACCCAGAATCATCTCAGTTGTTTTGAAAATTCCAGGAGTTACTGAGCATGGCAAATGCCCAAATGACTTTAAAAGTCTAATCATCAGTGCCTGTAAATGGCTGGCAAAAGAACATGTAGAACAGACCCCTTACAGATTTAAAGCAATAGATAAATAGATCACACAATGTAATGGGATATTTTGCACTGCTCTGACTCTGCTCCTTTTATTAGGATAGATCACGTTATGTGATCAAAGCTGACTGCAGGATACAACTTGTGAAATCAGGGTGAGTCAAAAATCAGGCCCAACAGAAATATGTAAAAGCCATAAAAGTTTGTAAACTTGCTGGGATGTCATGATCCACCTTTTGTTGGGCATTTCAGGGTTTTGAATACAGAATGAGCAGAGTTATTTGCTGGCTTTCACCAGCATGTTCCCAGCAAAATCTTTGCCAGAGGTACGAGCTCCTGCTTGGGAGCAGGATGGAAGGAGCTGTGAGAAAACAAACTGATGTTTTACTTTCCATGGATCACCTCAGGACTCTGGATTTGAGTTCTCTGGAGTTTTCCTTCCAACCACCACCTAAATGGTGCAATGAATGTGGTGCATGGTTTGTGGAAAGTGCATTTACCTGCTCATCTGGCTTTTAGACTTGCAGGAAGTTCAGAGAACTTTTCTGAACAGCTAATATGAGATTGGAGAGGATTAAAACAATCTATTAATTTATCCTTTTGTAACAGTCACATTCCAATTTGTTCATGCCATTCCATAGCAATGTTGTTTTGAGCTTATACCGCCATGTATTTTATTTTTATTGATCTATTGCTAAACCAAACAGTTTAAACTCCCTGAGAAACTTTCAGCCACAGGAGAACTGGGAATTGCCTCTTTTCATGGGTGTATGGCCACTTCTTCTCAGGGTCAGCTCTGACCCTGTCTCTGTGGAATATGCATTTGTTGTTCAGTTTTACAGAAGAATCTTTTCCATAGATTCTGAAGTAACACTAGAGGGCAATAATGCATGAGATATTCAGGATTTCTGAGCCTGAGAATATCTGACATGGGTGGTCTCCATTTGTTAGTTCATCATTTGCTTCTTGTGTTTGCTTTAATTAAGGAAGGACTTGTGCTAGGGTAGGAAAGGAAAAATAAAAAACTTCACAGAAACCCAAAAATTAACAATCACTTGCTTTCACAGTATTGTGGTATTCTTACGAGGAAAGTGAGGATATTTTTGGGAAGGAGATCTGCATAAATGGGAAGGGTGTCTCTTCCAAACAAAATATTAAAGGACATTTTAAAATCCTTGAATTTGTTTTGAATTTTGCTGATAGCAAAATCACTGATAGCAAAAAATTTCTTGAAAAGGACAGAAGAAGAAAAAGGCAAAACAGAAAAAATAAAAAAGAGATAGAAAGGGAGAAGATTATAAGAAATTTATAGAGATAGATAGCATAAAAGAAATCTCAACATTAGAGGTATCTTACCTGCACAACAAAAAGATTGTTCATTCCCTTACTTATGGTGTGTCCCCATAAGTGTTTTTCTTTAGAGCCAGTTGATCTGTAAAGTGACACTTTGGCAAGGGAGGAGAGGAAGGGTTTGGTTGGGTTTCCAGTCTGATGTGTCACACTTCCAGAGTGTCTTGGGTCACACACTATTTTAACAACTGCTCTTCCTCCGATTGCTGTGAGAAAAGGATATTGTCTAAAGCTTGGACACTGTATGGTGCTGGAAAACAAACCAAAAATCTTTGCATCTTGCTGCTTTCAAGTCTCATTAAATCCAAGGAACCTGGATGGGTTTTTGTCTTGAGTGTACGTCTCTGGTGATTAACATCTTCAGGGTGCACTCAGACATCAAGAGAAGGCTTTGCTTCAAAAACAGAGCTTTATTTTAGGAATGCCAAGTGCAAAATTAATGATTCAGGATTGAGTCTGGAAGAAAGAGGTGTAAGTGTGAAGTGAACCTTTAATGGTCTGTAAGAGGGAGTGACTGCTTAGAAGAGTTTTTATAGCACTGCACTTCCTGCTACTTGGGTAATAATAACAGCAGTAACAGTAATAATGCCTGCCTGTGATAGCTCACTTCCCATCAGCAGAACACAAGTAATTATGTTCATTTCTTATCTTAAAGCAAGTGTTACCGAAGAGAGGAATGTGATAATGTGGTGTTTGCTGCTATCTGTGTTTTTAAGCAAAGTATCAGGGCTGGTTTCTTCTGCTGTAGTGAGGCAGGGAAGGACCAAATATCAGACAAAGCTGCTCTTGAGCACTCCCATTTTAGACAGATCACCTCTTTAAAGGTGAGGTGGGGGTCATGTCAGGGCCACAGAGGAAGTTTGGCTCCTTTGAGTAGAGTGTGTTTGTGACATTTAAAAGCCTCACCATTTCTGCTTTCAACTCTGCAGCACTGGAGTGGCACAGACCACCTTGGTACAGCATGATATTTATGGGTGGTGATACCCACCAGCTGAGACTGAAGTTTAAAAACAGAAGGTGATATTCTTTTAAAGAAAAAGAATTAAAGAGGAGTCTTAACATGCTCATCAGCCTGAGCAGGCTTCATTTTATTCCCTCCTACAGCCAAGAGGACATGATCATGCCATAGCAAATTAATTCAGGTCATGATAGTGCCATGGTAAAGCTAAAGGCCAATTCATGGAGATTGCTCAGAACAGCCTCTCTGTTTTCCTGTTGCATTTAATGAGCTTTTTGGTTGAAACATTTGTTATGCTGCACTTTGATTCCAGCACAAGATGAATATGGCTCCTGTGTTTTTGAGCCTCTCCAAGGTAATAACTGTGATTCCACTGTTTCTCCTTGATATGCCTGTGTTCCTGGGGCTGAGCTCCCTCTGTCACTGGCAGGGTATGAAAGGGAACACTGAGGATATTCACACAGGTCAGGTTTCCCTGAAGAGATCTTGCCTCTCATACCTGTGCTCTTTCTGCTAATCCAAACGTAAAGATGAATAGTAACAATTCATTTCAGCCAGGTATCATTAATTTTAAGCAGTCTAGTTTTTCTATCAGCCACTTTGTATTACCCATGTGTAATGACCCTTGCCCACATAAATCAGCCAGGAAGATTTAATTCGCTTACTGATGAACCACTGATGAATTTCCAGACTATTCCTGCAAAGCTCAGAACAGAACACGCAGATTTTTCTTGGACTTCTTGAAGAAGTAATGCACAACTAACCCCTTCAGTAAAACTTGGAAAATTGCCCTTCACTGCCTAAATGCTGACTATTGACTGCAGGAATTTTAAGTGTTTTTCTCGATTGTATTTAGCCCTGCTCTGTTAGATTATCCTTGATTTTTGCACTGTCCATTTTTGTTGAATGAGGTGATAATTAAACACATGCAGTCTATAGAACAGAAAGTGTTATTCAAAACTAACCAACAAAGGTCATGGAATAAATACATTGACAACTTGCTAAGAAAGGAGATTACCCAAAGTCTTGACTTGGTGTTATTTCAAATCCCAAGACAGAAGAGAGTTTTTATTCCCTCTCAATTCCTTTGTTGTTTGGGGATTTCTGTGTATTGCTTAGCTTAAATTTCTTTCAAAGCCATCCAATCAACTCTGTTGACTGCTTGGTAAAATTCCCTTCTACATTTGAGTCGGTGTGTACTGAAGAAAAAGGTTATCTGCACTATTAAACCTCTGACTCCTTGTCTTTTGAAGAGATCATTTTGCATTTTGCTATGGCAGAGCTGTAATTAGATCTGTTAATTAAGGACAGAATGAACTTTTTAAAAACCCTAAACCCCTTTGCATTTTTGATAAGTTTGCTTAGGTTGCTACTGACCTTCGTACAGGGTTTGCCACTGCCTATTAATTGTTAAATTTTAATTAAGCATGCTGATGCATGTGCTAGCCTTTGCAATAAATAAAAGGCAGCTTCATTTATAATCGGATATTTACCAGTCTACACAGAAATTATCTGCTTTCCTAGAACACAGTTAATTTAACATATTTTGATAACAGTAATTGGTGGTCTATAAAAACCAAATGCAAACAGATAAATATAATGGCTCCCTGGTCAAAGATTGAATTAGCAGTCCTAACAAACTGAGCTGGGACACGGGGTCTTAAAAACATTCCACAGGCATTTGAACTAAATTACTTCAACAGCTGGTCAGATATTCCTGGTATTTTTATTGAAATTCCTTGAAAACATGTTTTCCAGGGAATAATCAACACTTCTTATAGAAAAAGCAGGTCAGACTGAGGAATAGGAGGGTGAAGAAGGGGTTCATCTTTCATGCCTAAGGGAAGAGAATTTTTGCAGCACTGATGTACAGCCTGCTTTTTATTTTGCCAGTAATAACTGTGTGGTGAATCTCAGTGCCTGTGGGGACTCCACAGATCAGCCCACCAAAGCTGTAAAACAAAATATCAGGAAATCAAAGGGCACCGAGAATCAAAATAATTCTTTTAGATTGACCAATATCCCCATAACTTAAAGAAATATCAATTATCTATCCTGTTTGATTGCTCTGGTAGAATTGGGTACTGCACCTTTTAAATTGGACCTCCTGCCACATTCACCTCTTGCCTCTGTGGAAAATATCACAGAATCTTGTCCTGACGAATGATATATCTTATTAGCCATGTCCACTGCCATGAAATAGAGTTAACAATCAGCAGCTCCTGCCACAGCACACTCGGGTATGTAAATTTATCCCTGATTTCAGTGTCATAACTGAACAGCAAAGTGTGAAAATGCTGGAGATGGTGACTCAAGTCCAGCTTCACATAGAGGCAAGTGGCAAAAGTCACCCTTAATTCCCACCCAGTCCCTGCCAAGCTTCAGAAATCAATAGCTAAATGCTTTGCTTTTATCAGGATGCACCACTTCCATAAGGAAACTGCTGCTTTTTAAAGAAATTAAACTCAGCTTTGGAAGTTGAAGGAATGGGGCTCCATTCATTTACTTTCCATCCAGTGCTGATCTTCCAGCAGTTTCAACGCTTGCCTTCAAGAAAGGGCACATAAGATTCACTTTTTGCTGGGAACTTTAGCACCTATCTCTTCTCAAGGGCTGAGTAATTAGATAATTATCACGTTGCTGTACTATTAGTGCTGAAATGCTGCCTACATTTCGCTAGGGGTGTTCAAGCAGGCTTAGCAGGCTGCTGGAGTGCAGTGCTCAGAGCTGTGTGTGAGCAGTGCCAGGGGTTGCCTGCCCCTGCCCACCTCAAAGCGTGTGGTCACTGTGTCTGGTCTGATGCCAGCTCTTCAAGCACCGAGCACTGCTTTCAAGATTCCCACTGCAAGGAGCAGGGCCTGTGATTGACTTGCCAGGGTGATTTCGGGCACTGATGAAAGCAGGGCTTTACAAAGGCTGGTGCTTTGGGAGCATTCTGCCAGACTGAGGGAACATTTTGCTAGTGGCGCGCCTAACTGGGCTTGGAGTGAGAATTCAGAGACAGGTAAATTAATTTTCTAGGTCCTAATAAGTATGTCTTCCCAGAAAACAAGTTTCAGCAGAATCCTAACGTGGGACTCAGTGATATGTGTTTGAATATGTCCTGGCACTGAAAAAGCCAGAGAGTGTTTGAGCAACCTGTCTGCTGTTAACCCTGGCTTATCCACAGATGTTCCTGTTACCCTCCTGAGAATCAACTCTTTTCCTTTTGAAATCAGGTATGACTGCATGCCTGGCTTCACTTTTCCCTGCAATGGAAAAGCAAGGGAAACATCTGAAAGCTTTCCCCCTTAGGGGCATAAAAATGACATTACGTCCTCAGCACAGGGTGGGGATGCTTCACCTGCTCCTTCCAGACACAGCCTGACACTTTTTACCTGTGCTGTTGATGGAAGTGAAGACCAGCATTCTGCAAATAGAGTTGTTACTGCAATAGAAAATGGGGCATGAAATAGGGGCTGCAGATCAGTCTGTTTAATAATGATCTCCTCAGAGCTGTATTAACGAGCTGGAAGTGAGGAGAGCAGAATATCTTCCCCTTGAACTTAGACTAGCAGCAGGACATGAAGGAGCTGTAATAGAATGTTATTTTACAAGAAGTAAATAATGTAATAGAGTCTATAAGGATGTCAGCAGGAGAGTTAGAACTGTCATAGCATAATCCTGACTTGAGCAGCAATGTGTGAAAAAGTAGCCTGCAGCAGTTTCTCCAGTACTTCAATAATTTCTGCTTTCTCACTGATCTTTGTTTACTCTACTTACCTTGTCAAAAAAATGTTTTACCTTATGTTAAAATGCTAGCTAAAAGAGGAAAATGTATTCCCAGAAATCCCAACTTTTCAAACATGCTCATTTTATTTTCTTTTCTGCCGTTGTTGTTGTGGAAAAAATGGAAGAATTGTATTCCCTTCACTTAAAAATATGAAGAGTAGTAAAACCATAAATAAAAAGAAGCTGCCTGTGTCTTTCTTGCTTCTTTTTCCTTCAGACTAATGAATAATTCACAAAATTGGCAGTATTAGACTTCATATCCTTGTGATATGATGGCAGATTTTCCAATGAGGCCTCAAATGTAAGCTCAGGAGGGTCATGAAACTACACAGTTATCATTATTGGAATGCAGCAACATCTTCCAAGGTACTGCAGCACCTTTATATCATCACTGAAGCAAGGCAGAGAGGACAAGTTTGCAACTAAAGAAAATGCTAAGTATTGAACTGAAGCTACAAAAAAAGGGGAGGGTGCTAAGTCTCCGTTTTGTCATTTCTCTTTTCATTTGTCATCTGTTTAAGTTTTCTTAAACCATTATTACAGCAATACTGTAAAGACAAGGGGGACAAAGTACCCCATATTTTCAGGATGGTTTTGCTTGTGCCTTGACACTGCAAAGAATTCAGAGTATGCACCCCCAGAAGAATACTCTCACAAGCCTTTCCTGGAACAAATTCTGTCTGACTTCCCCAGGATCCAGGCCCCTCTACCTTCCTTTCAGACATGTTGCTTCTGTTACTTTGCTATTGGTGCTCTTGCATGCCCCAAGCTCCTCTGCAATCATCTCACCCCATCCCAGCCATAGCCTTGGGAATACTGTGCTGTGCTTTAAATTCAAATTGTATTGGCTTCTCTAAGTTTGAGACAGACCTTTAACATCAGCCTGGCGTAATGTGTTTGTATGGTATATTTGTCTTGGCTTTAAGGAAATACATTAAAAACCTTTCACTGAGAATATGAGATATTGCATTGTCCTTGAAATTGTGTTTGGACCTTCAAAGCCATTTAATCTCAATTAAAGCAGAGCATACAAGATCAGGTGCTCTGAAGATGCATTAAAGCGTGTTACAGCTCCAGGCCTGCGTGCACTCTGGCACATCCCAGAGCTCTGTGGCACTGGCTGCAAGGTGGGTTCAGAGCTCTCCCCTGCCCCATTATCCCTGGATCATCACCATAGCTCAGCTCTTCCCTGCACTGTGCCAGTGGGTGCTAACAAGTGCTGCTAATGTATGAAGGCTTGGCATGATAGATTGCAGTGCCTCTGGCTCTGTCATGTCACAGGCAGTTTGTGCATTACATAAAACACACCAGGGGATTACAGAGTTAAGAGATTGGAAATGCACCGTGAAGCCTTTTAATTCAACATCACCTTTTGTGATCTACGCTGGAGCTGTGAAGTGCAGCCCGAAGTCCGAGCCCAGGTGGATGGGCAGGAGCAGGTTTGGGCTGAGTTTGGGGCTCTGGGGGCAGCCCATGGAGCACAGGACAGCAGCCTGCACATCCTTCCCAGCGGGGGAGGCAGAGCCAGGCTGTCCTCACAGCTCAGCGAGCACCAGACACTGCAGGGTGACAGGAGCTGCCATTGATTTCGCTGCACTAATTCAGAGGATAAACAGAGGACTCAATTCTCCAGAGTTATCAATCTGGCACCTTTCAAGCACATTTAGATTGGCATGGGCTTTTGTTTTCTGTTTTCTTTTTTTTTCCTCCTCCCCAATTACATGTTAAGTGTAGCAGTGTTAACAGATGTCACTAGAATATAATCTCCAAGGATTTCAAGAGCAAATAACACTAGGAAAAAATTGATTCACAAAGAAATGTTTAGCTATCATGATCATTGAGAATAAACCACATTATTTTCTTAAATGCTTAGTTCAAATACTGTTTTTAGAGTTATTTTGACAGAAGATTTTGTAAAAGGTGCCAGCAAACAGTGTGGGATGACAATCACACAGGAAAAAGATGGTGCTACAGTCAGAATTCACCAGTGACAAAGATGAAAGGCATTGGATCATGGCTTTTGCAGGAATCTAACCTCCACGCCTACAGTATGGTTCATATAGCAGAGTCCTACTGTGCCAGAAAATACATTTATATTTGTAACATGCTAAAAATACTGTGAATACCATGATATCCTGGTTCTTTTTCCTACTTGCTTTTTGGGCTTAGAAAGCATTTATTTTTTATTTCTGTCGTTATTTTTTAAACTGTTTTTTTTTCTTTTTCTTTTTTTAAAAGCAACTCACTTAGCAGATAAGTGTTATTAATAAATTTATGGCTGATATTTTTTTTTAAAAAAGCATTATATGGCAATGTGAAGTAATGAATACACCAGAAAGCCTATTTAGATTCCTAAAAATGAATGATCACAGAAGCACAGAGCTCCCGTGGCTTCCAAAGGAGAAGTGAAAGCTCTGAAAGCAGAGCTGCTTTAATACCTCTGCCCACATGTGGACATCCATGTTTAAACTGATGCCCACAAAGTTTACAGCCTCTGTTATGGCAACTGATTGCTAGTTAAGCTTCTTTTTGGAGTTTATTGCCATTGTCCCTTTATTTTAGACTAATGGACAATAGTAATTTTTAATATGTGTGTTTTGTGCAGGGCAAAGCAGGCCACAAACAGCTGAGCACACTGACACAGAAGCAGCCAGCACAGACTGTCTTTGTAGCTCATGCACAAGGACTTCATGCTTGTTTACTGCCACCCATGCCTATTGCCACAAGTAAGACCAGCAGAAACAGAAGAATAATCAGTGAAAATTGATTTTTCTTTAGATGGGAGTATTCCTGACCCTTATCATCCTCCCTGTTGTTCACCTTCCACTGGACCCCAGTGCCTGGAGCTGTATCAATGTCTCAAGCTCGGACAAATGCCTTCAGCAGGTCCTGAGCTGGCTGGGGTGAAGGAGAACCAGAGAGAAACCAGCTTGTTTGGTCCCTCAGGGCATGGACAAAGCAGATGTGTATCTGTCTGAGCTTTCTTCCCACTTTTTTCCCCTCCAACTCTGCCCCTGGGCTCTGGGATGAAATCCCTGCCTCTTGCCCATGCTGAGTAGGGTCTCAGGGAGTTCATATCCCCCTGGACAAAGCCCATTAGCACCTTCCCACTGACCTGAACGCCCTGAAGTCTCCAAAACCAAACCAGGCTGCCCCACACCTATTGCAGAGCAGCTCCAGCCCTGTGTGAACAGCTCCTACACAGTGCCACTGAAAAGCAGTTTCAGCAAAGCACATCAGAACCGTGCACTTTTACCCTCGCACTGCCCATCCCTTAAAATGTGAACAAAATCTGAGTTTTACCTTATTAGTGACCTGGTTCAGGCTCATATTCCCAGTATTTCTGGAACTATTTCAGTGGTGAACTGTAGATGGAGTTATTAACCCACCAGAAGCATCTGACAGAGGAAAAGGAAAAGGCCTCAACACATTCTTCTCCAAAAAATTTACAATCTTTGCAGTTGTTTGTTCATTTACTAAAAGTAGTGTATTGAAAAGCATGGAGAGGTAGAAGGCTGGAGTTGTTGAGGCATGTGACAGATATGACAGATACCTGGTTTGGAAATGCCACACGACACTTCTCCATACACCATTATTCACCTCTGAACACTCCTTATCAAATTCTACACCGGCAGAAAAAAAAAAAAAAAAAAGAACAAAAGACATGAATGCAACAGGAAAAGGAAAGATTTCAGGAACAAAAAAATGCAAGCAACCTATTCCTCAACTAACAGAATTCTTAGAAACACAAATAGCCAAATTTACTTGATTACATTTCATTTTAGGAGCAGCTATAGCTCCTGTTTCCGAGTTATCAGTTCACATCACAGCTCACTCTTCATATTTCAGGCTTGTTTTCAGCTGATCTTCAATGGTTTTTGAAGTTGGGCAACAGTCAGCCCCCTGTTCATAGCATCAGTATTGAGCTAATGAAAAAAAAAACAACAGGTTGACTTTCCAAGACATGCCAGCTGCCTGCTGAAAATACCTGGATGACATTCCCTTTGTAATAGAAGATCTCCCAATTGTTACAATACTTGCACATGTCTATGGAAGCAGAACACCCAGTCTGCAGTGGGTTAAGAAAATCCCCTGGAACTGCATCATAAGCAAATTTTATTCCTGTTCAGTGATTTATTTAAACGTAGTTTTCTCTGAAGAATAAGAAACGAATCCTCAGGGTATTCACAGAAGCAAGGAGTTAGGGCACAAGGGGATTTTTCACCTTCAGATTGAATTAACTGACTTTACTCTAAAATGAGGATGGTCAGGTGGGATGGTCAACCAAGCATTTGTCCAAGAACATGACGAGCAGAAGAACTCTGCTGACCCAAAGGGCTTTTGAGTAATCTGAAAGCTCAGCTATGGGAGCAAGTGAGTTAACCAAGATTGCTGGGGCTGAGAACCACCAGCCAGTCCTAGAGAGGATCCTGGAGAGCTGCTAGATTTAAAGACACTCCTCACCTCCCTCCCTATTGGCTCTCCAAGGGGTTTGGTATGCATTTTCTTATCACCCTTGGCAATATGGGGCTATCAAGGTTTGTAAAGTTAGGAAAGCTGGTCTGCTCTCTTCTAGGCAGCTGTTCTCAGAGCTGCATGCTGAGGCAAACATGGGAGTGTCTTCTCAGCCCCAGAGATCCACACTGGAACCTGGGTCAGGCCATTAATTTACACCAGGGCATTGTAGAGAGTGGACTAATTCTGAAAAGTGCCAACAGAGACATTCATTATTGTCAGTCTGAGCAAGATGGTCCTGGTAGCCTCCATGCAAGCCCCTATAATGCGAAATATTCAAGTTTTCTTAAGCAGATAATGCCACAAGACAAACCTCACACAGAAAATGCCACAAGACCAACCTCACACAGCAAATTGTTCACATTTACAGGCAGTATGAAGATTATGCCTTTTAGCCAGCTTAAAAGTATGCAAAGTTCCCATTCAAAAATAAAATGCCTTGATAAATGTTTGTTATAATCCATATGATACTGCAATTATTTGAACTGGGAAAGCTCCACACCTAGCAAGGCAGTAATTTGATGACTTGCTAGAAGAAACAAGACATAATAATGTATTCGTGTTAAGACCCCACATTAAATGGAAGAATCATCCTTGAAAGGATGGATGTCTGATTCTGTATCACCCTGATCCTCTGTTACCCTGGGACTCCTTCAGGCCTCTCTGATGAAACAGCCTCACACCCTCAGTGCTGTTTATGCAGGAGAGCAGGAATGGGAGTTTGGGCTGATAATGGAATAATGGAGCATGTATGGCTGGTTTTGGTCATATTGTACAGGAGCCAGCATGGAAATAAGTGGTGAGAGAGGAGTCCCAGGCTATGCCTGTTTTTGTGTCTGTGTGTCTGTGTCTGTCTGTGTCTGTGTCTGTGTGTGTGTGTCTGTGTGTCTGTGTCTGTGTGTGTGTGTCTGTGTCTGTCTGTGTCTGTGTGTCTGAGCAGAGCAGCATGTCACACTGCTGTCTGGACACCACTAGATGTCTGTCTCTGCCTGTGCTCGCCCTGGCACCGCCTGCTCTGGGAGGGCTTGGCCACCAAGGCGCCTTTTGGACCCCAGCTTCTGTCTGTGCTTGAGACAATTTACCTCACATAACCTGAGTGCTGGGAGAGAACACCCACTCATTGAATTAACTGTTTACCAGACCAATTAACTGCAGCTATTCCCTTCCAGAAGTGCACGGTTGAGATCGTTCTCTTCCCCTCCACAATAAGACAGGATTGCAGTGAAAAGTCAGAGCAGCCTGGGCAAAGCAATGTGTCCAGTGTGACCCAAGAATTATTGCAGGGAGTGGGACTTTTGCTGTTGTGTTCAGCTGCGTCAGGATTTGCAGAAATTCACTTTCCCACAACAATGTCCATTTTGCTGTTCCATTTTAACAGACTCATGTATGGCTCCACTCACTAATGCCGAGTTTACCTCTCAGGCTCTGTGTGTGTTCACTAACCTCTCTCATATTTTGTACTACTTTCCAACCGACTCAGCTGGTTGCTCTGTTAAGGACTTTTCACACTCCTCACACATAAAGCAAACCTGCCTTGCACTCCCCAGGCAGTGCCAGAGCTGAGCTCCTGAGACAGAATTCCTTCCAACAGGCACACTCAGGGTGGCACCTGCTCAGCGAGGCACATCAATTCCATACCGAGTGATTCAGGGGCTTTGGCTGGCTCCTGCCAGTGAACCTGCTCAGATCCACCTCAGCAGCATTGCCATCTCTAAATTAACCTGTGGCAAGCAAGGCAGCAGCAGCTCCCAGCCATTTGTGCCATTCCTCTGCAGGAATTCGCTGCCTCACACCAGGGTTAGAAGGGCCAGCTCAGATGTTGAGGTTTGCATGAGGGCAGGGTAACAAAGGGCTCTCCTCTCAGCTCTGTCTCTCTATTCTTCTCCCCCATTCACCAGTCACAGAATTGGAGATGTTTTTAGGGTAAGATGCCAAAATACTTTAGATCTGACTTCAGATCCATTGTCATATAATTTGGCTGCACTAAATGGATCAGTGAGCACGTCCCTTGCATATTTTAAAGTCCCTCAAAGTAAAGAGTCATGCAGTCATCTAGCTTATTTTCCCTCTTAGTAAATAATCAATTCTTTCGAGTGTATATTTGCAATTACCTCCATTTCCATTTGAGAAACTAAGTTACAGTGAGTCTCAGTGGTTTGCTAAAGGACCACTCAACACTTCTGGCAGACCAGAGAAAAAGCCAGGAAGGGAAAAGACAGCTAAAGACTTGGATACTCAATGTTTCATCAAGCTGGCAGCAGGTTCTTGGACAAAATAAAAATACTGTTCCACAGAATGTTCAATTACACTTGGGAGTTCAGTATCATTTAATATTATGGACAATAAAAGTGTAAATGGGTTTGAGGAAGGAATTAGAAAAGTCGATCCCCATGACATGATGACAGATCCGTACCTGTTTAACTAACAGACTTTTTTTTGTATTGGACTGAGTACAAAAGTCCTCTTGCAACAGAAATTACTCCAGCCCATGGGATGAGGGAAGAAGGTTCCATACCTATTCCTTAAACACTACCCCCATTTTCCACCCTGCTCACTCTGGAGATGGGATGTTTCACCCCAGAGGATTTGTGTGGAGGTCACCACTCCAGCCAGAGGAGAGAGCAAAGCTCTGTTTCATGAGGGAGATCTGGCAAGCAAGTGCTGTTATGGTTCTGTAATGCAAACAGGATTTGCAGGGAAGGAAGAGCTATTTTTGTGATTTTCCTCCAAGGTTCAGAGACTTAGTTCCTATAAAAAGTATCATGTCTTAATTCAGGATGGCTGGTTCAGGACACACCATGGAAGAAGCAAACAACAATGGCAGGTTTACATCATGGCCAGAAGACTAAGCTGGTTAAGTCAATCCAAGTTTCCCCCTTCCACAGACAGGAAATTAGACCTTTCTGCCCTGATACAAACACCTACTGCACACCAGGCTGCCAGGTGTGGAAATCAATACGAATAAGAGGAGAATCAATAAGAATAAGAGGAGACAAAATTTCAAAAGGAGCCTTTCCACCTTTTGTGACCCAAGCATGGTGCAGTGGTTGTAAGGGTAATTTTGAAACTAAGGGCATTGCAGTGCTGTTTTTGCTTTGCAAAGCAAATGCCAGTTCTCCAAGTGCAGTGGGAACTGATGGCAGCTCAAGGCTATATCCATTTTTATTCCATGAGTGTACCAGGAACTAGTAGTGCTGGGAGGTGGTTGTGGAAAATGAGGGCATCTAAACAATTACTTGTTTACATAAATATTCTAAATATGCCTTGAGTAAAGCACTGGGGTTATAGAACTAATTACTCTGCCCATCTCTTACTGTCTTCCATGGCTCTACCTATTCCCTTTCAGGGTGGATATCTCATTTTTCATATGGATTTGTATTTGCCCTGGCTTTTATTGATCATTATGTGAAGGTCAAACCAGATATGTATTTTTCTCTTCTCAGGATCCTATTTCCAATGCTACAATTATTAAGCAAGTGCATTATTAACAAATGCAGGGAAAAAAAAAAAAGAAAAAGCAAATTGAAATAAAACCAAACACAATCAATTTATTTGCATGCTTATTCTTATTTAATGATACACTTCAGTGCATGGCTAGTTATATACACTGCCTTGCAGTTAAAGAAGACTGTACTCAACTCACACCTTTCCCTTTCTTAGCTCAGGGAGTTCTTAGCAGCAATCCCAGTGAAGATCTCCCACATCTTGGCTTTGCCTTTCAAAGGAAGCTGGACTCCCCACCAAAAACTCCTTATCTTAGTTTTCCTCTCATTTTCATACTGCTCAGTCATGCTTCTTACAGAGTCTTTACTTTTTTCTTTGTTTTTTTTTTTGTTCCCCACCATTAATTTTTTAAAGCTGGCAAAATTCTAGCTAAATAGAAGTAGCCAGAGAGAATGCATTTCCAGTTTAGTCCAAAATTATTGGTGTGGTGCTTTTTTTCTCATAATGAGAAAATCCTCCTTATCAATTGAAACATTTTGTTCATTTCACACCACTAATCTTTCAGGTTTTTTCAGGACTTTTTTCCCCTCATAATCTTCTAAGTTACATTTAAGTAAATTTATCCATATTTTGCTATTGTTTGCCTCTTAGAGGCTGAAGTGATCCTGTGCTTGCTAAAAGATATGTAGGAAGAATATCTGTGATAGCCCACTTCTGATATGGAATTGAATCCATTGTGGAGCAGCACTGTGAGAGCCCCACCACAGCCACTCTGCTCCTGAATAAATACAGACCAACATTGTCAGCAGCCTCTCCTCTGCTGCTAACCCTGTAACTTGGCTTTAAATGGACTATACTTTGGCTCTGAATGTTTTCATTTAGGTCCTTAGCATTACCAAACCTTTCAGATGCATCAAGGAAACAAAACTGAAACGCCAGTGAGATAAATCTATGCTCCCAAACAGGTGCTGCACAATCACGTGCAGCTCGAGATGCCAGTTCCCAACATCTTATTTCAGCAAGTCTTACAGATAAGAAATTTAACACAATCTCACCAAACACAAGCTGAATAAGCTTCTAGGATTCATGGATTTTAAAGTAAGCAAGGAGAGCTGTGATTATCCAGTTTGATTTGCATTGCACAGGCCAAAGAATTTCACCCAATAAATCCCACTATAAAATGAATTATTGCTTCTTTCCATGTAAGCAATCCTTAGATCCAGTAAGTTGTGGCTGAATTATAGCACATCTTGCAGGAGGGCATCCAGCTTCCTTCCATCCCATAATGCTTAAAAGGCCAGGCACGGAGCCCAACAAGCCATCTCCTTTCCCATTTCCTAGTGCTGGAACTTAATCCAGCTATGACGTGAAGGTAAACTTATGTTGTGAATATTGCTTCCATATGCCACTGGCCTTATCCCCTGCCAGAATGATACCTTTCCTCAGGGAAAAAAGTGTTTCTTCAGAAATGATGGCTGGGATAGTGGGAAGAAATCAGTCAACAAGAGGATTGCAATCTACAGAGGAAGTTCTTCCTGTTTGGATCTTATCCCAATTTCTTTCACAAACTTGGAGAAATTTGAAAAATAAAGCAGAAAATGGAAGGAGGTGTGAAGACAAAATGACACAGGGCAAGAATGCGAAAATATCTCAGATTTATCTTGTGGCCCTCACTGGAAATTTTGGAAAATAAAACCCTAGACATCGGGAGTGTGTGGTGGGTTTTAAAGCACACAGTCACTGGCTCACTGTCCCCAGGAGGATGAGGGAGAGAATCAGAAGAGAGAAAATACATAGGTTGAGATGAAGACAGTTTAACAGTAAAGCAAAAGCCGTGCACACAAGCCCGGCCCAACAAGGAATTCATTCCCTGCTGCCCGTGGGCAGGCAGGTGTTCACCATCCCCAGGAGAGCAGGGACACATCCCAGGGGAGGTTCCTCGGGAGCACAGACACGTTCACTCCAAACAGCAGAACTCGGTCAAACAGGCTCCGACTCCTCTTTGGGTGCCTCCTTGTGTCTGCCAACAAACAGCAGCATGTGAAGAGCAGTAAATTCCTCACCTGGAGCTGGTTTTGTGGGGTAAATTTGAACATTAATCTGAGCTATGTCTGGATGAATGCAGAATGAAAACGGTCCTATTTATTCTGCTGACAGGTATCTGAAATCAATTTGCAGCCTATTTTGTGTATCTATTACATAATTGCAACAAGGAATATGTTTAATAAGCAGAATCCCAACAACTCCAGGGTGGAGGAGATATTTTTGTTGCTGTAGGTGTTTGCCATTGGTGACATAAGCAAATACAAGATGTCCCAGCTGCAGCCCATTCTCCCGCCTGACTCAAGATTTTAATGTGAAAATGGCTATTTTTAGGCTGGAGCTCATTTGAGGTTGTTCTGTGTCCCCAGCATGTAGCTGATTGCTGATAACCTATTTGGGGGAGTGGGGGTGAACCAGTGTAATCTGCAAACATTATGAATCAGATTGACTGAAAAGCAGAACAAAAGCTGCAGAGACCTTTCTGAGATTCAAGTCCGATCTCTGGTACTCTGCCTTCTCTTGAAGATCCACTCTTTAGTTATAAGTGACACTTTTTTCACATTTTAAATAGCTAGCAGAAAATAAAAAGGTAAAGACCCTAAAATGCTTTTGCCAGACTAGTCAATGCATTTAAGATTAAGCTGAACATTTCTATACATCAGTGACCTTTAAAATCTGTTAGGAAGGTGAGATGTTAGGATTTAGTCTCAGCCAGGTGATTGATGTTTTTTTTTTCAACTGCAAAGCAAAGCTATAGCCTGTAGTCTAAAGCCTATTTATAATCCTCTTTAACAGCACTTGGTATAAAGATACAACTCATTTCTTTGTGAAAATAGCCTGGCTCTGCAATAGTGTGATATATTGAAAGAAAACAAAGTAAGAACCTGGAGCTTGGCTCCAAGGTATGTATTAAAGAAGTGTCAATAGTTGCCCTGCATTTGAAGGAATTTTGTTAATATGAAAACCTGATAACATTCCTACAAAGTAAGTGTCAATAAGGGTGTTCATTCATCCACTTACCTTCACAAACAGATTGGCAACAACAATAAACGACAACAGAAGCAGCTTTGTGGGTGGGGCGTTTGTTTCTCAGCGTGCTCCCCTGGATGTCACTTGGTCCCACTTGCAAGTGCCAGAGCAGGAGGAGCAGTGTGAGGGACAGTGCCCAGTGACACTAATGTTCAGTGCAGCCCTTCACTCTCCTCAGCCTGCTCGGCTCCTCCTGTGCTCCAGGAAAGCTGCACCCAGCTGGAAATGGACCTGCCCTTCCATCAGCTTTTACCACACAGCTTTTTCATCCTGTCCTTACAGAGGACGTGGGAAGAGGGAGAGAAGTTCTCTTGCCTTCACTGAGGTAAAGAAAAGGCTCAAATTCAACCCCTTGGCACCTGAATGTCCTTTACAACGACCCTGTCTGCTTTTTGCCACCTCATTATCTAACCCTGGATTGCATCTCCAATAGTAAATCACTGATAAACCCACTTTATACCATCACCACACATTTGCCTTCCTTCTGGAAGACCACACTGACTTTTTTTTTTTTCTTTTTCCTCCTTCATTGTGATTTTTCAATACACGAATCTGTAAATAGTGCATCTGGAAAAGTGTCAAAAACGGAAGGCAAAATCTATTTGTTTTACTTTAAGGGATATACCTCAAAGCCTGTCCTAATGCACTGCACAGGGGTTGAAGTATTAAGCACACATTATGCACTCGAGTTCCAACCCTGCCATCACTGAATTGCTTGATTGCGGTTGAGCTGCAGTAAAAATTCACGAGGAAACACATCCCTGGTGCCTGAGGGCAACTTCTGTTTGAATTTTCCAGTGAAGCAAGAGGTGGGAGCAGGGCTGAGTTATTGCAGGCTGATCTCCCGTGCATGAGGTCCCTCCTGGCCAGTCAATCCCTACGGATATTGTGAAAAACGAGGTTCACTTTCCTGGTACATTTTAAAAGGTTTAATAAAAGACAATAAGAGACAAACGATAAAGCAAAAGGTTATACGCCCCACACACTAACTCGGAAAACACTTTCTTAAATGCATCAACATGTTGCATATTCATAGACCTTCATGCATTATTCAAAATCATTCCCCCCAACCTGTAAACCAACTTTTTCCTTGTGGCTCCATCTTGTTACACATTCCCTGATCAATAAATTCCTTCCCTGGGGTTCTGGTGTCCTCACCCCTATCTTTATCCAGACAGGATAATCCAAGGATGTGAAGAATATCCTGATTATCTTTTTACCATTCTCTGAGTTAGTTACATGAACAGAAGCTTTTTACATCACCATGTTATAGTCCAAGAAAAATATATTTATCACGCTATTTCGAAGTTTTGTTAATAGCAGGACTAAAAGAAACTATATTCTCACAGCAAAATTTTCCAACATTATACCTATACATTCATTTTAATATTTGCAAAAAGCCAATAATACAACATGTACTTATAACAGGTGTGCTCCTGGCTGCTCTGTGCTCCCCCTACTCTTTATCTTACAGGGAGCAGCGTTCCTCCCTGCCAGCACCCAGCCTGATGGGGCTGCCTGCTCCCTCCACAGCTCACACACACCTTGGTCTTTACCAGGCAGCAGCTCCCTGCACTCTGCACCTACCAGTCACTATTTGCAAGCCTTTTTCATATTTGGTAACTAGGGGAGTTAATTCTGAGATTCCGCTCAGGGGAGTTTTAACATGAAAGGGTTGCTGTTGAATTTAACAGTATCACTTGTCTTTTGCAAGGAAACAGGTATTTGTACAATAGCAAAGTATTCTTTGCAATCACAGGCAAAGAGATTTTTAGATTGTGCATGGCCAGAGAACTAGGTGTAAATGAGCTAAACTAATTTAAAACCACATCAACCTTCAGGCTCTGAAATGGAACTTCAGTTGCTCTGTCTGAATACCACTGGGACTTGACTGCAGGGCAGACCCCCGAAAAAGCCCAATCAAATATATGCTTGGAAAGGGTCAAAAGACAAACTTAAGGGCAATGTGATCACATCTAGGGTTTCTGTGGGCAAAGAGAAGGAAATGTTAACCAATGTCTCAAAGGAAATTCTGAGTCAACATGCTGGAAAACATACCACTTTAAACGTTTTTGTATAACTTTAGTCAAGGGGTTTTGTTTGCCTTTGCCCCGGGAAAAAGAATGTTAAGTTTCTTTCCAGGGCATTGTTCCACCAGGTGAGGTCTGATGAACTCAAGTATCAACAGACTGGGAATAGCCCAAAAGATCAATGGCCACCAGTGGCCATTAAGGTAGCACCAGTGGCCATCCACAAACCCACCCTAGACTCTGCCTCTGGCACAGCTGGAGAACTTCTGGTCTGGAAAGGACTGAGAAAAAAATCGAAGAATGAAGATCTAATTAATGTCGGGAGCGAGGAGATTCAGATCCAATGGGAAACTGAATAATGGCAATTGCTCAACTCCTGACCAATGAACTTTAAAACATATCTATGGGGTTTGACTATATAAAATCTGGGAGGAAATCCTGCAGAATCATGTGTCATGGAATGATTCTGCACACCCGGGATATGTGTGGATGAGATGATTTCTGTGGTACATCCTGGCCAGATAATAAAGTAATGCCTTGATTCTCTAACATTAAAATGTTGTTGGAAGGCTTTTGTTTTTCCTGCAGTTTCGGTGACAAACATAGTGGCAGGACTGATTTTATTCTGTGTAGTGAGTCTGGAATGTCCCAGTTCCTCTGAAAGTATTGCTGGAGGAACATGGTGTATATATTTATTTTACCTGAAAGCAATACAGGAACATTTGCTGTTACATCTTGATATGAAAATGTTAACTGGTAGTGCTGCACTTCTCAGGGAAAGAAGCAGAAAGGAAAGAAAAAAGCTCGAGTAGCAGGTAAACATCCCTGCCACTGCATCTTTCTCTGCATGTCCAGCTTTTCTATTTTGGTTCTTTGCTGAAAGGAAGTACAGGACCATACTTAAGACACATGACTGTCAGCATTCATTAAGACCAGTGCTTAATCTCAGCTGACAACATCAATGTCAGAGTC
Source organism: Sturnus vulgaris (assembly GCF_052056855.1). Taxonomy (NCBI): domain Eukaryota; kingdom Metazoa; phylum Chordata; class Aves; order Passeriformes; family Sturnidae; genus Sturnus; species Sturnus vulgaris. Next base: position 5,339,710 of record NC_142254.1, on the reverse strand, counting down.
GTAGCTGGGAGCTGGCAGCATTTCAATAGAGGATTCTTCTGAGCTCTTACACACTACTTCAATAAATAATCCTACCGGGAAATATGGAGAGGAGCATTTAAAATGATTTTAGCTGGCACGTCACTACAAGGTTGAACCACCATGTAGTGATGTGCCCACTGCCTAATTCCACTGTGAAATGTTGAAATACAGCTTTTAGCTCCACAGAAGCATGTAGGCCTCTATTTACATGCAAATTAATGCTATTCATGTGTGAACTACAGCAGGTACTGATTCTGCCAGATGGAATAATTTGGGGATGGGCCCATTCTCTTTCGATGAGGGCTGCATGTATTCTCACATGCTGAAAATAATTGTTGGAGTTTCTATGTCACCAGAACTCCCAATTAAATAGCTATTTAAATAATTTACTTTTTTTCCCAAGTGAAACATGGTCATGCATGCAGTTGTGTAGACTAAAAATAATGATGGCAGCAATCACACTTCTAATGCCACTATTAGCAATAACACCATTAGCACTGAGGGACAAGCAGGTGGCTCAGGACACAGTATCAGGAAACCTGGATGTGTCACTGCTCAGTGATTTTGGACATGCCATTTCATCCCAGAACCAGAGAATGTAACAAACTGGAAAGGACCCATCCAGACCAGACAGTCATTGTCTCTTTCTTCCCTTTGTTTTCATCTGTAAATTATTCACAGAAGGTAATACTTTACTCAGTTCCTGAATTGAAGTAGTCAAAAACCCCATAAATGTTACTGTGGCATTTACATGCATTTTGCTGCATTAGCCCCCACTTGACCTTCACCAGCAGAGAGGGTCACTTGATTTTAATCAATGGCAGCCCCTAATTCCACAGAATTACGATATTGAAAAGCAGTAGGTGGCTAAACTAACTGATGCTAACAGGCCTGGTTTGGCTGATGGTATTTTATTTGAAGCACTGATATGCTTAATATTTGTTCAATTATCATCAGCAGAGAAATCAGGATATCAGAGTGTGAACCTCCTCGACATGCGGTGGTCAACTTTATATGAGGCAGCAACAAACACAAGACCTGAGAGGAATCAACAATAAGATCTGCTGATCTATTTACAATGGGAAGTTACAAAGGATTTCTTAGCCAGTGATTTTCATTCTCTTGAAGTTGGAGATGCAGGGACAGATTTTGACAGTTCCGCAAAGAAAAGGATTTAATTAAACTGAAGAAAATGAGATAAACTTTGCATAACAAAAGAAAGGAAAATACACCCATCTTACATAAAGAGGCTGGGATGGGATGTGAGGGGCTGTCCCCACCTCCTGCTCTCCTTGAAGCCCGTTCCTATGGTGTGACCTTCCAGCCACTGACAGGGCAGTGCCCTCCCTGAGTCTGCCCAACCTTGTCTGTGTCTGCAAAGAGCATCAGCAGAGCAGCTGTGGAAAGCAGGGTTTGGAAAGGAGGACCCCAAGTGAAGAGAATCAGCTGCACATTCACAAATCCACAAATGCAAATGACTGGAAAGATCATAATCAAACAGCAACCAAAAAACCCAAACCCACATCAGAAAATCTCTAAATTCAGGCTAAATATGCAGCCATTAGGAAGGTCAGCAGAGCCCTTTCCTTTTCCAGTTTTTCTTATTCCAGAGCCATGTCATGAACATTCAGCTTCACTGCTCCCACTCCCTGGAATACTCCCAAATGCCTTTCCATGTCAGGGGCTCTGGGGCCAGTGGATGGGTTTGCTTCACCTGTCAGTGATGGTGAGCACTGCAAAGCACAGACTTACCATGGAATCATTGCAGTGGGAAATACAGCATCATCTTCCAACCACGGAAAAAATCCCCTTATGCTAATCCCTAATTCACAGTCAAAGATATTTCTCCCTAAATATAAATGGCCTTTCTGAAAGGCCGTTTAAAAATAAGATCAGTCAAATATTCCTGCAGAAGGGAAAAGAAAAACCTCAGTTGTGAGAATCAGGTGAATGGCACACATTCTGATACTACTGCCTGAATGTCTTTTTCCTTTACCAGAGATAAAAGCAAAACAAAACTAAACAGGCAAAGTCCATTCAGGGCTTTTGATATTTTTTCCCTCATGTGATTGATTTTAGGAGACTAATTTTGTTTTGTCTTTTAATTTTAATCTCTCTTGGTCAAGTCTATGAGATAATAATAAATTCTGAAAGTAAATAAAGGGCACTACCCTGTAGCTGGTGTCCATATCTGTGATTGTTGTGTCTTCAGATGGTTGCACAAGTTTGTGAATGAAAAGGCTTTTGCTTGCTTGCTAATCAGCACCCCCTGACAGACATGGAATCAGCACCTGCCTGGGACATGAGACATGGAAAGAAGCCCTAAAACCCAGGAAAAACAATGAGCAGCTATTGTGTGCTGCACCTTTCCACAGCCACTAAAAACTCCTGCAGGAGATGACATGAGAAGCTCAGCTCGTTCTGTTCTTGGTCTCTGAGAGTGACCAAGGAGGGAGCACAAGGAATGGGAATGCACAGGGAAATGCTTTCCCTGCTGTGCTCAATAATTCAGTCTCTGTGACAAAAGATTTGAACAGACTTGCTTTTAGCAGCCACTAATATGCTTCTCCTTAAAGAATTTAATTATATTTTGAATCCATGTTTAATTTTATTTTCCAAAAAATCTTGCAGCGATTTCACAAATTAATTTTACAGTCTGTGAAAAAGAACTCCCTCTTCTTTCTGTAAAATGTACTCACCAGTAAGATTGCTGCTTATGCTCCTGCACACCCATCTTGAAAGACACTAAAGTAATAATTCCTGATGCTTTTCCTTCATACTGTTTATGATGTTATCTTCTTCCATCACGTGCATCCCTTTCATTTATTTTCTAAGCCAAAGACTCCAAATCTGTGATCTTTCCTCCTATTTTGAGCATTCTTGTTGCCTTTCTCCTGTTTTAATATTCTGCCCTGAGCATTACTTTGGGCTTCTCAGTACCAAATTTTATCTGCTATTTCATTAGTTCTGTGAGTTTAAGGTCTAAGCTTTTCAGTTTGCAGTTTGACTATCCTGATAATTTTTTTATTGCCACTACACATGAACCTCCAGGATCTCAGATAATGTACTGATTAGTACAAATCCTAGCTGAAAGCCTTGGAGTGTTTCCCTTCAATAGAAAAGCAGTCCATGTATTCCTACCCTTTATTTCTTATCTTTTAACCAGTTTTTAATACTTTAGAGGACCTTTCCTCTTATGCTTTGACAGCTTAGTTTCCATGAGGGTGTCTCATGAGAAACCCTGTCAGGAGTGTTGAATGGAAACCACTTGGATGAAATGTTTGTTATCAGGAATTAGAATATTCATTCAGGATCAGCAACCTGTGGAATGCACTGTTTGATTTCTGGAGAAAAGGAAAAGGAACTGTGAATCATTTATAGGATGTTTCCTGACATCGTGTGTCAAAGTAGATGCTGCAGATGATATTAAAATAGCATCATTTCAGTAACTTAGCTGATGTTTTAGTAATGTCTGGTGAATAATGTAACTGGTATTTTTCTTTAAATTCTATATAATCCCACTTTCACGATGTCTTTATATTTTTAATTTTTTTAATATATTTTTAAACCGAAAACTAAAATGAAAACAGGGATGACCTGACATTAGATAGAAGAAGCTGAACTTGCCCTCCAGCACATTTAGGAGAGGCTGAAGAGAAACAAGAGCCAGAATTCAGCGCTGGAGCCCCTTGGCAGCTCCTGCCAATCCTGGCTCAGAGTGCCAGCCCTGCTTAAGGCTTAAGGCTGAGACAAGAGCAGCCTGTCCCCTTTGCTGGTGTCTGCTGCACTCCAGGAGCTCTGGCAGATGCTGCAGTGCCACACACAGATTTGGGGACAGGCCATGCTCCCTGCCAGCCCCTGGCTGCTCCAGCCTGGCAGCAGCAGCCACAAGAAGCCTCACTTTAGCACTCTGCCCAGCCTGGGGCCTCTCCTTTCCAAAAAACCTCGGAAACACTTCAAACCTGCAGTGCTCTGAGCTGGGGCTGCCTCCTCAGATCCCAGCAAGGGCAGAGAAGAGAGACACAAAAGCAGAGAGCAGGTGGGCACTGAGAGCCCTCCCTGGGCAGAGCCTCCCTGCTGACCTCTGTCCTGCACTGCTCCTGTCTGTGCCATGCACCCCAGAGCCTCTCTGCTGGCATTCCCAGCCCTTCCTGCACATCCCTGGGCACTGCTGGCACTGCTGGCATTGCTCCTGTCTGTGCCATGCACCCCAGAGCCTCTCTGCTGGCATTCCCAGCCCTTCCTGCACATCCCTGGGCACTGCTGGCACTGCTGGCACTGCTCCTGTCTGTGCCATGCACCCCAGAGCCTCTCTGCTGGCATTCCAGCCCATCTCAGGGCACTGCTGGCACTGCTCCTGTCTGTGCCATGCACCCCAGAGCCTCTCTGCTGGCATTCCAGCCCATCTCAGGGCACTGCTGGCACTGCTCCTGCCCTGCAGAACTCTCTGCCATCCCTGCAGAGCCACATCCTCTGTAGAACAGGACAGAGGCAATGGAAATTCAGGCTGCTGACACTGAGGAGGGCCCTGCCTGCCTGAAATAAAAGTTATCCTTTAAAAGTAGTTTGGAGACCTAAGCAAAGTGAGCAGAGAATCTGTATGAGCAGGCTTTCACATCTTATTTCCTTCTGCTCAGGGCACAGAGAAAAATAATTTACCAAGGAAATGATCTCACAAAGACATAACGTAAGAATTAGTAATGTCTAAATTTAAAAATAAAACAAAAAAACCCAAAAGAAACAAAAAAACTCTCTGTATATTTTCGTGTAATTTCATTTAAATAATCATTTTTATCTTGAAAAAAGCCAAGTTAGATTTATTTTATTTTATTTTATTTTATTTTATTTTATTTTATTTTATTTTATTTTATTTTATTTTATTTTATTTTATTTTATTTTATTTTAAGCTTGTGTTACTTCCTGATGAATAATCACATGGAGATAAAATTCAGATTCATGTGTACAAGGCATTTCAGGATATAAAATGTCATTGTTAATTCCCTAAGCCATACATTGCAAGATTACCAACATTAAGATTGCACTTAGAAGACATCTGCAAATGCTAAGGACAGTAAAGGTCATTAAATAAAATTAACATTTCCCTGTACTTCTAGTAGAATGAAGAGTTTGAATTCCGGCTGCAGGTGTCAAGCCCACTCTATTTTGCCTCTCCAGTCATGATCATATGGGAAGTTATCTTTATATCAAGGAAGCTTCCTACAAGGTTTATCTGGAGCTACACAACAATTTTAGAATAAAAACTAAACAGGAAACTTTTGAAGACAACCTCCCCCCCGGCCAATAATCTAGAAACATTTAATGAGGGAGAATTACTGCTCCTTAACAAAATGGAGAAAGATTAGAATACTTGATGAGAACATTGTTGGAATTTTTCCTTTCTAAGGTGTTCTGTGCTGGCTGGGAGCCATTTACTCCTGCACTGCAATTGAAGAGAACATTTGCCTCCTTGGTTTTCCACTCTAATATCTCATAGCACAAGCAGAGCTTTTGTTATGCATCAGCAGCTGCCAATATTTTAATGAAAGGCTCCAACAAAACTGGTTGTCCTTTTCTTTTCATTTCTTTTAGCTGGCAGCTCTTCAGAGTTCCACTCCCCAGTTCAAACCCAGTCTGCTGCAATCTCTATCCACCAGCATCTCCCAGTATTGTCCCATTACAAACTGATTGACTACACTGTCAGAGCCTCTCAACAAACTTCCCTGTTTCATTTAGTCTGCAGGGCTTTTGTCTTCAGCAAAGCAAATTCCCAATTCTACTCTTATCTCATATTTAACTGGAAGGAATATTCCACATCAGATGGGTTCTGCTGAATCCAGATATATTTAGCAAAGTCTCTAAGTCTCTCTTCATCCTATGATCTGCATTTGTTTCTCAACATGTGAGGCCTTTCTTTGCCTATTTATATAAAGTTTCAATTTTTGACATATATATATATAAAATAAACTATTAATTTAAATTCTTGTCCGAGTGTGTATTTCTCCAACACCCTTGGATGCTGTGGTAGGCACACAAGAAAAAAGCCTGTGCTTAAGACATATAAATCTGCAGAAGTTAAATACATGGCTACACGCTCCCTTGAACTCTCAGGGACAAAAAGGTCTGTGGGCTTTTTGCACTGTTTTATAATATTGGTAACAACAGCACTTAACCAGCTTCCTTTCTGGTATGATATTCCAAGGACCTTTCAGTAAATCAGTTGCAATCAGGGGAAAAAAAATAAACCCTTGAAAGATAATAAATGTCAATTCATTTGTACAACAAGAATAATGAAGCTGATTGCAAAACACAGGTCAGAAAAAAAAGCAGTGGAAACATTATGAATTATATTCCTATTCATGACATAGAATTTAAAAGCACAGAATTTGCCAAGTTTTAAAAAATTCCAGAGAGCTGATATTTTTTTTACCCAATTCTCCTTGCTTTGCTGATTTATCTGGCAGTGATATGTCTGCAGAGATGTAACACTGCTTGGCGTGCTAAATAGTGTCACTTTCTTCTGATTCTGTCGAGTTTTCATGTTGACTAGCACAAGGAAATGTTAACCTCTCCTGTTCTCACTCCTTCAGTGTGATTTCTAATACTTCTGACACAATCCCTTGCATGTCCTTATTTCTCTGTAATTACATTAACACGATGATGTGCCTTCATCTGGGACTTCATCAGGATTTCATCTTGTAAAGAAAAAAAGCTCTGGATCACTGAAGTACCTTTTTTTCTTATGGAACCACCTTCAAAGCCTTAACCCCAATGTTTCTAGAGATCTGTCAGCTTAGAAGTAACACCTGACACCATCAAATTATTGCCATTATCACATCCAGGGCAGTCACTTCTCCCTCCCCTGCCATCCCAAGGTTTTCAGAAAACAAAAAGCAGGGTGTCTTTCAACTTTGAAAGTTGTTAGCCACATGTGTGTCTTAGATTTACCGAATTATTCCAGTGTAGTGTCCCAGGAAGGTTTGGCAGAGACTGATTCCACCAAGGATGACACACATCAAACTACCTTCAGACATGCTCATTCACCCATCAGATTATAGAAGGCTGACCCCGGAATTGCTGAGAACTAAAAGGAGTCAAGAGAGACTTGGGTGTGTGTGATCTGGATGCCAGGTCATTAAGGCTATTCTGCTAAGACAAAACAGAAGGCTATGATGCAGACTTTCTACCTCAGGCTATGAACTTGTCATCTTGCAAGAGAAGTGGAGCCAGTCTGCCTAACTGCCTGAGCAATAAATAGAACCTCTTCCCTAGCACATAATAAAAGCAATGGACACCTTCTACTTCAGTTTTTCCTCTTCATTCTCTCATCTAACATTGCCCTGAGCTCTTCTGGAGTGCTTGTTTAAGAGTGCTCACTGTTGATACCCACAAGCAATTAGTCGTGGTAATGGGGCTGTGTTTTATGCCACAACTGTCATTTTATGTTTACAAACACAACATCAAAACTTCGTGAAGTAGGGGGATGCAGCTTATTTTTTTGCAACCTGAAAAAATGCCTAAGATGGGAAAGAAAAATACTGTAGTTATTTCCTAAAAATTTCCCACAGCATGTCATTAAGTAAACTGGAATGCAAGCAAACACAGGACCTGGGCCATTTTTGTAGAGCTATTTCTCTGCTGACACAGTTTAATAATAAATATATGTTTGATTAGATGTTCCAGTTTAAGATGGTTTCTTCCCTATGGCAGAAACCTGCCTGTGGCACAGGGGACAGACAAGAGGAAACTCAGCAAGGATTCAATTTTGAATCCATCATTAACAAAGCATGGTTCACACTGGACTAAGGAGAAAGTGTTCTGTGTGTGCACAAAAAACACATTTAGGGTTGATTAAAATAGCTGAAGGATAGATATTGCACTGACTGACAACACCCCTCTCCCCTTGATACTCACAGAATTTAGGGCAGCTGAGCCAATTTGGTCTCCTGTATTTGGCAGGACATTAATTTCAGTTATCTTCATGTTCAGCCCAATACCCTGGTCTGGAGTGAGGCATTTTGATCCTTGACAAACCTGTGGGGACCACAGACAGCAGTGTCAAAATCATGCTTCAGAGCTCAGTGCTGACTGGAGATGGAATGAAAAAAGTGGTTTGCATTGGCTCTTTTCCTATGGAAATACAGAAAGGCACACACTGAGGCAAGTGGCTGTGCTCCTGCTGTGACTGCTGCTTTTGAGCTGCCCTAGCTTTGCAGTAATAACAAGTTGCCTTCCTTGCCAGATAGTCAAAACTTCATTCCATTGTGTCATGAAAATTGTTGAGTTTCTTTACAGGGAGCATTTGTTAAAGGCTCATATATGATCTTTGGTCTTCTCAGGAGTGTGTTTTCCTTGCCATGAACGGCTTCACCTTGACTTAATAAAAGCATGGCTTGTCCTCAGTGTGCTGGCACAGTCTGTGCACTCAGCTCCAGCCTCCTTAGGTCTTTAGGCTTTGAGTTGGCAGACCTTGTGTCTTCAGTTAGTGCAACAAAATTATGCTTACAAGCGAGGGAGATAATCAGGTCCCTTTAAAAATCAGGTTTATGGGAACTAATCTAAATGTGAAGTTAACTCATTTTTAAAGCGGCAGCTTAAACTGTCATTAAAGCAACAAAATAAAGGCCTTTAGAGAGAAGGGAACATTAAGAGGAAGAACAGAGACGTCAGGTTACAAATAAAGTTGTTTCCTGCCCAGCAAACAAGTAGTAGAGCTAACCACTTCATCTTCCACCTCACATAAACAAGTAGTTGATGATACAATAAACACAGCAAAAGTGAATGTCGGTGCTGCAAATGGCTTTATGCCAAAGCACAACAAAAATCAGGGCTGAGGCTGGATGAGCTCTTTACAAACAGGCAAGTTAAGACTGCAATATTGCACAAGATCATTTAATGCCTCTAAAAACCCTTAAAATTTCTCCCCCTCTTTCACTGGCACTTTAGTAAGGCAATTCCCAATATTTGACTTGTGAAATAGTCTGGAATATAACAGTTGTATCAGCAGCCTGTAGCGAGGCTGTTCCTTATTGGCCCTGTGTGTGCATTTGAAACCCCCTTTGTACCACGATGAAAGCCATACCCATTCCAGGGCATATTTGCACAGAGGGAGCAGTTAAAAGTTTTGATTACTGGGACTGCAGATGGTGGGGCTGATTCTGGGAGTAGCAGGCTATTCTTCCAGTCCCCAGCGTCTGGAGACCACTGGCACTCCTTTCTTTTTCTGAACGAAATCCTTTTCATCTGATAACAAATCTGTGACTCACATTGTTCACTTCAGCAAGCCAGCACAGTGTCACATCAGCTTTGTCCCCATCTTTAAATATATTCATGCCATCTGTCTCTTGGTCTCAACTGGTGAAACAATTGCAACGTAGGTTACGTACAATCAATTCCCAGTTGTTCTGAACAGCTTGAGATGTCTCACATCTAACTCAGTGGCTTGTGGAAGAGACTGGTAAATGACTTTTCCTAGGAAGATGATCAGTTTAGGATTCCCTTTGCAGACATTTCAGATGGCAAGAAGTTCAGATTTTAGCTTGATATCTTTGCACTTTTTCTCCATATGGTTTTGATTCTTCTTGCAAAAATATGTGTTTGTCTCCATATGTCTCTTATCTTGAGATTTTTGTGTCATCTTTAATTAGAAATTGAAGATCAGTTGGTTTGATTTATATCACTGTTTGTCATTGCTGCTATTGTCTTTCAGGCAATCACATTCAGATGTTAATGTCAGATTAAAATTGTTCTTTATAGGGTCATAAATATGAAATATGCAATTAAAGCGTTGCCATTTTGAAACCACAGAGTGTGTGACAGACCCCTGCTCGCAGTGCCTCAGTCAGCACTGTCCTTGTGAGAGAGCACTGTGAATCCCTGTCACTCACACCTACCCCAGCAAACACAGATTAAATCTGGGACTGCAGGTGCGACACGGTTCAAATTCAGACACCAGGGGAGTTAAATTTGCTCTCAGCTCTTGTGATCATGATGAGATTGTCAAAGTGAAGGATGATGCACACCCGAGTGGAGAATGCAGGTGGTCCTTGCTGAAGGCTGGGGGTCAGGAGCCATTGGGTGCCTTCACATCCTTGGGGATGCAGCCCAGGGGGAGCACGGGGCTGGTCCCTGGCAGGACACAGCTGCTCCTTCTGGGGATGGAAGCCTGACCATCTACAGAGAGCAAAGTGGAGGCTGTGGAGAAGCACAGGCCTCAACAGGCAGGCCAGCACTTGCTACACTTGTAAGCACAATCACTCTCACAGAATTCAGTTTCTGCAAATACATCATATTCCTATTTTTTTTTTTCACTTGAAAAACTTCCAGCTTCCTTATGAGGTTACTCCACACTAACCTGTGGGTTCTGGTGACAATAGGTGCGTCCTTGCCTTGAAGCCTCTGCAAAGAACTGGGATTTGTCTTTTTCTTTAAGTGAAAGGAGCCTGAACAAATGTATAACTTCATTTTGGTAGGTCCTTTTTTTCATACTGTGCCTGTAACCAGCATTCTTCTTTCACAGGGAACCCTCTACAGTAACTGAGGTGACCCTTTTGTTCTGTTCCACACAAGCACAGGTAGCGTGAGGATCTCCAGCATCCCCTCATTACCTCTCCCAGAGGAGGTAATGGCCCCTCAGATAATCCATAAATAGTGCTAAGAACTGTGGGTGAAGAGCTGTACACAAAAGAAGCCTTTTACAATGAAGCATAAACCAAGGGACTTGATTTATCCTGCAAATCACAGGGACAAATGCTGCACAGTCCTGCATGCCAGCTACTGACTCGCTGTCTTCAAGCTGGTTATTGGAGCTGCTTATTTCCATTATTTCCACATTCCCAGAGGTCATTTTGCCATCAGGAATGGCTGCAGTCTGAGTGTTCAGGGCCTGCAGGGAGAATAAATCTCTTTTCCCCACAGCCCCTCACGTGGCAGAGAAAAAGGAACCTCAAGGCTCCTGGAGGAGTAAAGCAAAGCAAGAATTTGGCAGGACTGATGGCATGGACTGCAGACAGGTCCTTATAAGTTAGGGAGCAGGTGAGATATCATTTTAGCAAACTGCTAGAATTTTCTTAGATGCAGAGGAAAGGACACAAATTCAAGCACAAACTGCCCTACTGTCTCCTCTATCCATAATCAACAGTGTCTGGAGAGATGATAAATGCCTTTGAGAAATGGCCAGGCTCTAGTCTATGGGAATTTTATTTCTCTGTAACATTTTTGATCATTCAGTCCAGTTTTAAAGGGGAATTTCTTCTGCTCCTAGCCATCCTGGGAAACCCTGTTTTTGAGACAGGATGTCTTGGAAATTGTTGTACCACCTGAGATGATTCAGCTCTGTGCAGGGCTATGGGGACATTGATGATAAAATATTATTATTAGTAGTAGTAGTATTAATAATAGTAATAATAGCAATAATAGTAATAATAATAATAGTAATAGTAATAATAATAATAATAATAGCATCTGAAGCACTGTTTCTGGACACTGACCTGAGTAAAATCAGTCACATTTTTGGAAGGCACCCAAGTAGTTTTAGCCTCCATATTTTCTTCTCTCCTAGTAGGTAAGCTGAGAATAAATCAGGGTTTTTCACTGCAGTACAGCAGAAACTACCTGTTACATTGGGCTTTGTGGGTCAGTGCTTTGATGTCTGTGCCAGTGTAAATCTGAGCTAAAATGCATTTCCTAACTACAAGGGAGAACAATAAAGAATATGAAGGGAGCTCAGAGGATATGCAGACTCGAACATGAGGCTTTCAGTGGACACTGCATTGATCTGCATGAATAAAACAGGTCTGGTTTGGATTTGCTTCCATCCCAGCCAGGGCCAGCACTGTGCCTGGAGGAATGGGATCCCTCAGGGTGTCACCTGCTGTGCACCTGCAAATTCCTGCTGGAACAAACTGGTGCAAACAGAGCTGAGGAGAGGAAGGGATGGATCCACCTGCTCAGCTCCTTCTCAGTGGCACCTCTGATGGCCGGGCAAGCCCTGCCCACACCCGAGTGGCTTCTCACCTCTTTCCTGCAGCTCCCCTGAAACATCCTGGTCGAGAAAGAGGGAGAGATGGTGACAAGACATTCAGGAATCTGTCTAGTGAACCGTAAGAAGGGTCAGTGAGATTGTGGAGGCATAAAGTTTATTGAGAAGCAAATTAAAATGCAAAATATGGTGGGCTCTTACTCCAATGTCTCCAGTGAGAAGTCCAGTGAATATCAATCTAAATTAATTTTGGCCTCTTTAATCAATCATCTCTTTATGAAATACAAATAAAGCCACATCAGTATGACATGTTATTAAGGAAGAAAAGACAGTTGCCCTAAACGTCTGGTGACAATTTACATAAATGTCGTTTGAGGCAGCAAGGTTAAGACCTCCGGCAGAGCATTATAATATTCTAAAGATCATCAGCAACTTCACTGTATACAAACCAAGAAACAAAGAGGATTGGTGCCCTGGAACCAGGGGGTGCTGGAGGAGTGAGACAGAAGGAATTTAATTTGGCATCTCTGCAAATCTTAGGGAGTTTTTAAAGCATAAAAGGAATGTAAACAAGTCATCAAAATAAAATGGCCTGAAAGAAGAATATTTATTGTATCTTTTTTTTTAAGAACTATGATCCTCAACTCATCCAAAAGATCTGTTTTTGTAAAAGATCTGTGCAACTAAGGTCCATGGTTGGTGTATTTATTTTATTATAGTATTACTGTGACAGGATTTGTATCACTGTAACTCCCAAGTCACCAGATGGAAGTGAGACCCTGTTATGTCACACATTTGCTATAGAAGAATTTCACATGGGGAATTTTATTTTCTAAAGAGTGGAGAGATGGAAGGAGACAGATTTCCTAGGGATAAACTGAACATGACTGGTTAAACCCTAATTAAAGTTCAGGAAATGCCCTTCACAGCCAGTGCCCAGCCCAGCTCTTGCACTTCTCTGTCTCTCATATTCACCACGGGTTTTCTTCACAGAAAGGTCATCGGATCACACCAAGTCTCACTCATGGCCAATTTCTCTCATCAGGTCTCTAATGTGTGTTTTGCTTTCCTTTCCTCAAGCCTGTTTATCATTTATTCCCATTCTCCTGTATGAAAAAATGAACAAAGACGCTTTCTAAAGGCCATTTCACAGCTTTAGGGAGCTGTATTCAGGAGAGTAATGTGTGATCTAAGGCAAGCTGAGGAGCATTATTTTCCTATCACCACCCCACAGATGATGGGGAGTGACAGATTACATGCCAGTCACAGCACACTAGGCAAGGGGCCAGGCTGCCAGGAGTTCTGTCCTTTCTGGCTCCAGCCAAAGCATTGTTGAGAATGAAAGAATGATTTATAAATAGCTCCCACTGAAGTCAGTCTATCACAGAAGCTGCAGATCAGCCTGGTCTTTATTCAGGCTGTTCAAGATGATGTCTGTACGCTCTGTACGTGCAGGTGTTGCAGACAGAGCCTGCAAGGATCATGTCCCAGAGCTATTCCCTTCCTAGCTGTCACCTTTCTTTGCAAGAAAAAGAAAACCTACTGCGAGCACATTTAGCTTCACTCCCTTCATTCCCTTTTAGCTTCCCTCTCGTTTGATAGATTCCACATTAATTTGTACTCTCTTAGAAAGACTTCTTTCTAAAAAAAAAAAAAAATAAAAAAAAATTCAAGTATCTGTCCTTTCTCTGAAGAACTGACAAAGAAAAAAAGAACAATATCTTATTAACAACCATGTTACCAGATCTCCCACAGAAAGTGTAATATGAAGAGTTAGGATTCAGTGACAGAAGTGAGCAGAACCTTCTGCCAAAACTGAACAGAGTCAGTCTGGAGCCATCACAAATGAGTCATTATTCTCTAACCCTTCCCTGAATGTTCACACACAGAAACGATATGTTTTTTCAAGACTTTCTGCTTATTCTATGAAACGAAACCTCTCTAAATCAAAGTATGAATATGCTCAGTCTGATGAAAGAATTTGTTAGCAGTCCCAGTGGGCCCATGATGCCTTTATGCAGACTTCCTATGAATTAACCTGTGGGCAGACCCCAGAAGACAGCCCCAGCCTTGCTGTCCTGAACACAGCTACCAAGAGGTGTCTCCTTTTCCAGGTGAGTGACAGGGGACACTGGTGTGGAGCCAGCTGCAAGACACCTGCAGCAGCATCCCCTGCTTTGAGGTGACCCCTGAAATGCTGGGGTGTGGTGTTTTTACATGAAAGGACCTGAAATCGGACTGCCTTTCTAATGGATACCTTCACCTGGTGTTTTTTTAAGTAACTTCTCTGAAATTAACTTTCTGCATTATCCATTAAACTTCTTCTTGGCACTGCCAAAGGAGGGAAGATGAATAAGGGCTATTTCTTTCAGAAGATAACTCCTATGCTATAATAAAATTTTATTGCCAAAAGCAAACCCAGAACAGATTGGAAGAGAATCTGTGTCCATTGAAGATTTTTTTTTTAAATTATCACTAAATATCATTTATCCTGTTTTAATCTCATGCACAGAACATCATTGCTCCTGATATATTGACCAAGAATAAAACCTGACAACTTACTCAGGAACTGAAGGTGTAAGATGAAGCCTAATGAATTATACATATGTTTTGGGCATAGCTGAAACCAAGACAGTACAGGTCTAAATGGGTACTTACAGCTACCAAAATCATATAATCTGAAATTTTCAGCCACGTACCTTCTGCCTGTTCTGCCAGCCATGACTGACCAGCATATCAATAATGGTAAAAAAGAGAATTACACTGCAGCTCATCACATTGTTTGTGGACTTATTCCTTTGGGGTGGGAGAGGAAGATGGACAGAGAGACAGAGAGTCAGACAGATGTGGTGCAACATTCTTGTTCTACCATGTACACCATAAATCCCTGAGACAGACAGTGCCTCTTGCCAATGGAAGGGTGTGAATGAAACCCTGGCTGCCGTGGAATGGAGAGGTCCCCATGTCAGCTTCCTAATTTACCCTAAAAAACCCTCCCTACAATCAAAGGCTGCTTCTAATGGGTGCCACAGAGGTTTTAATGCCACAGTCCTGCACGTTAAATCTATCCCAAGTGGAAAATGGACCCAGCTCCTCTCCAGTACTGCAGAATTCACATTTCAGTGTTTGTGGTGTTTTTCCATTAAGTGTGGGTCTGGTTCTGACAGTGCTTCCTAGCAGGAGCAGTGCAGGGACACAAACAGGACAATTCTGTGCTTGCACTGCCTGCCCTGTTTCCTGCTCTGTGCCTGCACAGGGTAATGCTGAGCTGGCAAACACCAGGAAGATGGTGACAAGCAGCTCTTTGTGCAACAGCTGAAAATAGATCTGTCTTAAAAGAGAGCCTAAGTGCTATTCATTGATCATGTCTGTTATTGTCTACATAAATAGAAGCAGCTGATTGCAGAAGTCCTCCACTTTGGGAAAATGAGGATCACGCTGCCAGTTTAAGGCCAGATTGCACATGGCTGATCAGCAAACTAAGGGCACAGGAATGGGAAGTGCTCTGCCCCAAGGCAGCAGGATATTACACGAGTTTTGTGGCTGATCCTTTCCTAGGGGTTCTCCAAAGCAATTAAAAGTCTAGGGAAGCTTTTATTTATTAAGAATCTGCATAGTTCGTGAACTTGAACCCCCAGAAGCTGATTTACATGGGTGAGTGGACAGTTACACTGAAACGTTGGAAAACAGAAACTGTGCTAGCAAGGATAACTAAGAAATCTGGGCATGAACTGAATCAGCAGCAGAATTCTGAAGCTTCTGTGCTGCTGGGTATTTATATGATGTGCACTGGGAGTGGCAGTGTCCAAGGCCAGGTTGGACATTGGGGTTTGGAGCAACCAGGGACAGTGGAAGGTGTCCCTGCCCATGGCAGGGGGTGGAATGGGATGAGCTTTAAATTCCCTTCCCACCCAAACCATTCCATGATTCTATGATCCTATGAACATTATTGTAATAACCAGTTACAAATAAAATTATTTGATTATTTGATTTTATTTACCACTCCTATGGTCATTTTCCCCCTGCTGCTCCCCTGACAAGAGGAGGCACTTATAAAGTTTGGCAGTGACCCTTCATTGTGAAGACTGGAAATTGAGTTAAAATTCTACCTGTTTTTTTTCTTTAACCAAGAACCTTATTATTGGCTCATCTCAGACAATAGGCCTGCGATTTTCCCTGAATCTTGACACAAGATGAATTCTAAAGGTTGTTAAGTGCCCCTAAATTCACAGCAGGCATTTCTTGCAATGAATGCAAAATAATTATGTTTTACTCCGTTCCTTCAGCCTTTTCAGTGGTGGGAGGTCAGGACCTGACCTACCATCAACTGGAAGTTTCAGAGGAAGAACTTGGCTTGCAGAAGGAGAAATGTAGAAAACATTGGGTCAGGCATTTCAGCATTTCTCAGAAGCCCAGCAGGGGCCCAGCAACATCATTTGGAGGCAAAACACTTTTCAAAATCTTCCTACGATGTTTTAGAGTCTCTTAAACCTACAGCATAAAGGACCATATTGTCAAAGATTAAAACAAATATCTTTTGTCTTAGTGTCCTCTGAGTCAAGCTATTCTTAGAGGAGTCATAAAAAATGGAAAAGAAAAGAAATAAAAGCTGTACCACTTATCTCTTTAGTGTATAGAAATAGCAATGCTAGGCTAATCCAAATATTACTTTGCCAGATCCTCGTTTGATATTCCAATGGTGCATGTAGTTCTAAAACAATATTTTAATATTGAATTCCCATAATAATTATTCTCTGCAAAATATATTCAGCCCATAGAATTTTTCCTTTTCTTTTCAGGGATTGAATCTGGAAGTCTTTATTAAGGTAAGATGCTGCAGAAACCCTCAGGGTTTACCTGAGTTAAGAGCTCAGGAACTGGTCCTGCATATGCACATAAATTGCTTTGGGAGCTGGAAGATTGTGGTGTAACAAAAGAAGAGTCCATAATGCATGCAGGCTTCTGACAGTTTTTGCAAACATCAAGGAATATGACACCTACCCTTAATATGTTTCTGCTCTGATTATGAAACCCAAACTGCAAGGAGTCCATCTTTGCATATGCCAGATAAATCAGTTTTCCAACTTGAGCTGTCTGGCATTTCTTTGAGTGGATGATGAACTTGTTAAAAATGAAATAGAGAGTAATGGGTACTTATAATTTAAATGAACCACTGCATGCAAAGTAATTTCTTTATCTGCCAGGTAAATCTTGAATCACCAGCATGACACATTTGAAAATTTTAAAATGTGAACATATATTATTTAAATATGAGTACCATTAATTGAGATTCAACAGAGTACAATTCCTTGTTTAAGGAGAAAATCTCAAGCTGCCTGTGCAGCAAGAGCTTCCAAAGCCAAGAGAAGTTACACCTGCAGATGGAGAACGGATTACAAAGGTCCCTGTCAGACAGGCCAACCTCATGTTTACCAAACTGCAAGGAAGAACTTTCAAACTTTGTATGATGCAGGGAAATGTTATCTACCCATCACCTAGCGACCTGCTAGTGGGCAAAAGGCTACAGCAGGCTCGGGAAGGTGAGCTGTGAGCTGCCCGGAGCTCAGGGTGTGCTGGCTGTGAGCTGCTGGCAGCAGGAACCCTCAGTGCTCACCTGGCCACAGCTGGGTCAGTGCAGAGGGAGTCTGAAACACCTCACTCTAAATGCAGCCTGACAGCTCTGCAACTGGCCACAATCGGTTATTTTCACTATAGACAGTCCGGATTTGAATGGAAAAGATTTAAGAACAGCACATCCTTTTAGGAAGATGTGGGTAAGAACACGAGGAGGCTGGAAAGGATTTGAGGTGGGGAGTTTGTGTTCAGGGAGATTTTCTGCAGTGTTGTTTTGCAATCAAATTTCCATCAGCCCCAGCAGTAAAATCCAGGCATATTTTCTCCATAGCTGAGTGGAACAGCCAGAGCATTATGATGAGCAGCTGTGCAGA
The DNA here is from genome assembly GCF_052056855.1 of Sturnus vulgaris. Classification (NCBI taxonomy): domain Eukaryota; kingdom Metazoa; phylum Chordata; class Aves; order Passeriformes; family Sturnidae; genus Sturnus; species Sturnus vulgaris. The sequence goes on along the minus strand of NC_142254.1, from coordinate 5,321,764 downwards.
TGCATCAATCTGTGCAAGACCTGTTCAGGTCTGAAGTGAGGATGGGCGAGGTGGAGATGAGTGGTTTTTTGGCTTGCAGGTATAATAACCTTCCCTGTGAAATTGTGAATCAGTGCTCTGCAGTGCCTCAGGTACATCCTGAGCTCCTGTGGCATGGACTAAGGACACTGTGGGGTGCAGCTCCAGCACAACAGCAGGATCAGGCTCTACGTGGCTGATATATCACAATGTGATTGTTAATTATGTCTAATATTTGCCACATCTTTCCAATATAATAAAAGGCAAAAAAAGTCAGATTGCTGATAGGTGGGTTAAAGCAAAATATTTTTCCTAAGAAGCGTTTTTCCCATGGACATTCTTTCTTCTGAAAGGGTGAGAGGCTGAGAACTATCATGGGTTTAGCTCAGGAGCATCACTGAGACTGAAAACAGCAATGAGGAAAAAAGAAAAATGCAATGTGTTCAACACAGCACATTTAGAGATTTTAAAACTCTGTATTCCCTTGACCAGACCTAAAGCAAAACAATGTTCTGTTCTGCTAAGCCTTCATCACTGGGAAATCAGAGTGGATTTTTAAAGTGAATTAAACAATAGGATGGGGGTCACATGAGAACTGATGCTAAATTGAAGAAAATTGAGAAATCTGTTCTTTAACTGTGGTTTTGTGTTACATTTGAACTTATTCTTCCCATGGTGATTTTGAAACTCTTGCCTCACACTAAAAATAATTAACCTAACACTCAGTAATGCATTTGAAATCAATGAAGTTAAACAGGTATACAACTGGTGTAACGAGTTTCACCTATTAGTACAAATTCTGAAATTATTTAAGTTGCTTTATGTCAAGGGGTAGTATCTCATTGACTTCAATGAGCTTTGAATAAAGCTTTAAAATTCTCTGTCTCACTGGATTTTTTTAATGAGAACTAGATTTGTTTAATGAGAACAAAACAGGATGGTTCCACCTAAATAAATGGAGCTACGCTTGTAGAAAAATAAGGTAGAATCAGAACCGGGATTACTGAAATTATGGTTTTGACAGTCACAATATAAGGGTTCAAAATCAATTCCTATTATGGCCATTCTGGAATAGCATTTTCCTTTTTTGTTGTTGTTTTGGTTTGGTTTGGTTTTTTTATGTTTGGTTGGTTGGTTGGTTGGTTGTTTTTTTAAATATTTTTAATAAAAGTATTTTCTAGTCATCACTCCATCACATCAAAAAGAACTGGAATTGCAATTTCTTTATACTACCACTAAAAGCACACTAAGTCAAGTTTTGGATGCAGTGTAAGGCCATGGAACAACAATAATCTTGTTTTTATAGTCCTAAACACGTAGAACAGCTTAGGCTTTCTTCTATGGAATACAGCCAAGGCATTGCACTTGGTAAAGGCAGAAGTTGCCTTGCTCTTGCCTTCATGTTTCTATAAACAAAAAAGATTGAGCCAGTGCTCAGGCTGCACAAACCCTCTACACTTTCAAGGCATTTCAGCTACAAAGCTGTGACTGTTTTAATTCTGCATTCAATTACAGTTCTCAGAAATTCTGCAAACATGACAGGTGGAGTCACCCGAACAGAGAACACTTCAATAATGTTTAGATGTTTGCCCAGTTCACTGCTTGGCTTTGTTTATACTCAATACCCATCTTTCAGTGTCTTTAAACCATCTCTTTGAAGACTTCACTAACTCTGACCCTGTGGGAAAAGCCAGCTAAGTCAGGTCAGCACTAAGACTTTTTGCTAAATGAAGTTTTTTTTTGGGAAATAATATTCTCAGTATAAATAAGCCACTGAAAACCCAACATTATTGGAACAAAAGACGACAAACTAACAAATCAGTAAATGCCAGAGTGGAGGCTGGATTGCAGGTAGAGCAGGCAGAGCCCTCTATCTTGTCCAGAAGATGAGAAATATGTTTGGAATTGAAAGCTGCTGGAGGAGTTTTCACCCTGGGAGGCAGTGGGGTGCAGGAAATGAGGATGTGGGTGTGCACAGAGCCTGAACAGCCTCAGACTGGCACAGATGTCACCTGAGCAGGGAGGGCTGGAATCCATCTGGAGCCACATCCACTCTCCCTAACACTTTCATCTCCAAAGCACAGAATATTTTGCAGTTTTAACTGGATGATTGGCACGAGGAAGAGGACATAAGCAAATCAGAGAGAGATCCTAAGGTCACCTGCTGGGCAGGTGTCATCAGGGAAATTGCCACGATGAAGCTGCTCCTGGGCAGTTCAGAGCTTGCTGTCCCTTTGCAAAGGATTGTTAGGCTTGATTGTGCCTTTCCAGGTGATTTCACAATCGAGGGATGGCACTGATGAGCAGGGAAGGGATTAAATGCAGGGAAGCTGATGAGAGTGGGACCTGATGAAGATGATATTTCCACCTGTCCCTGTATTTGACACATTTGTTCAAATAGAATTACAGGAAAGAGTTATATTCTTTTGTAAGCTCTGTTTGATTGGTACAATTTGTGTTTAACATCTGCCTTTGATTTCGTGGCTTTTTAAAATGACTCCCATGGTTCCTATTATCCAGCCCAGGCACACCACTAAGCTAAGACTGGCAAGGTGGGAAGGGCGAGATTGAGGCTAGCAGCAGAAAGCCCTGCCAAGCACAAACTACCTGATCTTTAAACAAAGAAAGCAACTGACAATCTTTTATATACCTGCTTGCATGTATATTTTGCCATTAAACTGGACAAAAAGTTTGTCACAGAAAGCAAAAAGTGCATGAGCAAATGTGCCATTGCTGTATTTTGAAGTGTATGCTTGGGGGAAGTTGCTGGAAGACAGTAGGGGATTGTCACTGTTGAAAAATGGTTGGCTTTGTTCACAGCTGTGTAATTTCCAAGCTGATTGATAGTCTACACACAGAGCAAATATGTGTTGTCCTGAAATCCTGAACTTTCTTTTTGTTTCCTTTTATAATATTTTTTTCCAGTGTAGGAACCTCGGAGTGCAAATGTAATTTCCCACTGCTAAAGTAGAGCCCCCATAACATCATCGTGTCCATCATTCTTACCCAGGAAATGGTTTCTTCAATGATATTAACAAAATTGACAACTCAAACATTTCCCCTAGTGGCAAAGGGGGATATTTCTGGATTTAACTTTTATTCATTATATTATTGTGTTACAATTTAGCCCTAAGAATCAAATTAAGACAATCATCTGCTACATTGAAGAAGTTCTACAAATGGGCCATGGACTCAAATAGTTCTTGATTACATGTAAAAGGGACACAAGTACTGGTCTTTTTAGGATGAGCCCCATCATCCTCTGGAATCTGTTGTCCTCTGAATGCTTCAGCTTGTGCTAGTGAGAGGTGTGACATGGTGACTGAAACCAGTGTCAGAGGGACAGGATGTGGAAATGTAAAATTTCGGAAATTACATGATAGGAAAGGACAGCAAAAAGAGCCATGGAGGCCCGGAGACCATTTCAAAGTGTTCCCCCTAACCAAGATTTTTATTTCTCTAACAACAGTTCCTGATATCAGTAAAATCACAAGTATTGCCCTCAGAGATAAAACTGAGAGCCAATGACTGAAGTGATCTATTGGCCAGGTGCCACTCCTGCTCCTGCACATCTGTGCTCCTCACTGTGCTCCACTAGAGTGACTAAATCCAGAACAACTCCACTGGCCCCATTTTTAATTAAACATTTATTAATAGAAAGTTGTGGATGTTACTGATATACGATGAAAGCAGGGATGGTCCACTCTACATCATTTTCCCACAGCTGGTTCATTGTGTATCATTTTGATGATCTCTAAAACATTCTTTGCAGGTTTTTTTTCCTGAGGTAGTTTATAATACAGAATAAATCATTGTTATACCATAATTGTTTATGTCCACTATGTTGGTGACCTAATCTTCCAGAACTTCTTAAGTAGGCACAACAAACACATAGCTAGTAAAGTTTTAAACTTATAGAAATATAGACTCATGGAATGGTTCGGGTTGGAAAGGACCTTAAAGCTCATCCAGTCCCACCCCAGCCATGGCAGGGACATCTCTCACTCCCACTGTCCCCATGTCCAGCCTGGCCTTGGGCACTGCCAGGGATCCAGGGGCAGCCACAGCTGCTCTGGGCACCCTGTGCCTCCCCCACCCTCACAGGGAAACGATTTCCTCCTAATACCAATCTCAACCTACTGTCTCTGTGTTTAAAGCCATGCATATTGCACATACCTAGTGGGGAAAATGCTGATTTACTTGAGACTTGATGCCAGCCAGTCTGGGATTTTCTAATTAACAGTAAACTAAGTATACCCAAAGATAAAGTTTCTAAAAATATTGTCTACTTTGTATCTCTCTTCATTCATCGGAATTCTGGTCTTGAAAAAGAAAAAAAAAAGAATTTCAAGAAATTCCATTTCTTTGTGCTTAACAACATTGTCTCTTTCTTTTTAGAAAAAGGCATTTGTGAAAAAAATAACTCATGCAATAAGACACTGTGCTTTGTTATTCCAGAAGGATTTCCAGTCAGAATGTATGGTTTGTGTTTGCTTTTACATTTTCTTTTTCTGAGAAAGGCTGGGCTGCTAGCACAGCACTAATAAAGCCCATTGTTTTAATACTCAGCTGTGTTTCAGTGTGCCTTTTGATGAAGGAAAGGATTTGGCCAGCCCTCGCTAGGTTAACAAATTAATATGCACAAAGCAACCAACATGACAGCAGGCACTCACCCTCAGCTGTAATTATCCCTTTTGTGCTATAATATTGTTGGAATTCTGTGTCCTAATTGCAGACAGGGGAGTGTCCTGGAGCAGCAGGGCTGTGAGCAGAGGTGCTGGCACTGCCAGGGCTGCTCCTCCTCCTGTCCTGTCACTGCCACCAGCCACGGGCTCTGCTCTGCCTCCAGTGCTGCCCCCAGCCCGAGACATGAACTCAAATTCCTGGGCTTCACCATTTATCAAATTCACCAGCACTTCCTCAAAAAAAAAAGTCTCAAGCCAAAGCAGTGAAATGCTTCTTCACAAGCTCCACATCGTTTGTAGGCTATCAAAGTAAGGTGTGGAGCACTGACTCTCCTTCCTGCCTTGGGAGACTTCTGCTAAAAATAATGTAAGTTTTCTTATTTATTACATTCTGCCCAGAGCAGAAAGGGTGGCCAGGTCACAGGACTGAATAATCCTTACTCAGATGGCAAAAACACCTTTTTCAGAGGAAACTCTGGGACAAATTTTCCCTGTGAAGCCTTGCATTTCTGTCTTGTCCTTACTGTGTAAAGGATAAAGGTGTGCAATCTGCCCCTCACACCACTCCCCAAAGATAATGCAGGTGAAGGGAGAGCTTGGAGCAGTTTGTGGGAATGAGGGACGATATAAAACTGACAGAGGCAGTTCAGGTGGGACAAAACACAAAGAAATTAATGAAAGATATAAAGAATGATGGGTGATGTGCATGAGGACAATATTTATAGTATACTCCTCTTAAAAGGACTTCATAATGCTCTGTGCCTCCTAAAAAGTCTCAAGAGATTTTTGGCAACACCCAATTGTGCCATAGTTTGGGAAATAAGTCGAGAAAAAAAAGCCATTTTGCTGCCTTTCTTAGGTAGTTAAATTATTCATATTGGCAATATAACTAATGAAATGAGACATGAGAGACAGCGTTGGCTCTAGCACAATTCCAATGCTGATTGATTGGTCATTCTTAAGAAGGGATTGATTTATTTTATCCCAGAGTGATACTCTCTACCATCTCATTCCCCTGAAAAGGGAGGTGTGAAGGTCTAAATATCACCTATGAGAAAAAAAGCAATTAGCATCTCCAACACAGAACTCTATTAATCTCATGGCTACAATATTTAAGCCCCAAACAATTTACTAAGATGATGTATCTCTATTTAAATCTGAAAAAACCCAAAACAAAACAACTCTATATCAATCTGGCAACTTGTAAGGGTGTGGTTAATAAGAAATACACATATTTATAGGGAGTACTTGGCTTTTATAGAGCAAAATGCCCAAGGATAATATTGCCTCCTGATAATCACGTCCCATGCTGGGTTTTATTGCTTATAATTCTCACTTTCTTATTAGAAAAAACATCTTCCATTAAGTTTTTTAAATTATCAACCAGCATAGGCAGTAACTGAACCTTATCTCCTTTCTTCAAAGTAATTATTAGGAGAGTTCAGTTGTTGATTTAGAAATCAATTATTTAGAAAATTCTCTCATTTTAGTGCTTCTCTAAAAGGGCTGGGGTTTATGGTGTGCTTGCGTTTTGCTTGCACAGCAAAGCAAACTCCCCAAATCCATCTGTCAAATTTGTGTGCTGTGCAAATACATTTGTGGAAGTAAACTAGGATATGTCTGAAAAATGATTATTATATCCAAAACCTAATAGGTGAAACTATACAAACAATTTTTTAAACGGTTCCTTGCTGTGACATGTGTTGGGGAACAAGGTTTAGGTCCTTGCCCTGATTCACTGGTTTATGTAGCATGATTTTGTCATGAGGGAAATGGATCATAACCCTCATCCCCATTCAGAGTTCTGAAATGCAGGGGGACTGTGACTGTGACATCTCAGGATCTGGTGAAAGGCTGGGTCCCAAACTTGGCTTTCACTGAGTGATTGAATTTTTTGTGCTGTTTTCCTACAGGAAATCCTACAGAATCCTGCAGGAGGTAGAAGTGAAAATGTTTTCATCCTTTGTTACTTTTTCTATTTTAAGGCACTCCTTACTTTTTAATATTGGTCTGGAAATATTTTTCCTGAACTTGATATAACTGACATGTTAATAAATACTTCTGATCTGATATAAGAGAGAAAAAAATCATAGCAAGGGTAGTTTGGCACTGCAACAGGAGTCAAATAAAGCAGTTTCCAAAAGGTGGAAGTTCTCAAGTCAGGCCTGGTCTGGCTCCCTCCCAAGCAGACCCTTCCTGTGGTTCTGTGAAATGTTGATGAGGCAACATAAATTCAATCCAGAAAGGAACTCCCAGCTCTCTGGGCCATGGGACTTTGGCTGCTGACTCTGCCATCAGCATTTCTCAGAAAAAAAGGATACAAACCAAATAAGTAATAACTTATCTACCCTTAAAGCAGAAGAAGCTGACAAAGAATAAATAAATGAATAGCAAAAGCTCGAGGGTTATAGTCCTAAGAGATGTACTGTTTGAACTGCACTCACTTATCTGGGAGCTGAAAACTGAGAGAACTTGATAAAACTGTAGGGTTTTAGTGTGTTTAGAGTTTTTCCTTTATAAAAAGAACCTGGTCAGTGCCTCAGGCAAATTCCAACTGGTATTTTGCATAACCCCTGCAAGAAAATAGGTTTCATTGCATGGCATGCTGGTTGAATCTGTCCTTGCCAAGGAGTCATTTTTGAGGCATCTGAGTGAACATGCAGTACAAACTCTATTCATTCAGTACAAATTCTATTCCAGCTGCTGTGGTACCAGCCTGTGTTAGACAGATGGGAGTAACACACAGGACTGGTACCTGCTTTGGAAACTTGCTGTGAGAGGTTATGGTTCTGCCAAAGCAGCAACTGGAGAAGCAGCTCATTTTGCAGGCTGAAATATCAAAATTTTGAATCTAAATCCAAAGGTGGGGTTTATTTTTCAGTCACCCCCTGGTTGTAGCACATCACCTGCTGCTGACACAACGTGCTGCTCTTCATCTAAAGTCACAAGGAGACACAGAATAAGACCTTGAAGTGTGTTCCAATGAGGGGCTGAGGCAAGAACCCATATTCAAATTCCTGGAACAACCCCCAACCCAATATCTGACCTGTTAGAGTTGTTGAGTCATGGGGTGACCATGAAGACCAAAATAATTAAGGTGAGGTGTGTTGGTTTTTTGTTTTTTTGCTTCTTCATCAGGCTTTTAAATACTCTAAACCAATTATGCCAGTTCTGACTGCTGGTGGTGATGCTGGTGCCCAGATTTACGTGCTGCAGATTAACTCAGCCAGTCCAGATCAGGGTGCAATATTAATTGAAGCAGAACTGCATGGAAAATCTGCTCTGCTTACATTTAGTGCTTACTTGTGGCAAATGCTTTCAACATCCTATTTTTGTCACAGGGCAAGTGAGCAGGGAACAACTTAAAAAGCACCAGAGCTGTGACAAGAATGGCATTTTCATTTTTCTGAAGAATTTGTAATTTCAAAACCGGTTTCACGCCCATCAGGAAGCAAATCCTATCACTTCAAAATTTGCCATGAAAGAAGATTCCAACCGTAACAAACCAAAATACTGTCTCAGGCCAGCTCCTGACAGATTTTATTTTGACAAAAATCAAAATGCTTCATTTGGTTGCAACTGCACTTTAGTGTAGAATACAGAATAGAAAGGAAGGCCTCATTTGAAAGGAAAAATAAAAATATTGTTGGAAAATATAACAGCTGAGCAAATAAAAAAAAGTACTTCATCGGCCCATGCCTCTATTTTTCCCAAAATAAAATTTCAACAAAATTAACAATCTGTTACACCATTGAGGTATGAGAAAAGGGCACTTCCCGATAAAAATTCAGAAATATATTTTCAATAAACACTTACAGAAGTCCTCAGGTGTTTTTGGATCCATCAGTTCCTGGTATGCCACCTCGGAGACACCAGAGCCAAAATACCCTTTTTGGACCCAGGCTGCAGCTGGTTGCTCTCTAAGTGCCTTCCAACATAGCCATGGAAAAGATTCCAAGGGGTAAAACAAATGACTAGAGACTCACAAGTTTACCAAGCACCTGCTACTGTGAAAGTCTTCTGAGCAACACCCTGACATGAGAGCCCTTAGGAAAACCAGTGATTTTGTTATTAAATGTGTAATTGCCTGAATTCAGTTTCTGCTTGAATAACCTCTTGAGTACAGCATTGCTTTTTAGTCAAGCTGTTGGACTGTAACACAAAATAACCACCAGCCTTTTCTTTTGTCCTTCTGTCCCTTGAAATAGGATCCCTCTGTTCTTAATGCAAGGAAAGATATTTGAAAAGGAATATGTTGCCATTTAGCAGGTCAGGTTTTAACAGAGTCTCCAATGTAAATTGGGAAATGCTCCAATGAGCTGCACGAGTTTACACAAGTAATCTGCTCATACCCTTGCATTCCTAATCAATGCACAGGACCACGATGGGGAGACTCTTAAAGGTTAATAACAGTCATTTATTTGTACAAGGATGCAGCAGTTCTGTATCCATATTTCACAGGCTGCTGCAAGCAGATGTAAGTCAAGGAAAATATTATAGGCAAAGAAAATACACTCCTACACAGAAAAAAAAAAAAAAAAAAACTGCTGGAATTTTACAGACATTTCTGGAGTGCAGTCTCAAGGAACATAGCATTCATCAAGCTACTTATTATTCTTTACATTTAACAGCCACACTGGAACTGTTTTCTCTTGTTTAAGAAGTCTAATGTCTGATTGACCTTAGATTTGTGAAAATTAGGTGGAATTAGGTATAGTATGTCAAACTGGAACACCTGTTAAGTAACATAAACATATTTAAATATCAACCTTTCCCTCTGATTGATTTTTGTGGGAGCAAACACTGATTAGAAACAGAAATTTCAAACCATGACCTTCCATGGCAGGAGCTAACACATCATGCCATTAAGTTCTGATATTGAATTATCTCATTAACTAAAAAGGGCAGTTTTCTTTTTTTTTTTTTTTTTTAATTTTTCCAAGCACCATGACTTGTGGTGTTGTAAGAAAACCTTGAAAGCAGAGTTTATGTTTTTTCTCTGTGCTTGCACAAGGCACCATGGTCAACACATCTCTTACAAACAGAAATAGACCACACCAAAGGCATCCCTCATAATGAAAATCTTTTTTCCTTTAGAGATGTTTTCAAAGAGCAGTGTTTTTATTTGTGGCACAGTTCTCTCCACTGCATTGGAAGAGAGAGAGTTCAGAATATAGGTGAGATTGTTGGTCTAAATAGCACTTGATAAAAGGAAATCTAATTTTTGTTGAACATTTATTGCAACAAACATATGCACCAACACCGACTGCATTTGCTAATAAAGACTTTGTTGGTGTTAAAGTTCAAACTTGGAGCAAATGTAGATGCAAAGAAATGATAGATTTTGGGACATTTTTTGAACCATAATCTTGTCAGAAGAGATTATCAAATGATCAAAGCAGTAGCAGAATGAATTGGGGTTTAAACATTTATGAAAAAGCAGTTAAATTGTAGGATCACACTTTTTAATAGACTAAAGGCATTAAACAGACCTTGTATTAGGCTTTGAAATTAATGGGTCACTGTATAACATTCCAGTCTTCATAGATTGATAAGATTAATGCTTGCTTATATAGCAAATTCAATGGCACATTTAATTTCATATGAATGTTTAAAGTTAAATTGCTTTTGGATTAAGTCTAAACTCATTATTAATTTTAACGTCTGAAAGAACTTCCATTTTTCTTTCATTTTATTTAATCAAGTGCATCATCATTAAGTAAAGGCTATGAACTTAGATAGTGGAGAAATAAGGAAGTTTATTAATTTAGTTTTTGAAAGATCTATTTGTTAAAGTTTAATTCAGTGGCCATTTTAGGTTCCATAAGGAGTTAGGAAAAATAGTGACTGCAGCCTATTCAGTTTTCCTGTAATAATTTAGAGGGAGAGGGTGCTTTTGGGCAATATGTTTGCAGCACATGAATCCCTCTGAGAATGTCAAAGGTAAATTTTGTATTCACATCTCTTTGGCACTTTGAAAGACTGATCCCCCTTCACTGTAGCTCAGCAAGACTTTTGCCCACACCTGGCTCACAATGCCCACGAATTAATTGATTTCAGTGAGTACCCCCCAGTTTACACCAGGTGAGACCCTGGCTCTGTATTTCCCACTGATGTTCTGGCTGAGAAAGGATTTTTCCTTAATTGTGCATTAAAAGTTCCAAAGTGTGAGTCCCCAGATTTTGCAGTGAAGTAAGTCACTTATCAAGAGCAGCCACGCTTGGGTTTGTGCAGTCACTCCCTTCCCACACACAGGCACTCACCTGGCACAATTAGACACTCTGCACTAATTACAAGTTCCAGAACAAATATCTCTTTAAAAACACTCACACATCCTCTTATTATATAAAACTTAATGCATTTGATGAGGAGCATGGCTGAGGGACCACAAAACCCCTCTCTGGGATTTAGCTGGGACTATCAGAGTTTAAGAGTGTTAGCTAATGAATTATTCAAAATGAATTAATAGCTTGGGAGAGTCCTTCACCTGTCTGACACAGCTTCATTTTCCCTAGATAAGGTTTCTCAGCAGAGTCAGACACTGGCAAACAACTTTGTTTTCCCTTTCTAATGTGTGTGAAAATGTGCACTGTAGACAATGAAAAAAAAAAATTTCCCTGCATAATAATAATTTAACCTAGCTGCAAGGTAATTTAAGGATGGACTTTTGAATACTTTGCAGTGGAGACAAAATCACCAACTGATACCTGACCATGTCCAAAACTCAAGAGACAAAGCAAACCCAGGGCAGAAGCCAGGCTGCTGTATCCAGCTGAGCTCTCTGTTCTCTAGACAGCATTGCTCATTTTCTCAGAAAGCAACCACAACTTTCCATAAAGTAAGAGATAACATTTAAAGTTACTTTTTCTTGTCCATTGTATACAAGATGCATTTTTTAATGAGAAGAGATATTATACTTGCATCATATTTGTCAGTTCTTTCCCACTGAAAGTCTTACTCAGGAGCTGAAGAACAATTTGCCTTTTGTAGTACTGCTGTCTCCTAATTATTTATGGGTTTATTTAATTAAGAAGAGGAAGCCACTTTTCTTTATAATTGACTTTGCATGGTGTGTCTACTGCCAGTATCTCATTGTTTGCAAATGGTGAGGATCTGTGTGCACAGACACACACACCTATGAAGAATTGTGCCTGAATTCATGGCTTAGTTTGTGATTTACTGTAAATTGTTAAGCACTTCTAAATCAAAACACTTTATTATAATGCTATTTACAACATTTGAAATAGTGCTAATCACACAGTAACAGAATAAATTCAAATGAGTTCTCTGTTCTCTTGCTGGATGTTCCTTTATTTAAGAAAACAGAAAACAATTCCCAGAGCTTGTGGTAGGCTGTCACCAAAACTGGACGTTTCTAACTCGATAATGACTTTGACTCCATGCTGAGTCAGGGACAAAGAAAATTAAGATTCCTCCCCCCTTCACCTCAAATGTCATCCGTGTGGAACATCAGGATGGAGGTGGGTGAGTTTTATGGTGTCTACTCCTCCTGAGAAGCCACAGGAGTTATTGCTGTGCTTTCTCTCTTGTCTCTCATGATGGGCAGACGAGCTGACCCTCTGTCAGGATGGGGAATTTGTTGCTGCCTCTGCTTTACAGCAAATTACTGCTGCCCTGAAGCAAAGGAGAAGCGTGGCAGGAACGTGTCTGTGAGACACATCTCCTTTGAGGTTATTCCAGGGGGGACGCAGATTATGCACCTTCCTTTTCTTCTTATTATTTATTTTTATTTTTATTTTTATTTTTATTTTTATTTTTATTTTTATTTTTATTTTTATTTTTATTTTTATTTTTATTTTTATTTTTATTTTTATTTTTATTTTTATTTTTATTTTTATCAACAACTATCTTTGAAAATAAATCTGCTCGAGTCCCAGGAGGTTTGTTACAGCCCCTCAGTCACTCCCAGCTCTCTGGGGATCCTGCTGCAGCACTGCCAATCCTCTCAGCCCCCTCTCTCCTCCAGGGAAGGCCAGCTACTGCTGGGGTTAAAGCAGACAAGATGGGAAAACAATATTGGCTGTGGGCTGGAATAATGAAAATAGTAATGGAACATGGCATCAGTAGAGACATGGAGGCTGAAAGAGCAGAAATGTGGTGGAGATCAAGGCAGTTGGGAACAGTCCTTTGTACTATTAATATCTCCCATATTTTGAAAGTGGAGGAGAAATGTAAAAGCAAACAGTGCAGTGCTCTCCCTCAGGCCAGCACCATTAGAGCACTTGATAAGCCTTGAGAACTCCTGCAAAGGACAGCAGACCACTGGAGTATAGAACAGAACAGGCACTATCTAAAAAGCTAACATGACAGATACAAGGCCAGGCAAGTATTCAATTTGGGCTATCATGAAAAGAGAGAAAAACAAGAGGGCAATCTTTAGTGACAGCTTTGTGAGGAGCTGGCTCTGCTGTGCCTGGGAGCAGAGCTCTGGGCCAGGAGGTAAGGCAGTCCTAACCAGGAGCAGGCTGGGCAAACACACACCTTCCCCATGGTTTTTGTCACGTTTCTGCTTTCCTTGCTCCTTGTTCTTGATTAAAAACTCTTCAAGGCATTTGTCTTTTATTTCTAGCCAAACCCAAAATAAACTGCATCATTTTTCCTGCATTGCTGCCCTTCACTGGCACCCTGAAGGGTGACACGAGGCAGGACCAAGCTTCACCTGCTCCTTACTAAGCCAGCTGTGCCTTTTCTTCCCCAGGGTTGGGCTGTAGATCTTTCTAAACCATGCAGAATGTAGTTTTCTTGCCAAGCAATTCACAAAAATGGATTAAGAGAGAACATGGATGTGTAGAAGTGGCAAAAGGTGTGTCCTCTGGTTTGTTTGACTCTGACAGTCCTCATTTCCATTACTCTGCTTCCTGTATTTCCCTCTCTGGAGCCAGAAGTGTCTCTCCCATAACTCATCAGGGCTGCAGGAGAAGGGGTTTGATCATGGCTGTATCCATGGGTAACATCAAGGCACAAATAATAATTTTAGAAGCACGATTACTGAGCAAAATATTTGCCAAAGAAGCCAGTGGATATTGTAACAGCAATTCACTGCCTGCTTGACATAGATTGAATATAAATGTATCCTGAGATTGTAAGTGAAAGAATTGGTTTAATATATTTCCAACAAAATAAGCTTCTCGTGGAAAATATCAGTGAAATGGAGCTTTGCTTATTTTTGCTTCTTATTAAACATTTCTCGTTGAAACTTCTTATAAAAAACCTTGAACTCGTTTTATCAAAATTGTATATTTATTTCAACATTAAAATTTAATTTAAAATATTCCGTATGTTTATTCATGTTATTTCATGATCTGTCAGTAGTGAAAAACGTGAAGCTTTGTCTCACAGAAGGATATAGAAAACAACTCCTTCTCTATTGTACTGCTAAAAAAATCAGCAGTCTCTGATGATGCTTTTGTTCTCAGCAAATTCTTCCATACACTGACATTTCTTTAACCAAACTATGACATTGAAATAATAAAAAATAAAAAGACAATTTGAAATCTAAACTTTTGAGTTTGAAATGCACATTAGTTTTTGAAGCAGCTATTTAGAATTTTCCTTTTGTAGGAAAGATATTTGTTCCATTTCTGAACAAAATTGAACTTCAAGATGTCCACATTTCCCAAATAGAAATTCTATATTCTATTCAGCTCTGTTTAAAAATTCAGCATGTTACGTGCTCTCATTGCTCAGAATAGTGCTATTTAGGATTGTGCTATTTGTGGAATATTTGGCAATTATTAACAAAATATCATTTCAGCCTAGCTTATAACTTCAGTTCAAATTCTACTTGATAGTGTTTATGTGCAGGCTGAAGTGCTTTTCATGTGTTACAATGACATCTTCAGATGTCTTGCACTATCTCACAATTTTCAAATGAGGCAGCTCAAACAGGACTCTTTTTAGTGGCAATTTCATGAAAATCATCTAAAGAAAAAGATTATTTAGAAGTAAATGGAAGCGGGGAGAGCACAAAAAGTAAACGAGGCAATGCATTTCCAGCTAGGTTAAATGTCAGATTAAAATTCAAAGAAGCAATAACAGGAGGCAACTGCTGTGGGATTGGAAAGACTGAGAAGTGATGGTTCTGATTCTGTAGATGCTGCAGAAACTGATGTATTTGGGCATTTCAAAGGCTGAATGGGGCAGATTCTCTGTGGAGGTAAAACTTTAAAAGTCCTCTAAGATGTCAAATGGAAGATGACAATTTATATGAGCTGAGATGTGACTGGTGGTGTATTTCTCATATCAGAATAAAGGATCACATATTTGTTTGGGGTGGAAGGGACCTTAAAGCTCACCTGCCATGGGCAGGGCCACCTTTCACTAGAACATATATTACACATGCAATATAAACATACCTCTACAAGCACATCTAATATTTCATATTACTTGTACGGCCTTCCCTTAGTGCTAAAAGATGGCCCTGTCCTAACACCACCAAAACCCTATATTTTTTTTAGACTAAGTGATATATCTGTGTAAAATCCACTGTGCAAATAAAATGCAGGCTGTGTATTTGTCTGGAGCTGTGCACGTACCTGTGCTTGCCCAGGCATGCTCAGAGGCACACCCTGCTGCACAAAGGACTTGCTGGAGCTAAGAAATGTTTTCTATTTGCCTTTTTCCTTTCCCAGGCAGAGATTTTGGTAGTGCAGGATCATCCCCTGAGTAGTAGCACATAAAAACATCATATAACAAATTGCCAGATTGGTGGTGGAACAGCACAGACCTCACGGGGTGCTTTGGCTTTTAGGAACAAACATGCACGTTTCCCTGGTGGTCTCTAGCAAAACACACAAAGAATATTTTTTTTTTTTCCTTTCCCTTTGCAATAATTTGTGAATTATGGAGTAGTAAGCACATTTTTAAATACAGCTCTGCAGACACTGAGATACAGTTCTACTCTCTGCAAGACGAATTGAAGCTCATTTATGAAAGTACATCTAAAAATGCCAAGGGAGTAGACTTATCAAAGAGATGACATCAAGTTGTCACTAATTCTTTGTACACGCACCTGTGATTGAGAAAAGTGTTTTCTTTAATATAACTTGATATTTGAAGAGAACATGACAAAATGAAGTCCCATCCCTTCATCATTTACATTATGCCTTAGGGGTACAAAGCTGATCTAAGGCATTTTGATTTATGCCTATTAGTGAAGCTGTACCTACAGATGATCAAAAGGCTCATTCTGATTCCTATAAAATAGTCAATATCACAATTAGGGAAACATATTAGGCATAATTAAATTACAGCTATAAATGACATAGAACTGAGATATTTTATGATAAATATAATTTGATATACCAGCCTTTTTAAAGAATTCATCCCATCCATCCTCCTTCTAAAGACAGATCCTAACTACAGGACATGAAAAATGATGCACATAAAAAAGAGCCTTAGAAATAACCCAGCAACCTCTTGTGCTTTCCCATCTGGCACTGGACAAGCTTTACCACGAAAGGACAGGCATAAGGAAAGAACCTTTTGTTTTTCTTTCAACCATAAGTATCCTTTGCAATCCAAGATGTGGTAGAGGTGAGCTGAGAGGGAACACAGGGCAATCCATGCCATGGGAATCCAGCAGAGCTCAGTGTGCATTTTACAAGAGTCGGGGTATTTGTATGCAAAAAAAAACTTGGGATGGCCCAGAGGCAAGGAAAGAAAACACACTGCAAGAAGTTCATTCTTCATATTCAACATGTCAAAGACATAGGCAATTAGAAATATCCATCTCACCATGTGCAATGAGCTCGGGGACACTCAGGTCAGAAGTGCTCAAAGTTAGCCAGGCACACAGCAAACGCAGCTGCAAAATCCTGAGTGCCTCTGTTTGCAAGGATTAGGTTACCTGTGGAATACATACATCTTTTCAGTTTCTTTCAGGAGCTAAGATGTGGAAATTATTTCCACAGGGAGAAAATCCTACTTAGCCAGTGACACAAGGGCATGAGAGCAAACATGAGAACTGCAATTATGTTTGACCTGTGCTCTGCCTAGTCTGTTGTACTCCCTGGATGCTGCAAGCACCATATCCTTGGGCTAGGTGTGAGAAGCTTCCAGTGAAATAAAAGCCTAAAATTGTGCTAAATCCCATTCACTGAAGGAGTTCTTGTTACCCTCACTCTTGATAGGCAGATCACTGTAAATGCACATTGTATAATCCTTGTTCCTCAGGACCTTTCCCCTTCCCAAAGCCTATGGAATGCGACTGGAGGCAGGTTGCAGTGCCCTGAGCCAGCTGCCTGCCATGCTGGGAAGTATCACTTCCAATCCTGTTCTCTTTCAGCAGTCAGCATCCTTCTGTCAGCTCTCATGTCATTTTTAGGCTGCAGCTTTCCTAGGTATAAAAATGATTTTTTTGTCTCTGTAGGAGAAGACACGTTCTGGAAAGCAGCTGAGCACCTGACTTCTTTAGGGCTGCCCATACCCAGCAACTGATGGGTCAGATCAGTCACAGGGAATACCAGAGTAACTGGAAATCAATTCATACACAGATAAGAGTGTGCAAAAATGATCCAAGAGAAGTCCAGAGCCAGCTGGGAGTGCCTTAATGGAAAAGGACAGTCTGCAATGTGGCCAGGCCTTTGAGAACCGTCTGAAACAAGCTCCCTGCTCAGGCTGCAGTTGAGCAAGGGTGAACATTTAATTGTAATTGTTTTGACTTCAGTGAAAGTGCTCATCTGTTCAGCACTAGACATCTGCTTAATTTCCTGGATGGATTGAGTCCTACAGAGCTAAACATGCAGGAGTGACAAATGCTGGTTCAGGTGTGGGATTATGCTACTCTGAGACAGATGCTCCTAAGCCACCGCATGCATCAAAGTCAATGGCACTAAAAGAGGGCTGAATTTAGCCTTGTTCCTGTTTATCCATCCTGCAGCATTATGTGTTTTCCTTTCCTTCATTTTTGTATTCTACTGTCTCACTTCAGTACAAACTGTATGAGACAGAGGCTCCTGGGGGAGCAGCTGGAGATTTGAAATTCACATCACTGCTCCCCTTAAGCCTGTCAGATGATCAGATAGCCGAGGAAGTGCTAATAGCTTATGCTCTGGTGAAATATGTTTTTCTGTACATGATTACCTTTGTATTTTGTTCCCCTTATCCCTGATTGTCAGCATTTTAATTAAAAGTAGAGGTGTGAGAACATGGGAAAACCTGTCTGCAGAACAAGGCTGACTTTGATTTAAGTTAGTGTACTAAGTTTGTAAATGTGGAACCCAATTTTCTGCTGCTGTCATCTATCTGGAGAGAGATCATGGAGCTGGATGCTGAGGAATTCACTTGGCTTCCTGAGGCCCCTGCATCTCTCCAGTAGGGCAGAAGGGGGTACACAGCAAGCAACCCTTGATGGAATTTTCCAAAGGTGCTCTGAGCTGCTATTGCTGCTCTGAATAAAAGTTTCTGTACCTACTACAACGGTGGGAGACCATTTGATGTCAAAACAGCTCCTCAGCATCTCCACAGCCAGAGCTCCAGTGCTCAAAAGCTCTGTCTCATCAGCTTTATGGCTGGGTTTAGGAGATTAATATCCCCAGGTTTTGTCTTTAAGGGAGTACTGACCTTGTAGACAACACAACAGGCAATGTGCCTCATTTCTCAACTGCTCTACTTCAGACCTCCATATTTTGGTGCAAATTAATCCAGTGGTTAGTATGGAGCACACTGGTGTGAATTCAGTCACCCCTGCCAGTGGCAGAGGGAAATCAAGGGCAGGAGCAGACAAGTTGTGCAAGGAGCACAGCTTGGGTCTCTGTAGAGCCAAAGGGCAAAAAATGTCACCTCAATCTGCCACCAAAATACCTGCTAGTGTACTGCCAGCTTCAGTGGTGCCTCACATAGAAATCCCCAGTAGCCCAATGGAGTGACAGCAGCCCTGGCTCTGGCAGGCCTGGCCTGTTCAAAGCTGTGCCTAAGTACAGGCATGATCCAGAATTAGATCTTTTCCATATGTCCTGGGAAACTCAACTGATAGGAACCACAGCTCTGTACTGGATTCAGCTTTGTGTAACTCACCCACTTCTGGAGATGAAGATTTTCCTCCTGGGTAAGGTTTTTTAAAAGTAGCCAATTTCTAGTGGGGACTATAAAATAGAAATTGTGAAAGAAAGAGAAATCCATATGATTTTCCTTGTTGTACAGTACTTGGGATTGTTAATTTATTTTTCTCAGGGTTTTCATGATCAAAAATACCTTTTTGATGTTAAAACAAAAAATTAGCACTTCATCACAAGAAGAAAATGTACTATTTTATCATAAATCTGTGTGAAGATTACATTTTGGTGGGATTTTTTAGGTGGAAACATGCTGTGAATGAAGGTGCCAGGGCACATATCTGATTGTTGAGGTGACACAATCATTTGACAGAAAAAATTACAAGATGAAAGAAAGTAAAACAATATGACAAAGATGAAAGATGATGCAGCAAAAATACCACGAGGGAAGAAGTGAGCATGAAATAATAGCATTAGGACACAAGAAAATACAATGTGATGGAAAAGAATTAGCCTGATCTGGTTCCTGATGCTGCTGCATAGGAGGAAGATTATGAAGATATATTGCAGAGACAAAAAGCAATGTTTGATTACTCAGAATAGGACACGTAAATGGACAAAGCAGAAAAATGCTGCCATACACTGCAAAGAAGACAAAGTGTTTTGATATTTATATTGTAATGATCTCATTCTGATTCTCTTGAGCTCATGTGAATATCAGAGTTCATATGGACACTTGTTGATTGAAATATTCATTTAATATGAATAATTTTAAGGTCTCCTCAGGGACAGAGGGAGGCAGGAGAAATTCCCTGTGAGTGCAAAAGCCCTGCTCCCAGGATTGGTGCCTGGCTGGGGTTTGGGCTCATCAGGAAGGGCCACCCCTGACCCCAAATGTGAGCACTTTATTTGTGCTTTATTTCCCTGGCAGCTCCCACACTGCTGGGGCCTGACAACAAACCCCAGTATCTCTGCTCTGCTTATACATTGCCATATTTAAGCCCAGGTGAAATCACTGAAGTTTGGACAAATCTCTGTCTCAGATTGTCTCTGTGACTTTTTGGGTGCTGTGTCTCTCTCTGTGGCAGGAAAGTAGGTTGCTGATATTCTCGGTTCATCTTTGCTTGCAGAGGTAAAATTAGAGGCCTTGAGATTCCTGCTGGTAGAACAAGCTCTCAATTTCTCACTGTCGAAATTCAATCTGATTTCTATCTTTTTCACTAAAAAGCTGTCAACAGAAAATAAGCAATTCCCATCAAAGAGCTATATTAGTTTCTGAGGCATATACATTTGGCTGGTGGATGAAGAAAACCTCAAAGTAATTTAAATTTTTTTTTTTATTTGCATTTGCATTTCCTAGCAAACTAAGCAAAAATATTAATGCAGGACATAACTATAAGTCAAGAAAGAAAAGAATCAAAAAGAGAGAGGCTGATTCACTGTTAGATCACTAATAACTTCTTTTCTTGCCGTGGCCCTGGGTGTGATTTTCTCCTCCTCATGCTGGTGTAACTCTCTCGTCCTGGTTATCCTTTATCTACTGTGGTGGAAGCAGGAAGGCAGCACATATTTGCAATGAAGAACATATAATTAAAATCAAACCCAGAAGCTCTCTTTACAGTATGCAATAATATGAGAGCTATCAGGAGCCAATGGGACTGTCTTGACATGCCAACAATATAACCCCACTTTTCATATGTGGAATAGCAGCTTTCAAATGCAGAGACTATATAAATTAGATTTCAGGTGTGTTTCTGCATTTGCAAGTCACATTTTGAAACCTGATTTACGTTTTATTTATAAAGAAATGTTGAAAAATATGTAATATTTTCAACTTTTTAAAATCACAAAGAATGGTGGATTTTTCACTGCAGTTTCTGCATTACTCAGAATCTTTAGTTTGGAGTTAAATCCACACTGTGAAGTCCCCTTCAGCTTTCTCGACCTTTGAGAGTAACACCTGAGCTGCATATAGCTCCCTGTTTTTTGACAGACAATTAAGTAAAAATGGTGTTCAGAATAGAGTTCTGTGATTATTTAAGATTTTCTCTTTCTTTGTTACACAAATGTATTTACAGCTTTTTTACTGTGGCAACTGCCCTTCTGATAGATTTGCCATAGGGTTGAGAACCTCCTTACAGGGACAGAGAGCCCAGGGAGAGCCCAGCCTGTCCCTAAAACCCAAAGGAACCAAGAAACCCAGCCCTGACCTTTAAGAGTTGCCTATTTATTGTTTTCTCACCATCTGTGTTCTTGCTCATTTTTTGCTCCTCTTGGATTCTTCATAAGAACTTCAGTCACATTTCTTCCTTCCATAGCTTGAACAGCTCAGAATTATCAAGATAGCCTAATTAACTTCAATTCCATTGATTTTGTTTGCAATATAAAAGATGAATGAAAGAGAATGGTAGTGTTCCATCTAAATATAAAAGTCCAACTGCAGTAGAGAGCATGAAATCCGTAAGAAAACCTGCAACAAGAATTCCAATGCTACAGAGCATTTCCCTGTGCAAGACCTGGATCCCAGCATGGACAAAGAGCAGCCTAAAAAAAGAGCAAGTGAACAAATAACTGAAATAAATGAAAAATAGAGAGGAAATGAAGGTGATACTTGATGAGAGTAGGGCAAAAACCAAGCACAAACCTGGGCTTGTTCTCCACAGCTTCCTGAATGGGAGTTGCTGAGGTCCTGCAGAGCAGAACATTGTCTGAAGGAAAGCAAGGAAGAGAACAGAGGGCAAATAAAGATCCCAGTATTAAACTCAGTGTCTTCTCCTATGGGCTACACTGGATGCTTGCAATGCCCTGGGGATATTTCTGTGCAGCATTTACTGGCACTTAAAATCATGCTTTCTCCCATGGTGTGTTGGGAAGTGCCCACTGTGTAATGGAAAACCTGTAGGAGAAGGAGATTTATCCACAGATGCTAATGGTTTTCTTTTGCTCTCTCTGAGATTCTTTATTCATCCAAATATATTGCTTTCTACCTGAGAAATATTTATCAGAATGGAAAGACACACTAGGAAGCTTCTTCCCAGGAGAGATTAAATGACCACACATCTCACAATTTTCAGGAAAAAATGTAAAACTGTGTAATTTGTCTTAGCTTTTTAATAAGTAAATCAACAAGAAAAGAAGAGCTGAGAAAGGAAACAGAAATCATTGACATTTATCACATGAATGTTTAAGGCATTTCCGGATTTAACAGGTTATAACTACAGAGAAAAATAAGCTGAAGTGCTACATACAGAAAAGTTTAAGTGAATTGAGATATTTCAGTGAATTCTACTGTTTTTCAAGAGAACAGGTCCTGTGTTAAGATTCAGGACAAGAATGTATGAGATCTGAAATCAGGTTTATGCTCTGTCCCAGAGTGTCTGTGTGGCTTCAAGTCCCTTTGAAGCAGATTTCAAAGCTGCTTACACACCTAAAGAAACAAATCGAGGTGTGAGTCCTTCAGGAGGGAGATGGACATTTTCATGCATTTGAAAATCCCACAGCAGCCATTTGACTCTGTAAGTCTCCAATGGTCTGTAAAAAATTCAGGTCTTCAACCCTCTTCACCTCAGTAGTAAAACAGGAGCAGCAGCCTTTTCTTTCCTGTCCAGTCTATTTAGTTTGCAGCTTAAATCATCTCAAATCAGCTTAAAGCAGGGGTTCTCTCAGTAACTACAGCTCTGTCCTCCAGCCTTCCACCTGCATCCTCAGTCACAATATTCCAGCACCCCGGGGCTGCAATGCAGACCTGGGGGTCTGGTGAGAAGACAGTGAGTGATGTAGGAGGAGAAGCAGATCCAGCTGTGTTCTCATGCAAAGAAAGGGTTTTGGTTCCTGATGCCACCAGAAAGTTGAAGGGTAGAGAGGGATGAGAGTGTGTAAAGGTGGAGTGGTGGGAAGGCAGAAAAATCACTTCTTTTTTAAAGCTTCAGAAGAAAACAATTTCAGTTTTGTACTGAAATCAAAGCTTACTGTGGAAAACCTTGCAGAAAATCCAGGCAAAAAATGCAAACAGGCAACAATAACTGTCCTTGTAACACATGCCTGGTTTTGTACCTGAGCACTATGTGAGGCTGGGGATGGGCTGGGAGAAGGGAGGGAGGGAGGGAGAGCAGAGCAGACTTCCAGCCAGGCTGCAGGGTGTCACCCTGGGGACTGGGATGGGCTGGCTCATGGCAGGGAAGGCAAGGCAGAAAAAATCCCCTTGGCAGCAGGACTGCCCTTCCAGCACGGGAATTCACACCTGGGACACCAACAGGATCCTGAGGGTGTCTGAGCTGTGAGCAAACCTGAGCCCAGAAGAAAGAAAACTCAGAGAAGTAAGAAAGTGATAGCCCTGAAAATGCATAGAAAAGGCTATGTAAAACAAGATTCTGTGATAAACAAACTCAAAATATGAAAACAAATCTCAGCAAAGAAAGACAAGAGGCTCTAAACTTAAAAAGCCTTGGCAGCTGGGAATGTTGAACAGTTGCACTTATCAATACTCTGCTCAGTTCTAGATATCTGCAAAGCAAGATTTTCCTTCACCCAGGACACAAAGCACCACTCTGCTATTGTTTTCTGTAATAGTTTTGTGCTCGATTGCTGCAGCTGATCTCAACCCTTTCTAGTGTTAGTGATAAGGATCCAATCTCCCAGCTGGATGTCCCTCCCACATGCTGGGAGTGCCATCTTCCCATCCCATTGTCCAGACAGCCACAGCTCCACTGCAAATTCCTTTACTTTTGAATACAGGGATCTGTCTACTTCCTTAAACCCTCCAGAGAAGGGTTGAAAAAGCCTTTTTATGGTACCCTCATGGGTTTGATGACTATTCCAACAAGCCAGTGCTTCTATTCTCATAGCAACAAGGTGAGGCTGAGGCACACTAATATTCATTCAGAATTTACAGACTAAGAGCCACAGCACAGACAGACTCAGGGAATTTGTCTGCATGATAAGGGTGAATATTCCTGAGCCCTGAACTGGTATAAGGAGAGACAGTTCTGGTCTCAAAGCCATGAAGTTGTGTTATTCTGGGACTTCCAAATCAAGACAGGCTCCCAGTGCATGGGATCAGGGGGACCCGAGGCTCTGAACTGTCTTTTCCTGACTACACTGACAGATCTTAATCAGCCTTCTCAAGGTCAGCAAGAACTTTGGCAGGAATTCCTCCTAGAAATCAAGCTTTTTGTTTCCCCCTCAGGGAGCTGTAAAAATACAAACAGATATTTTCATTTCATGCAAACATTTTACATTTTCTTCCTTACTCCTCAATTCTTTCTGATATACTACTGGAAGTTACAATTAATGAGAAATTTGTGCCATCATTTCACAGAGTTTCAGCTGCCTGCATCTCTGCATTAAATTCCATTGCCTCATTCACTGTCATGTCTCTTGTCATCCTACTTTCAGCTACTTGAAAACAAAGAAACAAACAAGAACATCATTTTCTTGCAGATGAAAAAGACTGAGTGTTTGTGGAACTGAAATAAAAACTGTAGCTGGTTGGTTATTTTGATTAGTTCAGGAAGAGCAGAGTTGGCCACAATCAAACAGCAAACAAGGCAGAACTCTGCAGGACAGAAGCCAAATGAAGAAAGAGTGGTGTGTTAAATGAAGAGATGTCACTCAAAACATGTTATGCAAACTATTTAAAATAGTTAATAGACTTTCTCAGAAAACTTTAGAAAGAATGGATTTGACATACTAAGAGATGAAATCAATTAAATTTATTCTGATTAATGTACTCAAGCCCCTTAATTCTTTACTAATTGATGATTATTTTTCAGACTGTCTGAAAATATATGTAGCCTGAAGAAGGGGAAAAGAATAATAAAAGCCTCAGCTGCAGTGGTATTAAATAGGCCACAAATGAAAAAGAGCTCACTTTGACAGTCCAGAGGACAGCTTTACACTCAGTGTTGTGAAGTGAAAAAAAAATTTCAATCAAGCTGGATTTCAGAAAACAGAAAAGTTCCAAACCTTATTAGGGTCTGTGTTTTAAAAGCTTTTTCAGCAGCACCCACCATCAGAGGCTGCTAGCAGCTTAAAAGGACTGAAAATTGCATTTTTTCCTGAAACTAATGCTGGAACTTTTTCATCTTTCCTGACTTATAGAGAATTTATTGGAGCCACACACAGATCCCTCAGTGAAGTTCCCATAGCAGATTCCAGTTGGGCTCTGTGAACAGTGCATTATTAGTGCAATATTAGCAATAATCCACTGATGCAGAAACAATATTAGACCACAGATGGACAATGGACTGCAATACATTTTAGGAATCATTACTTTTATCACCAGTGTTCATATTTGGGGATTCCAGTTCCAAAATAGGAATTATGATGGTAATTTGAGCCAGGACAGAGAAAACATTGTTTGTGACTAAGAAATGGATATTTTTTGGAAGCAAGGCATGGCTTGGTTTTAATCAGGCTATTCCATCTGCCCCTTTCTTAAGAAAAACAAGATACTACATCAGGAAACTTAAAAATGAGTGCACAAATGCTGGAAAAACCCACGCTCAGTGTGTAGGAATCAGTCAGAAAATGTCCTGCTCTGAGGACACACCACCAGTGATCTCACAGGGATTTGCTCCAGGTCTGACACAATTCAGTGTATTTATGGACCCATTGGTGCAAAATGAGATAAAGAATACTGAATATTGTGGGTGCTGGGAAGTACTTTGGACAACAGGCTCAGAGTTCATAATGACTTTGACCTTACTAATTTGGAGAGACAGCCTGGAGTCAGTAAGATGAAATTCAGTAAGGACAAGTACAAAGTGTTTTACTGAGGAAGGCAAAATAAACTTGTAATTACAAAACTGGGGATTAAGTGGCTAAGGCTGGAACATGCCACAAACTGTTTCTGGCTGACCAAAGTAACACTTTGGGTAAAAAAGGAAGGAAAATCTAAATGAGAGATGTAATTAAGAGACACTCCTTCAGAATACCAGTGAGATAATTATTGCACTTTGTAGGCTGGAGGCATCCTTGTCTAGAAGAGCTGGTCTTCACACCAGGAGATATGGAGCCAAATTAAAGAGACTCCTGAGGATAATAACAAAAATTACTAAGATCTTAGAAAATATTGCTTATATTAAAAGGTTAAAATAATTGGATTTGTCTGAACCAGAAAAGATGGAGTGGGACGTGATAAATGTTTTTAAAAGTCAGGTTATTATAAAGGAGATGCTGATCAGTTGCTCTCTAGCTAAACTGAACTTTAAATGAGAAGAAATAGGTTTAATTTTCATCACAGCAAATCCAAGTTAGACATTGAGAGAACTGTGGTAACTGTTAAGAGCAGGTAAGCATTACCTGAGAGTCCAGAAAATCCTCTTCATGGAATTATTTTTATAAAAACCTAAGGAATATTCTTTAGCAAAGATCTAGATTTACAAGATTTTCATTTACTGGAGACAGAATGAGACAAATTAAATGACTTTTGTTTCTGAACTCCTACAGCTCTTTCACAGGTGAGAATTCTGTCATATTTAAAGAGACTAGAAGCAATCCCACTGATGCTGACAGGATCAACAGCGCTGTATTATTTTGCTACAGGTCTGACCCTTTTTCCTAACCTAGACACTATTTTAATAGCTTTTTTTTAAAAAAAAAGCCAAATTCCTTTCCTGTCCTTTATAATGACAAATCCTTGGCATTAGCACTAATGAAAAACTGGTGTAAGTGAAAGAAAACTGAGATCCACTCCATCTCCAAACAAACACTACAGATATTCATTCAAAATTCACAAACCTCCCAATCTTGTCTTACAACATAAATGTATGAGCAGCTCAGCAACAGTGCTGCTGATCACAAATGCATCATCCAGTTCTCTCCCAGCAGAACACAAGGCATTTCCTAGTCAAGACAATTGAAAAGGCTGCAACTTGTGATAAAATCTTAGAAAAGGCTGGCACATGTCTGTCTTCCCTCCTCTTGACCTCCTTGCAGCTCTATCTGCTGCCTCATTAATTCCACTGGTTCTCTTGTACTCAGTGATAAATTCAGTCAATAAGGTCAATAAGGTCAATATCTTTGTGTGACAGACACAAACCAGATTTCCATCTCCATTGTAGCTGATGACAATATTTCCAATGACTTCAAAAAGTTTCTCTGACAATATTCTACATCTGTGGGGCCAGGCCTAAAATTTGCTTTTTTGACCATGCATTGATCTAAATGTATTGCACTGTTTGCCTGGGTAAAGTAAAATCCCTCTCTAGCAACATTTCTGTCAGGAGTATCCTGTGCAATTTATTTTAGATTATTTAGAGAGCTTGTGAGTATCCCAAAGGACAAAACACAAATATCTTCCTTTCTGGGGCTGAGGTGCTTCACACTGACCTGTCACAGTGATTCTTTTTTTTCCTTCTTGTCAAACACTGACTGAAAAGATTTTTCATCTGTTTATGTTGCATAAGAGAAGGAGATGAAGAGGATGATTCTGAAAAGGTTTCTGTATTTGTCCAGCATGACACAGATTTGCTCTTTGCAGATTGCAGATTATTGATAAATACAAGTAAAGGAATAAAATGTTGTGATGCTAATTGTTTGTGAAGTCTATCATAAAGAGTACAGCTGAGTAAAAGATGGATGTTACCAATCATGCTTCTCAATATTGGAAAAGACATTTCATGCAAACTCTATGAAGAGAACCCAAAATAAATTCACTACAAATTGAAGTTGTTGTTTTCCAGTGATCTCGATCCAGGGTGCTCTCAGATAGATCCACTGAAACACCCACTGCATTTAAAGGAAAATGAACCCTACTCTCTCTGAATGTGACAGCCATTAATATTAACTTGCAGTGGTATTACTTGACAAAAAACCCAAAACTTGTTTCATAATCTCTGTGACCTTTCCCTACTAACATTAGAATTCTTGATAAAGTCTAAATAATATCTGCTACACATAAATACTGTGATATTTCTTCACTGTTGTGATAGACAGTTTCTCCATTGAGCATCCATAGGTGAACAGGCTGGTACATGTTTTATGCATAGGATTATACCTGGAAAACTTAAGAACTCCATGGGATATCTGAAAGAGAGAATAAAAACTAAATGTTGCATTGTCTTGGCTTCCTTTCCTCCTTTACAAAAGCTCAGAATGTGGTATTAAGAATGACTTATTTCCTGCAGACCCATAAAATATGAAATCATGAATATTTGAAAAACTTTCCAAAAAATAAAAAAACAAAACAACAACAACAACAACAAAAAAAAACTAAAAAAAAAGGACAACAGAAACAAAAAAAACCCAACTACCACCATCATGGCAAATAAGGGGCAAGGTCAGGCAAGGGGATGGGTGTGGTGAAGTTGCACATTCTTTGTGATACTCCAGAAAAAAATGCCAAATTGGAGTGGATTTGGCCAAAAAAAAAGGAGGCCAGCTAAGAGCTCGTGTGTCTCTGAGCAGCCACAGACAAGTATGATCACATTTTAACAATATGACTCGGTGAAGCCCCAGCAGCAGCAGGCTGAGGGGCTGTGTGCAGTCCTGGCAGAGGCTCTCAAAGGTGATGCTGGGTGGTGGCTGCTCAGGGAGGCTCTCAGCAAGCACCAGCTGTGCCTGGCTGCAGAGCAGGGCTGGCTCACCCACACAGCACACAGAAAACAGCCCGTGGACTGTGCTCTGTTATTATCAGGGAAGAAAAGTTCAGGTGCTCACGTGAGAATAGCCCTAGAACCTGTGGTAGCTGTCTTTATAGATTTAAACAGATCCAGCATCCCATCCCAAACACTGAGCTGAAGCAGCTCAGAGAAAGTTCACCAACAGGGCACAGGGAAAACACAGAAGTACAAGAGAAAATATGCCAAAACTCTAAATGAAAAAGCAAATTCACCAACAGAATGCAAAAGAAGACCTATTGATACTGTAGAGGGAAAATATGATAATGGAAAATGCCCTGCCTAAGAGGTCATAAGCAATAATTGTAGCAAGAGAAAACATCGTGTCAAAGGTTGTAGATGAAAAAAACAAAGTACAAAGGCATCATATCAAGGAAGCAGGCAGTGACTCAGGGGGTGAGATTTTGCATGTCCAACATAAAAGAAGCACAAAAATAAATAAATGGTTTATAAAGCTGAGGCTGGCATAAGATTCAAGGGCAGGGACGGAAACAACCAGAAAACTGAATGCCAATGAGGAAGGAGAACATCAAAGACTCTGCTGGCCTGTAAAGTCTCACTTACCCTTAAATAAAGAAAAAAACCCAAACAAATAACCAAGGCAAAACTGCACTGACCTGAACCGAATTAAAATTCGACTAGTGCACAGACATAATGCACAAGATAATGTAAATTGTAATCAGAATACAAAAGTATAGTACATAGACCAAGGTGTGGACTGTAAAAATGAGACACAGCTACGTGCTGAAAGAAGTGAACTTAGGAACCTAAAGAAATTATTAATGAAGTACAAGAAATCCCAAAATACAAATATCTCAGAGCAGGCAAATCTCTGTGGTATTCCTGTACCACAAAGCTGCTAAAAATTACCAAGCTGTATTTGAAAGACTGGGACACTTTCCAAGGATGTTATACCTGAAAATAAATAAAACAATTCAGTCTGTACAACATCTGTCTTGCAGAACAGCCATTGCATTAAAACAAACAAACAAAGTAGTGGGAGCAATAGAGAAAATGAGGGGAAAAAACCTAACCACCCCATCCATCATTGCTAAACAAATAACGAGGCAGTCACGGGGCTCTGGGCAAGCTGGGAATTCACAAACGTCCAAGGAACTTAAACAAAGTGCTAAGAGGAGATAATTACCAACTACAGCTGCAAAACCCTGCTTGGTTTAACAAAGCCCATGATGCTGTGAAGGTAGGTGCTATCTGAATTAGGAATTCTCCATACACCAGCAGAGACAGTTTTCCTGTGGTGGGAAACAAAACCCTCAGCTTTCCAAATTATGGAAGAAAGACTTGAGGATGGAGCAGAGAGCCCTACACAGGCAACAGGTCCTCAGTATAACCTCCTTGTATCTTTGTAAGAATGAATCAAGAATAAGGCCCTAAATAAGGTTAAAAGAAAATTGCCAGAAAACAGAATATAATCTGTAGCTTTGCAAGGGTTGTTAATCCATCTCTGAATAAAAAAAACATGAATTGATGGACCATACTCAAGAATTCAGGTCAGTTTGAGGATTACAGAGGTTCATCAATCACATGCAAAACATTATTTCCACTGTCTCTCCTGTCTGTGTTTGGGCCATTTTCTGGTCAAAATTCAAATAATATTAGTGTTCACTTTGTATAGTAACAACTGACTGAGATACAGACTGAAGACAGGGAACCAATATATGGAATACCTGAAAAAGAGGGGCTGCAGCAGTTGTTTGTAATTGAGATCAGTATTTGCCACAGATTTCCACGTGAAAACTTCAGTCTGCATTCTGGGAAAAGAGAATCTTTGGGGCAGAAGATGATATAATTTTCAGTGCCTTGAGCACATTCTTCCACTTTGCCTCCCTGGGGGCTTGGCTTCCTGGGCTCAAGGCCAGCTGAAATAATGCAGCTGTGTGGCCTGGAAAAGCAAACCACAAAGTCTCAGTTTATGTAGGAGCTGTGTGGCCTGGAAAAGCAAACCACAAAGTCTCAGCTCATGTAGGAGCTGCTTGGAAACTCAGTCTCTCCTCCTTGGTCACTGCACGGGCTGCTCTGCAGCCATGGCCCCATCCCTCACTGAGCTGGCCCCAGGATTACTTACCATGATGTGGGACACACATTGAGAAAGTAAGAAAATTACAGCCTGAAAAATATTCCAGGCTGAAGCTTTTCAGCTCTGTTCTCAGCCGATGAGCTGGTCCAGCTCAAGGCTAGGGAGAATTTCTCCCAGGGTGATCATTTGGTCAAAATAAAAAGGAATTAAGAACAAGATAGAACACCTGTTGTGGTGTGTGACCAGGCCCTGGCAATGGGGTGTCTTCTCTCCAAACCAATCACCTTTTCTCTACTCTGGGAGTTGCAGTCATGCTATAAAACCAAGTGTGTTTCTGAATAAACTTGTCTCTTTCTTCCTGTCATGACAGACGACCATGGAGCTGTGCATCTTATTTCTGCCTCACTTAAAGGGTTAAAACCCCTTTCCACGGCTACACCATGACCTCTGGAGCTTTGTGCCATGGTCTGGACTCTAC
The DNA here is from genome assembly GCF_052056855.1 of Sturnus vulgaris. NCBI lineage: Eukaryota > Metazoa > Chordata > Aves > Passeriformes > Sturnidae > Sturnus > Sturnus vulgaris. The sequence goes on along the minus strand of NC_142254.1, from coordinate 5,290,910 downwards.
ACTGAGCTGTCCCTGTCCTTGGGCTGCTCTGTGTCCTGCTCAGGCACTGTGGACTCTCTCTCCATGGCAGTGCCACCCCTGTCCCTGCCTGTCCTGCTGGCACTCGCTGGTGACAGCACTGGGAGAATGCTTTTGTGACCACACATAAGGATTCACAAAATCTCCAGTGTAATCTCTTGAAATCTCATGAATTATGTTTAGAAATATGCATGTCCAGGAAGGATTCAATTTCTATTTGCCTGCCTGCTTATCCTTAGCAGAACAGCACTGTGAGATCAACAAACAGACAAATTTCTGGAAGCATTGTCCAAGTCAATTGTACACCAGGCTCAAGACAGGGCTTGGAAAGAGTCCAGGAATCCACTACAGACAAAGATTTACGTGTGCTGTGATCCATCATCCTGCTCAAACTGCCAAGCACTGCGAGAGCAGCTCCACCTGCCACCAGACAGCTTCAGAATCAGTGGGATTATTTGGACATACCAATTGCTTAAAACAAATGGGCAGGAAAAAACTCACAATCCTGTTTCACGTAGCCAAGTACATGGCTGCTCTCAGGAACACAGAGATCTAGAACAAAATGTATCCAGAAGGCCAGATATGTTGGACTGTGATAAATTATGTTAATGGTTGTTAGTGGAGACAGAGACGACACAAACTCGCTGAGCATCCTCAACAAACAGCGTGTTTTATTGTTCAGAACTTCTTTTTATAGGGCATTTGAATTCCCAGGGTTCACATGGCTGACTGGGGATCTCTCTGCCCAGGTCTCTGGCCAGTGGTGTGCCTGCATCTAAGCTGGAACAGGGTTGGCTGAGGGGTCCCCTGTACAGGTTTGAGTCCAACCAATCCTTCTTTACCCAAGGACTTGTTTTCTTCTAGGCTGGTTGAGTTTTGGGGGGCAGCTTCAGACTAGCTTGCACAGTGACAATAAATAACAGTGTGTGAGGTCTGGCTGATGGATGTGGTACTTAGGAAATAATGCAAGGCAAGTGACTCAGAGAAACAAAATACTTTGGTAGCACAAGGACCCAGACTTTAACAGGAACATTTTTTTCCCCTCAGAACAACATCATGCAAAATATCTCATTATTATAGACAAGTCAGAATTTTTAAAAGTAGATGAAGTGGCAGACATGATTGTAATGATAGTCACTAGCATAACAGTGCAGCATGCCAGCAGTTTGATGGAAGAACTGGGTTTCCTTGCAGTGACCTCTTGCAATCTCCCCATAAATGAAAATTGGGATTCATCATATTATCACCACTTCCATAATCACCCTGTCAAAAGCAAAGCTGGACCAGTATTACAGTTTCAGATCTCCTAGTAAGGAGGTGTGCTAAAACCTTACCCCAGGCCAGAACAAATCATTCTGAAGGGGTAGGACAGTCCCACAGAATGGCCAGGGAATATTCTGATGTTAAAATGCACATGCATGATAACACACTTGGTGCCCCTAGAGCTCCTGAGAGCTGAAGGGTTATGCACCAAAAGGAGGAAGAAACATGCTAACAGCAAATTCTACACAAGAAACTAAAGACAGCTAAAAACACAGACTTGATATCAGATTTGGATCAAACTGCTCCTTATTTACTCAGCACTGTGAGAGTTAAGAGCAGCTTCCCCCAAACCAGACAGGTTGGCTCAGTGGTGACACAGAGAGGGGCTGATCCTCCAGGGAAAAGAGAGAGGCACCTGAGCTCCAAAGCTGTTTTCTGCTTGTGAAGCTCATCCATCCCCACAGTCCCAAGGCAGGACTGGTGAGTCCTTTGCTCACCCTCAGATCTTGTCTTTGGTGTGACTTTCAGCACCTGCACACTGCCTTTGGAAGCCTGCCTTGCCTTGGTCAGATAGATCACACTCCACTGAGAGGTACCTAACTCTCGCTGAGATTGCAGGAGCTACACTCAGGAATTCAGGATTTCCCACTGGGAGTCAAATGCTTCAAAGTTAGAGGCTTCACACTGAGTTCTCCACTAGATTTGTTAGGGGTATTTGCAGTCTGCATTTTTAACTTGGAGAGGTAGGAGTAAAGCACCTTAAAATGAAATAATTAAAGGAGGCACTGAAATGCACAGAGATAAAGATAAAGCCAACAGGACTGTGAGAGATAATAGTTATCTGCAGTAATAAACATTAAGTGAGAACAATTCATGATTTGTGATAACATTTAATGTGAGGATATAAATCAGATGAAAAGAGCACAGTTGAAAGATGGAAAACACATGCAGAGCTAGGCAGAAATAAAGAAAATATAAAGAGCCTTTTGTTATCTTCACCTTGTAATTGAGATAATGCTTGTCTTTAATGATGCACCCTTAGAGCAGCTCCTGCACTCAGCTGCAAGGCTGGAACAAAGACAGAATAACTGGGAGCTTTATGGATATTCCTGGTGAGCACAGGTCTGTGCTAGGCACTGCTGAGCCTGTTGCTTGCTGAGTCACACTGAACTCCTCCCTGTGTTCCACTTTGGAACACTCAGCTGTGAACCTGAAGGTCAGCCAGGGGTTCCAAATTTATTAGCCTAATGATGTATTCCTTGACATTGTCAAAGTCTGATGTGTAAAGCAATTCATATTTGCAAGGCCAAAGATGCACCTGCACAGGTGAAAGCAAACAGGTGGGACTGAGGCAGGGGTGTCCTGTGGCCAAGGGTCAGGATCCTGGTGTGGATCCTGGCTGTGACAGGAGGTACTGCAAGAGCACTTGGAAAGTACCAATTTCTTTTCTACCTCAGAGGAATAATATTCAAAAGAAAAAAGAAATTGGAAAAGCCAATATGCCAGAACTATAAAGAAGACAACATGTTCATACTGGTTCCCTTGCAGCTGCTGACATTGCTTCACACAACATTTTCTAAACCCGTGGAAGCATCTTACAGATGAAAGAATTACAAGGGGAGGGAAAACAGAATGGAAACTTTAGCTTGAGATTAGTTATGAATATTTCATGGCCTTACTGAAAGGATATTTCAGGTGAGTCTCCATAGCAATCTGCTTTGTATCTGGTATCATGAAATAATTTCAAATTAATGGCTTGGTTAATGGAGGAGACATGAAATTTGCACTGAAAACTGGGGTGGGAGGGACAGCTAATTTGCAGGAGCAATAAAAATGGCAATACCAAACTGGAGAAATGCTTCAAACAAAGTGCATTTTTTTGGGTGTGAGAACAAAGCTCTGCACACTGATCAAGTCGGAGGAAGAGTAAGGCAGGAACCTGTCAGTGGAGAAAAATCTCTGTGAAAATCCAGGTGTGTTAACTGGCTCAGAATCTGCACAGGCTCAATAAAAACTTGCTGTTGTGGAAAGGATGCTGCTGGATTGTTCAGCAGTGCTGGCTTCAGCTGGAACACTGCTTTGGGCACTGGATGGCAGCACGGGGAATAATTAGAAATACAGAGAACCCATCCTTCCAGGAAAATGGAATGGACTGTGGCTCTGGAGCCGAGGAGGCTGAGGCAGAACAGAGTGTGAGAGGAATGATGGATTTGTCTTTGCAAACCAGCTGTAGGTCTGCTGGTTGATAAGACTAGCACTAGGAAGGATTCCACTGATAGATAAATGGAAAAAGATATTTGCCTTTACAAACAAACTGTAGCTTTGCTGAGAAATGAAATTAGATATTGAAAGATGAAAGAAGCAATGGGGAAAACCCATGGATTCCATAAGAATTAAAAATTAAAAGGGAGGGTTATGCATTAGAGGGGAAACTCAGGTATCAGACTTTCCAGAAAGTCTGTACCTCTCAAGTACCTCAGCCCATGGGGAAAGAGAGAGGGAAATGGGGATGGGAAATTGGGATGAAAAGGAGGCTGTGCCCTCCAAAAATTTGAGAGATCCCAGGAGAATGTCCCACGGCCTCTCCCTTTATTCAAATAAAGTAAAAGGACTCCTCTGTCTCCTTTTGGACATAAAGCTCTGGTGTTTGTGGAATAATTTTCCTGGCATGTGGCAGCTGTGAGGAGGGAGCAGAGGAGCAGTGCATATGAGAGATGAACATGGGAAGCAGAGGCTCAGCCTGCAGCACAGTGCTCGGGCTAGAGGACAGAGAAACAACCATGGAATAAATCACCAGAGGAGAGTGCAGAACTTCCACCTCTGGGGCTGTGTAAAACACGGTGGGCAAGCGTTTATCAAGGAGGACAAAGAAAGAGACTGACTTCCTGAGTTATTCCTAGCCCTCATTTTCCATTTCTTTGCACCTCTCAGCAACCAAGTTTCCATGACTCAAAAATCATAGTTCTCCAGTGCTCTGTTCTCCCACTTAAACCTTTCTCTTCATATTCAAAAATGCTGTGACTTTCCAAGACACTGACTGTGCACAAAGAATTGTCATGAATATATATGGACTGGGAATTTTCTTATGAGTGGCACTGAAACATTAAAACTCATTCTTAGAAAATGTAAGTGTCCCTACCACTACTGGTTCTTGAGAAATCAAAGGGCAAAATGTAATTTCTCTTCACAATACTTTTTAAGTGTCATTTTTACAGCAGGGAGTACAAGTCCATCATTTTTCTTTAGAAAAAACCCAATAACAAACCCTTAACATGGATTTTTAAATTCAGATTGGTGAAGGAAAAGAGGCAGGAGAAATGTCTTAATATGGACAATGCTCTATAGGGCCTTGAAAGAAAGAAAGTCACATGCAAATGCAAGATTCAAATTATTTGGAAATATTTTTTTCTGCCTTTAGAATTTAACTGAGAATACAACACTTTGGGACCACTCATTTTTAGATGCCTAAATATTTTTTTTAAATGTAATCATATATAATACAAATACTGTCAATATTCTCTGAGGCACATTAAATTTAATGAGGTGGTTTTTTTCCATTTTTATTGGCCAAAGAATATAAATTTTCTGACTGCTCATAAACAAGTATTAACTTCAGTTGGGGAAGCTCTTCTATTACTCACCTTTATAAAATGAAATATTTATTTCCATTAGTTTTTCACATGCCTTCCATGCATGATTTTTAACTAGTCAGTTTTGTTTAAGAAAAAGCACAGCAGGAATCAGGATCCTTTATTATTTCAAGAATGTTCCAAAGATCCCATGGAAGTCAATGCCTTTGAAAATCCGTGTCTGTTTATTTGCTTTTTGGATAACTATTCTGTATTGTGAAAATAATTGTAGAGTCCTTTATTCACTGGTAAAATGTTACTAACACTTTAATTTAGTGTCTCCAGCAAGCATTTAATTCAAATTTAGCAAGCCAGATACTGCTTTTTAATTAAATATAAGATGATTGTTAAATGAGAACTTACTGAGTATTTAGAAGATAAATCTAATAGTCTTATAATTAGCTCAAAATTACGAAAGCAAGAAATGCCTAATCTCATTCTTAGTAGTCATGGACTTTGTAAGGAGTTTGTAGATACTTAATTAATAGTTATCAAAATGGCCTACAGCAAGACAGGTTGCTATTAATTGTTAAAATAGTGATATTTAATAAGCTTGTTAAATGATAATACACTTGGGACAACAGATTAATTTAGTTTTTCAAGTGTTCCATTGTTATTCCTCAATGTCTTTATCAATATTTCACATTGCTGTTTTGTTCCCTGTAACCAGTGATTTTCCATTGTGAAGTTTGTGAGGAGGTGCCACCTTCAGCAGCAGCTGTTCAGTTCCATTCAGTATCGCCAGTTCTTGTTCATTTTTGCTGGTTCTGATCACAACAGGTTCAGTTGTAGCTTTTGGGCAGGGGGCAAAGCCTCTCCAGCTGGTTTTTTTTGCAAACCTGGTCTGTTCATCTTCCACGAGCAAGTAACAGACAGGGAAATCCTTCCCTTCCCTTCCCTTCCCTTCCCTTCCCTTCCCTTCCCTTCCCTTCCCTTCCCTTCCCTTCCCTTCCCTTCCCTTCCCTTCCCTTCCCTTCCCTTCCCTTCCCTTCCCTTCCCTTCCCTTCCCTTCCCTTCCCTTCCCTTCCCTTCCCTTCCCTTCCCTTCCCTTCCCTTCCCTTCCCTTCCCTTCCCTGTGCCTTTCATCTCCTCCTTCTTGCTCCTATAAACAAAGCGGCTTTTTGGGTGAAAATTAAGTTTTTTTTAGCATGAGGAAATCTCCAAGTCGTTTAGAGAGACGATAGTGACGCTGAGTACTTCAGGAAGGCTTTATTCTCCTGGGCTGAGCCTGTTTACCCTTGCTCCTGGGATAGCACTGCCTAGAACACTTCCTCCTGCTGGAATTTTCTGCAGGATAACAGCAAGGTCTAATAATTTTCTAGCAGTGTAAATGAGGTAATAAAGGCTGAGCTTATTACCAAATAAAGAAAAATATACTGATGATGATATGATGTGGTCATGACCAGATTTCTGAACCAGTGAGAGAACAGAGCACTGTAAATCCCACAGTTCCCAGGCTAAACTGTCCACTAAGAACCCCTAAATGCTGTTTACAAATAGGAAAAGATTTGTTAATGCAAGAAATAGTAGCTGTATTTTTATGAAGTTAAACCAAAGAAAACAGAACACTGTTTCTTTAGAGTTCAAAAGTGTAGAAGTAATAACTTCACCACAAATTTCTTAGAAGGACTTAGAAGATAATATTTATAGGTGTTTTTTTTCATTTACTCAAAAAAGAAGGGATTTCTGCAGCTTCTCTTCACTCCATAAATGAAAGGAATCATATCCATATAAAAGAGATTTGAAGGAAAACAATTGACCTATATAATCTTTTACAGTGAGGACTGGCTTCCAAATATATTTTCTTCAGAACGTCCTTGAGGATCCAAGCAGTGAGAAATTACTTTAACCCAAGTAACTCAGCGGAAAAGTAATTTTCTGCTTCTTTTTTTGGTTTGTGGATTCTTTTTGTTTGCTTGTTTATTAAAGAGCTGGCAGCCTGGAGAGCGGGCAGTGCCCCACGGCCCCTGGCCACGGGAGGTTAAATTAATGAGAGGAGTTGGAGCCCTGAGCATTACCCATTGCACAGTGTGGGCCATACATTACCCAGCAGGTTTCATTCTGAGGGGCTCAGGCTGCAGTTGCTGTGTTAATTCCATGGTGATGGTTGCCCACAGGGTCCTTCCCTCTCTAGGGGCAGCAAGAGAGCATTTCCTCCTCTGCAAGGGGAATCGGCTCTCATGACACCTGGCAGGATGAACAGAGGAACAAGGGACTCCAGTCTGAGCAATTCCAGCAGCAGCAGCTGGACACCTTGCAGGTTAAACGGGGACTGGTGGAGAGAATGAAGGATCAGGAGCTGGCATTGCTCACACCAGTTGGAATTGGAGCATCTGGAGAAGTATTCCTGCTGTTCCCCAGCACAACAAAGCTGGCTGTCCTGGCAATGCCCAGTGGATCACACAGAATGCCTGCTCAGATTGCATGTTGATGTGTACATGTTGCTTTAAATGACACTTATTATCTCACAAGTAGCATGGGAGTCAGTGATGTGGTAATTCATTTAATTTGTTTAACCTGTTTAATATACTGAGGACACTGTATAAGTACTTGACAGTCCATTAGCTGCTACAGTTCTAGGGGCTCTTTCATCTACATTTAAGCCTATTATGACCCTAAAATGTTGTACAGAAGTCCAACATTATGGACAGAAATCTTCTTCAGGCGACATTTATAAAGAAAAATAGAAGTATATCCAGTAGCATCTGTGGTAAATGCAGTTGCAGCACAGATAAAATGAATGTTTGGGGCAAGGGGGCAAGGGGAAGGGGGAGGCAAGGAATAAAGTCTGCCTTGGGTTTTTATTTCCTGGCTTTGGAAGTTTGACATCAAGAAAAATATAGGCAGAAGCTTAAATGTTTAATTTAACGATATTTTGGAGAATTAGTTTTATAGCTTTTAATAAATGTTTTAATGTTTACAATGGCTTGTGTCAATAGGAGCAAGAGCTTTGTGAAATAGCTTCTGAAGTTTTGCCCCATAGGGGCAACTTCTAATACAGAAAATTAAATCTGAGTGGAAAGGATAGTTGCTGATGGAGAGGATTTTACCTGCAGAGGAGCACAGATACTGCCAAAGCGGATTTTATCTGCTTGCTAACAGAAAAGATTTTACCTGGTAGTGAAGTGCAACTATTGACAAAGAAGATTCCACTCATCAGCAGCTGAACTACTGTGGCACATAAAACTTTTCTGTCCAACACTGCACATAAATTTTTTGTCTCCATTTTAGGATAAAATCTAAGGAAAAAAAATTTAAAAAAGGAAGTTGCTGCAAAAGCTTGTGTGAATATGTGATAGGAAAGAGTTCACTAGCTGTGGCATAAATTGTCACCAGGTGAGAACCTGGCCCTGTTATGTATGACAGACACAAATAAAGCATTGCTTCTTGAAACAGGAGCCAAAATACTCCTAAACTCCAGGGAAGTAACTTTCTTATGAAAAATATAATATCAACATCATAATGACTTAATATTTTTGGAGCAGTGGTGGAAAGAAGGATGCTCAGCTGTTATTGCTGCAGAAGCAGGATGACCTGTACACAAAGAAGGAAACCAAGAGCCCCAAAGCAGCCTTAACTCAAGTGTACCTGTGTTTGTCTGCTTTTCAGCTTTGGGTTCCTAAACCCAAAGCCATGCATTTTGCTTCTCCAGCTTTTTTTTATGAGGTGAATGTGTGAGTGAAGCCTCTGTTTGTGTGGACACAAAGTATTTGTGCATCCAGGAATGCCCTTGGAAGGCACAAATATGCCCATGGCCACACAGGGATGTGCAGACAGCTGGCAGAGCAGGAAGTAGTAAAGGCTGAAGAAATGTTATGTTATTTAAGGGAAAGGAATTGATTGGTATTAAAGACCTTTGTCTTTCTAAGCACACAAATTATTTGATTTCATGGGTCTCAGGCAGATTTCCACTTCCTTACAACTCATTAGCCACTTGCTCCAGTTCTTTATTTTTCAGAAAAATGCAGGACTGCAAGAAAACCACATATCTCCCAGAATGCAAAATGTACATATAAAAGACATTCCCCACTATTTTGGGTTTCAGATTCTTTCCACGTAGGCTATTGAAAGAGATGAAAATGGATAAATGTGTAGCCACCAATGGCGTCCGCCCCTCACTTTATAGAGAGCTACCATTTCATTAAGTTTGAAGTTTTTGAAATAATATAATCATAATGAAAGGAAATACAATCCTCAGAAAGTTCTCAAAGGAGTATTAAAAGATGGGATTTGAATAAGACTGATCAAATGTTGGAATGGAAGATGCAGATAGGTCATAAGCCTTTGCTTTTTTGATTGCCCATATTGTCTCGAAACTGTTCAGCAGAACAAAGAGTTTTGTGGATGAAAGACTGGTGTGAAGAAACATGAATGTCAACTTCAGTTCTGAAAGACAGTCTGCTAATGAAATATTCTAAAAGTCATTTTCAAGGTGGTAGAAAGTTCTCACTGATGTGCATCAATGCTTCTGATAAAAAGCATCAAATAGTTATGCAAGTATTGGCTTTTAGGTCTGAGAAAATAAAGCAATGCTTCTGTGATTCCAAGTGTTGCAGCAATGTGTTTAGTTTTTATAATTTCTGGGGATTAAAATTAATAATTAGGACGTAGTTTAGTTTCTAGGTGTACAAAACAATTCTGGATCAGTTAATTTTCAATATAACAAAATTAGATAATATATAGTGAAAATGAGTACACTGAAAATAAAGATGGATCCTAAATGCATTTTTAGTCAAGGAAAAATAAATCCACGCTATTTGTTTGTGCAATAAATAAAATAAGTACAATTTGAGACAAACAGTAAATAATACATTTGGCTGCTCCTAGTAGAATAGACTTCTGAATCTGACACTGTGTGATATTTAATAGCTTCTTCATAATAGGAATTCATAAGACAGAAAGATCTAAAAGCAGTAAACATATTTCCAACAGTTCTAGGTGAGCAGATCTAATTAAATTTTGGAATATGAAAGCCTCTGAAGTAGTGCTGCCAATTCCTATCTTCTACAGGGATTTTCTTGCACGCTTGAACTAGCTTCTAAAAATCTTCCCTTATCTCTGGTTTCTTGTAGGGCCAAATTTTAAGAGCACTGAAGTTCACAGAGGAGAGGCCTCGTGTGCCTTGAGTGTCCATTGCTTCCCCTGGCACCCTCTCATTAAAGCACTGGGCTGGGATGTGAGGATGAGCTGGGCCAGACCAGGCAAGGGGTTAAATACCCAAAGGGAAATTTAAAGCAATTTAATTTTTTTTTTTTCTTTAAGAGTGAGCCATGGGAGCAAGCAGCAGTGCTGCCTGTAGATACCTGAAGCCACCAGGGACAGGGCAGTCACCCCAGTGCTGGTGTGGCTGCTGTGCCCACTCCTCCCTGCCTCTCACACCTGGGACCCCCAAACCCTCCTGGGCACTGGAACCTGCTGGCACGTTCAGAACATGCAGCCCCCAAACCAGCAGGGGATGGGATGTTACAGAATTAACTCGGCACAATCATTTATTTGCCAACTGCAGCTGGAGGAGAGGTGGGCTCAAACTCAGCTCGGTAATTAACACACTGCAAGAAATGAGAGAGCTCCTGTCAGAGCAGCAGCAATCCTGCCTCTAGAACCTTCCAGAAACCCCCAGTGACAAAGCTAATTCAATCCTGCCTCTAGAACCTTCCAGAAACCCCCAGTGACAAAGCTAATTCAATCCTGCCTCTAGAACCTTCCAGAAACCCCCAGTGACAAAGCTAAGGCTGCTGAAAAACAGGGGAGGGTCCTCCCGACCCCATCTTGCTTAAGCTATTCCACAGTATAGGAAAGAAATCAAGTTCAAATCAGTCAGAAAGGAGGTACAAGAAATCGGATTCAATGATGCTTGTGGGTCCCTTCCAACTCCAGAGAATTCTGTGAATATTCTGTTGTTCTCAACAGGTGAAGTAAACAAGGTTGGTGAGATGTCTGGCTGTGCTGTTGCCCTCCAAGGCTCGCTCAGAAGAGCTGCCAGGACCTTTCCTACCTTCAATCTCAAGTGAAGGCCCTCAGCTTTTGCTGTCACAGTCTGGGGACCTGGGCAGTAAGAAAGAGCTCTGAGCTCTCCACACAGGCAGCATCATTTTAGTGATGCCAATCTTACAAAAAATTGCCTTTAAATCTTCAACACACAGCCCTTTCCTTTTGTTTCTATTTTGAGACTGTCATAAATATATACATATATATCGTGTGAGTTACAGCTCCAGCTTTTATTCCTCGGGTCACTCTTTTCCCTTGGATTGCAGCAGGGCGTGGGCTCTTTGTTCCCAAACAATTCAGCCAGGTTTCAGAGAGATAATGCACATTGTATGCTAAGTCTGTGCTGCCTTTTATCAGGGATCCCCTTGGAAACAGGAAATGCCCGGCGGTTTTTGGCTGCCCTCCCTCATGATTTAGAAGAGGAACCGTAGGAAGGCTTTGCTGAATGGCCTTTGATTTTCTGTCAATGCAGTTTTGCCAGAATTTTAACCGAGGTCCCAAAAGTAGAAATAAAACATTAATCTGCTCCATCAGTCAGTCCCTGGACAAGCCTTAGAAACTGAAAATTTGTTTACAACAAAGATATCATAACCCTTTGAATAGTTAATAAGAATGATAACAAAGCAAGTAACTCTTTGTTTAAAACTAGTTAAAATGCAACGCTCCTGTTCTGATTCTAGATGAAAAAATAAAAGCCAAAGGTAGGTTACAGTTTATATTTTAAAGTTACTTGGCCTTTTTCTTAAAACTAGCCCTAAATGAAATGTTTAACTCTCTCTTCAAATGTGTGACACCATCCATCACAATTTTATAGTTAGACACATAATAATGTATAATCTCAGCTGGCTGTCCACTTGTAAAAATGGGAATAGACTTCAAGAAATAAGCAATTTCCCAACAGAAAATTGGAAATTCTGCCAACCAATTCCAGATGACCTGCCATCAATCAGTGTTAAATTCTCCCCAGCTATTGCTGAAGGGTATTGCCATTACTGACGGGCTTCACCTGGTGACTAATGGTATATAACAAACACATTCAAGAACTATAGAAATCCTAAGAATCTGTAATTGTCAGTTAACTTCCAGCAAAGACCTTCTCAGGCAATTCAGAAAGAGGGTGAGATTTCTATAACCTCAAAACTACTCATTTTTATTATAATATTTAAAAAAAATCAGAATGACTCGATGCCATGAAACTAAATTAAATCAGACTGCAAAACACTTATTTGTTGCAGAATAATTTCATGTAACTAGTTTGCTGTATGCACTGAATATGTGTTAATATGACAATTACTATAGACCTGGATTTATATTCAAGTTTCCAAAAAAATTTGTGTGATTAATAATTATGATTAATGTTTGAAGTGTGCTGTTCCAGGGTAATAGTTTCCTTCATTTGCCAGAGTATACATTTAGAATTAAGTATTCAAGTGTTCTGGTTACTCATGTAAAGCCCCTGTAGCTATGATTTACTTTACAGGTGAGAAACAAGCTGCAAACAAGAAATCCTGACTCTGTTCAACCAGTACCAGAGAGACAGAGGGAAATAATGATGGATTTGTTATGTGGAATCTCCAAGATAGGGAAATAGGGTTTTCACAGTTGTCAAAAACAGCATCTGTCAAGGTTTAAAGCTCATTGTGAAGCATGGAAACTTGAATTTCCACTGAACTTTTAGATTAAAAAATAAAATAAAATTGAAAAAAGTAGTTGGAAGTACTGCTGGGCTCACACTGAAATTGGATCAGGTCAGGATGTCTCCTGTCCCTAACAACCTTTTCAAAGTCACTAATCCTGAGTTTAAAGGTCCACAGGGATGTACAGAGATCCATTGCATCATTATGCTCACCTGATTTCCATGGGGCACTCACAGGGGTGGAGAAAAGGACACGATATTAACTGGATTTATAAAATCTGCAACAAGATGGGTAATTAATCATGTGTTAGAGGGGCAACAGATAGAAGTGCCAGAATATTTTTTTCCCCTAACTAAATCTGCTTCATGCTGTGTTATATTAGCATAATAATGATGGGGTTCTAAGATAGAGAGTGCAACATTTTAATTCATGGTAAAATGCTGTATTGTTCATAGGTTTAACATCCATGGAATGCTGGGCCACTCCTCAAAATAATGCAAACCAACAAATAAAAAGGTAATGAAAATATTTTATATGCATTCAGCGTCTGCTTTGTCCAAAAAGATGGAAGACAATGAAGACAGGGAAAGAGATGTGAGCAGAAAAGAAACAATCTTTAAATTCCTGATAATGTGCAAAGTAAGAGGCTTGCTCATGCCCTTCACCACAGCTCAGATAAAATGTAGACAGAAGAAGATATCACTGTGTAAAGAGAGACATCTGGATTTTCCCTGTGCGTGTGCACAGTGGAGATTTCATCCTCTGGGATGCCCGTGGCTTAGGAGTTCTGGTTTTGTTCCTAACCCATTCTGTGCAGCCCTCTCATGCCTTGCCACAGGAGCTGAGCCCTTGGCTCTCCAGAATCACTGCTGGGAGCAGAAATCCTCCCCCCAGCACAGCCAGAGCCTTTTTCTTTCAGATGATGTCACCTGATTCACTTGGTCAGGGTTTGCTTCTTGGTGAGCAGATTAAATGCAGAAAAGTCAATTTTCAGAAGAGCAGCCAGCTTCTCAGTGAATGCAGGGCTTGCCATGATGGGCTGCAAAGTCACCATGCACATTCTTTTCTATTGAAAAGCCACATCCTGGAGTGCTGGCACTCCCAGGTCAGTGCCAGTGAGGGCAATATTGGGAGGAGGTGCTGGTCATGAATACTGGACTGCAGTAATGCTGAGTTCTTAATTCCTAAATTTGGGAGATGCTCAGCATTTAATAACATTCTGTGAATAATCAGGTCATCTTTGCAGCTTTCCCACTGCATCCCTCCATCAGAGGGGTGTTACTTAAAGGCATGTACAGATGCAGTATGAAATGGAGATATGCTGTGAAAGAAGGATTAGTATCAGGAGTGGGTTTCAGTCTCTTTGACATTCTCAGAAATAACATGTCCCATTCTCTCCATAGCTGCTCTCCTCTCTCTGGGTGCTTAACATAATTTGTAAAAGAAATCATCTTAGATTTTCAAAGTAGAGTCTTAAAATAGCTTTAAATACTTAATGGCAGATTGAAAGACTGGGGAATAAAAGCAGAGATATATCGAACAAAATAGCATCTAAGATACTAATTTAATTACCAAGTCTCCTCTAAGGGTTGGGTAGCTGATATGAGGTAGCATGGACCTAATTTTTCCCCTCAAGTAGAGAACAGAGAGAAAGCAAATGACATGATCTTCTATTATTCTCTAGATATATATCAGTGAACACTGTATTGCTGCATTTCACAGAACAATGGCCCTGCAAGTTTAGTATCTTGTCTCAAGACATGTTTTCTGAGAGTACAGTCACTAATGAAACTTATTGAGAGACTTCAAACTGAACATATAGTAGATATAAAATTAGATTTGCCTTTGAAATCACATTTTCTGAGATAATTGCTCTTTTTAAAAAATTTAAAGGCAGTTTAAAAACTATTTCAGTTTTCTGAGCCAGACCCTGTCTTGTTAGAAACTGGAAGACTCCCTGTCATGAAGCAGCCTTAAATATTTCCAATCAGTTCAGTAACTCCTTATAAAAATACTGATACTCAATTCCAAATGACTTCCTGTAAAACATGGACTTTGGTTATTTGGATTACTTTAAAACAAATGAAATGCAAGCATTTCTCTCATTACCCTCAGCAGTATTAATGCATTTCAACACACTGAAGTTTTCAAAACTCTCAAATTCTGACTGTGAAAATTCTGTGAGCAAAGGATGAATTCTCTGTCTCTGTTCCTGGGTAAGTCCTGCTGATTACACAGGAATAGCAGGAGTGTAAATTAGGTGATTTAGAAACAGATCTAAAGAGATTCAGATCTGTAAGTAACAGATCTGTGTATGACAGAATATATTCAAGAGATAACCATAAAAAAAGACCTTTCTTCTTATGAATACTTGTGCCAAATTCACAGCAACAGCTCGGGCAAATGTATTCTACTGAGCAGGATGAAAACTGGGTCTGTGGATGCTGACATCTGAAAGTTGAAATAAGCAGGTATTTTCAGAGGACTTTTTTCCTGCATTAGACAGAGTTGCCTCTGAAATGCAAAGACATAGCATTGGTTATGACAAATACTAATTAAAACCGCTCCAGCCTGCAGGTGTGTGCTCACTTCCAGCTTTTCTGCAGCTCTCACAAAGCCCACCAGGCTTTTCAGGCCTGTCCCAGACTGTTCACACATTGTGCACCAGCACTGCCATCTCTGCTGCTCCTGAGTTGTGGCACACAGGAAAGGCATCCCAAGGAAATAAGGATTATGGATTGCTGACAAAAATCAGCTTGTACAAAAACCTACAGGAAACAGGGCTCCTTGCACCTACATGTCACAGCTTTCTATCTGACAAGTCTCACAGTAAATGCTTATGGGAACCAGAGGAATACTTAGCAGTGCATCGCCATGAAGAGTTCTGCCATGTCTGTAACTCCAGAAAAATTGCTGATAAACCTTAGGATATGATAAAGAGTTTAACTCAAGTATTTCTCTCAGAGCATCTAGATTTCCTGCAGGGGTAAATTCCAACACCTGTATCCCATGCTTAGTAGAACCTCACTTCACGATTTTTCTCACTGACTTTATGACTTACTCATTGAAGGGTTTCACAGAGGTGTCTGGAGGCCCATAAAAAAGCCCCCACTTCTTAATGCACAAAGACTGCTTTCCAAATCCTTCCTCAGCTGACAATTCCCTCATCAAAGGCAGAACAACATTAAAAAAACCTGTAGCATTGCCAAGCTGGAAATAAATGATTTTGTTGTTTTAAATACAAATAATGATCTGTCGTTATGCACTTTGCAAGGAAAGCATTACCCTGCCTTGAAAAACACAGAAGAGAAACAACACTGAAGTAGTTTTGATAAATGCTGTCATTCTCTAAGGAAATTTAGGAATTAGAATGCTGTTAAATGAAGCTGCTTTATGTCCTTTTTGAGTTTTCATTCCTTCAGCAATGGAAACTGCCTTTGGGAAGACAACAGATGCAGGTCCTGTGAGGATTTAAGTGTCTTGATGGTGTCCTTGTGAGCAGTCTGAGGCAGTGAAAGCCAGGGACACTGCAGTCCCCTGGCCTGCTGCTCCTGGTGAGCTTCTTCCCAGCCTTTAAAAAGAACATGCAAGCACCTCTAGCATTCTTCACACACACACACAGAAATTTCCGTCTTCAGTAAAATTTTAGAATGTGGGAGTGTATGCTCTAACCACAAATGTGCTTTTTGGGAACTTCTGTGTTTTGGGCATAACAGTAAATTTGGCCCAACCTTCTTCTCACATCACCTCTATGAGTGTCACTGCAGCTCATTCTCAGCCTGCCAGACCCAGGCAATATGAACTTGCCTCATTTTTTTCCATCTGTCCCCTCCCAGCATGAGGATCCCACCAGTCTGTTGCTGGGCATGGGGCACCTCTGAAATTCTGCATAAGGAGCTGCAATTACCAGCAAGCAGGAGTAACCAGCTCAGTGTGTGGTTTGAAGTGTAACTAACAATACCCTTTAATGGGGATAAGCCAATTTGGGAAAAGTTAACAGCAAAAGGACACGTTGTCATGATGGGAGACAAAATAGAGGAGAAAGTCAAGACAGTGCAGTGTGATAGCACTGCTTTGAGATTTAAATATCAGAGGTTTTAGGGGCTATTCATTCAGAACTGAAGGCAATGGAAGGTTAAAGAAGGGAGAGGTGTTCTCTAGCCCAGAGCAGCGTGGCTCTCCTCATAATGGCCTTCACTGCAGTCTGTCACTGAGCCACTTTCTATTCCCCCCGAGTAGGAGCTCTAGAGTATTTTGTAAAGTTGCATCTTTTAAAGTTCAGAAAATAAGCAGTGAAGCAAGATGCATCTCCTTTAGAAAGAGGAATTGAACTCACCCCATGCTCCATGAAGCCATCAAGCTCATGGCTGAGCAACACATTGTTGAGTTGAATATAATGAGGCTGCTGTATAATGTCACATTATAAAAAAACTGTGCAACACTATAAAAAAAACCCTATTGCATTCTGATAACACAGCTCCATTTTCCCATACTGGAAAAAATTCAGAACAAAACTAGGAAATGGATTCAGGCATAGCAATATTAATTAGCCAGTTTTCAGTCAAAATATATGCACTAAACACAACTGAGATTCTTTAGAGATTATCAGAAATTAAGTATATGAATTGCACAAGCCGTTCTAAACAGCTCTTTCTTCATTATAAATTAAATTTTTAAAAAAAAACACAACTAGAGAGAGAAAAATCCTGGCCATTTGATTGCTAAAATATTATTTTTATAAAGATAAATCAACGCTCATTTGCAATTTCACCAGTTGACTGCAACTTTTTAGCCTTGAAAACTCCATTAGAAGATGAATTCAACCTAAATTTGAAGTGGTTAACCTCTGAAATTCAGCTTAATTATTAATTCATAATCCTGAATTTGGGGCATCCTTGATTATCCCTAACTTAAATAGACATAAATGTGATGATGAACCCAGCCTTAGATTTTTTTCTGGCCTTATATGTCTGAAATTTGGAGGCTTACCTCAGGAATGATAATTCAAGGACATAACCATTTGCTTGTACACTGCAATGAAAATGGAGTAAGGAAGAATAAATAAGAGAAATCCTCCATGTCTCCTAAGAGCTGTGGCTGATGACCAGTGCCATTTTCCTGTGCAGAAATCCCTACCTTGTTTACTTTGTGTTGGACCACTTTTTTATCTCATTTATTTGAAAATTGTAAATTTGCAGTCTTTTATATCTTGCCTTTTTAGGGGAAGGGAAAAACCACTCCAACAACCAGAATATTCTGGCAGTGCCCTGAAAAGAGAAGCTCAGCCATGCACAGTGCAGGAGGTTCTTGCAGTGCTTTCCCAGGGCTATGGCACAGATTTCTCCTCTTCCATGGGGCTTCCTGGAACACGACAAACACAGGTCAGCACTGATCTCTGCCCCATTCCATGTCAGACAAGATTTAGTTTGTTCTGTGCCTTAATAGGCACCAGGCTGTGGACTGTGAAAGGCAAGTGTTGATATGAAAGTTTTAAGAGACTCCTCATAATGAAGCAGTGCTAGTGACACAGATCTTCTAATCAGGCATTTAGTAATTTTGCTTTGCAGCTTGGAAAATGTATTTCATTTAAATTCACCTCCTAGGAGCTCTGTGTCAGGCAATTACTCTCCACCAGAAGATTTCAAAGTCCAAGCAAATTAAATGGGCTCTGTTCTTAAAGTAATACTGCCCTCAAAGCATCACTGCTGTTGTTAAGAAAGAGCAAACCTGAAGGCACAATTTCTGTTCTCTCCTATGAATGCAGTTCCCATTAATGTTATTGGCAATCAGCTGTGCATATTTACAGATTTAATGCAGAGTCTCTCTGAGTGAGCAACACTCGGAGAGAGTGTTCAGAATAGTCACAGCTCTGAAACAACACTGCTCAAAAGGAGACCTGAGTTCAGTTTATAGAACGCTGAGACTTCTGAATTAAATCCAAAATGTGATGGCCTGTAATGATATTAATTCCAAAATTAGGTAAATAGAATCATGCTTTTTCAGGAACAAACTCTTGAGGAAGAAGAACTACCTGGCAAGACATGGCACCAGTGAGCATTGGTCTTCCTTTGACTTACTACTGAGTGAATGTTCTTACAAAGTGCAGTAAGCCTCCACATCTTGCTGAATTTGAGTATTAGGTTGCTCCTCACTGAAATCAAAAGTAAATTCTCGATTTTGTGACATTTAAGAGTCTTGAGGTCAGTATGATCAGTTGGAACCGCTGTCCCAAATACAGATCAGCTGGGAGCCTGCAGATGGGTTTGATACCAACCCACCTGCCCAGGGAAGGGGTGGAGACAGCATCCCTAGAAGTGATTAAAAAATATGTGGATATGGCCCTTGAGGACATGGTTTGATGGTGAACATGGTGCTGGATTAATCATTGCTCTTGATGATCACAAAGATCTTATCCAGCCTAAATTATTCTGTGCTTCCATGATTCTATTTCCCAGTCTTAGTTTCAGAGCTCTAGATTCCCAAAGATCTTAAGGCATATGTAGAGCAGAATAATGGAAAGGAAGTCAGTTGTCTTTATTTACTGCTACTTAAAAGCTTTCAGAGCAATGTAGGGGTGTCCAGATCCCTTTTTAAACCCAGGCTTCCTGTCCACTAAGTGACACTGAAAATTTTATTCAAAGTGACTTTTCCAAGTATGCACAAAAAGTATCTGGTGATGGTCCTTGGCCACTGTCTTAACTATAGGAGAGGTCAAAAAGAGCTGAATAGAACTCTTAATGTTATTGAAGTTAAGAGTAAGAGAAACACTTCCCTAAATGGGGAGCATGTTGCCAGAATGACATCTGGAATGAAAGGAACTCCTGCCTTGAATACTCTGTTTTTCTGCCTCCCATGCTTTCAAACAAGCAGCAAAATATACACATAAATATAGGCAAACAGATGTAAATAACCTGTCCAAATATTTCTGTAAAGCACCTTCTTTGTGCAGCATGCCAAAATCATCTCCCAAGCATGGGTTTTGTAATGGATATTACCCCTCATTAGTTAAAGTTAACTACTGTTAGAGACTAGAATGGGAATTCTGCAGGGCAGGTTATCTGTCTGTCATGTTTTCAGAGCAGCTACTGTCAGAGACTGGGTACTGGAGCAGCAAAAATTTGGGCCAGATTCCAGTTTTTATGCTCCTGCAGTAGCTTTGCCTCATAAAGATCCTTACATTTGCTCATGATACTCAATGAAGTTCATCTGCTTCAAGCCATCACAAGATCAGTCACTGACTCCAATTAAATCTCTGTGTAAAACCATCTCTTTCAACTCGCTTTTCATTCTTCTAGTTCCTTGATTGTTTCACTTGCAAATAGAAAATAAACAATTCATTGTTATTGAACCAAACTCTTGTAAGCACAGTGACATAGCAGCAGTCTGTCAACGATTTAAAAAGATAGTTAATATATTTTATTGTGTGTAATGCAATGGGGCCTTGACATTTAGCCATTAGTGTAATGCAAATAACAAACAATAATACATAACTGTGATTAAAATTGAAATGCTGAGCAAATGTAAAAAGCAAAGAAAAGGTGGTTTAGGTAGTAAACAAGGACATAGGAAAATCCATCAGGAGTCAAACATAAGTATACTTGGAGCCATAAAATTACCTCATGTCAAAACTAATTGAGGGAAGCAGCTCGTCACTGATGCAATTGTGCTTTAATAATGGAGATGGCATCTCCATGAGCCTGGGAGAGAGGCAGCTCTGAGAGCCAGAAACAGAAACTTTGCAGGGCTGGGTTCATTGTCCCAGCTCTGTGTTGTGCATCAGGCTGGAATAATGGGACGTGTCGTTTCAAACACACAATTTCTGCCTGAGCGGGCAGCAGGACTCCTGCAGCTCAGGGGAGCCACAGGCTGCTCTGGGGACCTGCAAAATTCACCAGGTGGTCCCCTGAGAATGCAACCCATGTCATCCCATGTCCTAGCTCCTCTCTGCTCCAGGTATATACAGTCTGTCAGGGTTGTCAATGTGAAGCCATTTAGATGTTGTCTTGTTTTGCATTTCTTACTCTAAAATGTTCCAGAAATGAATCTGCTGTCTCTGAATAGAGAATTGGTCCAGGGATTGGCAAGGACTTCATTCTTACTTTTATTAAGGGCTTATCAAGTAAAAAGGACTGGAACAAAGAGGAATAAAATATTTGATTTCCCCACCCTCCACCTAGTCTGAATGACAGTCCTTTTGAGGTCAGTATTGCTTAAGTCTGTAAAATGAAAATGCTACGAATCACAATCAAATAACTGTCAGGCGCCTTATTAAATTTCATTCAACTCCATACAAAATCTTAAGGGACCATTGCTATCTTCCAATTTAGACAAAGATTAAATAAAAGCTGATCAAAGATTTATAGAATTCTAAAGTGATACTAAACACAATGTGCTGTGCTTGGAAGGCTTTCCCTGGTACACTGGAGTTGGAAGTAGCCTGCTCTAATGGTTTCATTTAAGCACCACTTTCCATTGGAGGAAAAATCCAGCAGTTTACAACCACTTCATCTGATTAAAATCTCATAATTCAAAGTCTAAATCAAATTTAAAGCGATACTAGGGCTCATATTGTTGGCCAGATGGAATAAAAAATCAGTAACAATTTCAACAAAATAGGCTTTTTTTTTTTTTTTTTAATTCCAGAAAGGAGCCAACCATGACTTTTGGTGTGTTTCCTGACTGGCGATTTTCAGCCTATCTGCCATAAAAGAAATGTACAAGTAAGCTAAGGTGGTTTCCCAAGTGCAGGTAGTAGCAGTAGTTACTAGAATGTCTGTTTTCAGCACTAAAACAAACCTCTGTTCTGTCCATCAGTGGTAAAGTGTGGCATGGAATGAGTACCCTGCTGCATTAGGAACATTAAAAGGAAATATAGGGAAGAAAAAGAAAAGATGTAACAAGAAGGGAAAGGTGCTTTAACAGAGAGAAATTGTTTCATATTTTCTTGCTGCTGAAGGAGACAACTAAATAAGAAGAGTCACAAGCAGGGGAAAGTCTGCCTTACATGTTTAGAGAAAAAGCTCTTAAAAATGTGTTGTTTGTTTTCAAGGCTAGCAGGTTCATTACAAAATGAGTCTTTTATAGTGTTCCAGTATTCATCTACAACAAAAATCATATTTCTGTAACAAAAATTTCTGCCTAAGGCTCAGCAAGAAATTTATGATGCTGAACATAAAATCTGAATTCTGTGGTCAAACTTCTTGTGAGAGAATATACAATTACAGCAGACATACTGATTTCTGAACAGCTTTAATGATATGTAACCTGGAGAATATTTTCACCATTTTGTGTACCTGATCTGTTCTCTTCTACTGAGGCTTTTCTGAACACCCACAGAACCCTTTGTTAGTGAGGTGATGCTGAATATTGCACACAGTGACTGATTGTGCCCTAGGAATGTTGATCTATATTTAAGAATTAAATGTGGAACAAAGACACAAAACTGAGATCCTGCCATCCCTTCTGGAAAGTGGTGCAGCCTCAGTGCCCTCAAGTATGTGTGAAAGCAAAGGCAAATTTGCAGCAGAAATACCAAACTACCCCCCTTGTGACTCCTGCAAGCCATGGTATTTCAAAATCTCTTTCAGATCCCAAAAGGAATATAAAGTAAGGTATCAAGTAGGCCATCATCTTTCTGTTAGCAGTGCATGTAGTTTTCCATATTTTGGCACAAAATCCTAAGGAGCACACCAATGACAGTGCTTATATTTGTAGTTCATGTATAAGGTTATTCTGTTATCTGTACTTGATAAACCCAACCCAGGCTCCTGTGAAGGCAATTCATAAATGTCAGCCAGAAGGGAAAAGACAATGAAGTGGTTTACAGTAAGCATGTTTGCTTTTTATTAGCAAGTTGAAACTAGAACCTTTCCCTCCAGTCAGGAACATCACAGGTAATTAAGCCAATGCCCTTTTGTCATGCACTAAAAAAGGAAGCTGTAAACTGAAACATAACAAGAGTCATTGCCTGCTGGTCACAACTTTGGTGTGGGGATGATTAATTCCTTTTGATGCTGCTTAAAATATGTGAGTTAGGATGAATTCTGAAGGGGCAAGGTACCTGTGTAAAGAGATGGACTAAATAAAAGATAACAAATTTTGCTGTATCATTTCAAATAATCACTTTGGTCATTTTTTTAGGATTGTCAGAGATGAAGATTCAGGATCAGCAGAATAAAGAGTAAGAGCAGCAAAAATGAGCCAAACAGAAAACACATTGTGTGTCACTCATCTATCTGCAAAAGATTTTCTGTCTGTTCTTCCCTCAGTGCAGGATCTTCTCCCCAGTGTTAGGCACGGGAATTGTAAGTACTTCTGAAACATGGTAATTTCCAACTGTCAGTGCCAGAGAAACTCTCTGTGAGTCCCTCCGATGGGACCCGTGCCTGAGCTCCATCTGAATTCAGTGCACTAGGATAGTTTAATATTGCTTTTTTGGAACATCTCCAAGGAAATAGAGATGAATAGAAATGAGACAGAAATTGGGAAATCCCATCTCCCAACTTCTGCTGTTAGGAGCCATCTTTCAAGCCAGAAGAAAAGCAAACACAACAACCAAACTGTCCCAAACCCCAGGACATATCTATGGTGGGAATGTGGGTTAAAAATGTACATGCCATGGTTTTCCTTCTTGTGGGGAATGAGGGATGAAGTTCTGTTATCTGGGTCTGACACAGGCACTGCTTTGTCTCACCATCTGTTCATGTCAGTGAGAAAAAAAATTAGGGGAGCAGACTCCTAAATTTTCCTTCTACTCTCTCTTGACCTTGGGTGATATGAGGCCTTCTTCTCCCCAAGTCCAGGAAAAATACAGACAGAAATTGCCATTTATGTTACAGAGAAAGGAGTTTTAGAAATCCAGCACTAGATGTCCACAGATATACACAGAAAAAAAGCAGTTTTTTTCCAACCGTCCCCTTTCCCAAGGAAGCTTCCCCTCCTACCCCTTAGTTTCACCCAGCACATTCCTTACATATTATTTTATATCACCTTTGGATGGGTCAGCTGGCAGAGGAAGCTCCAGTGACACAGCAGCAAAGGCAGCTGAATTCTGTTTTGGCCTAATTCAGGGGCACAATGTAAATTCATTTGCTCTCAGCTCTCTCACTGGTCATGGTCCCCTTTGCTCCTTCACTGTTATTGATGCTGCTCCTTGCAAAGAAATGCCATTTCACCACTGATTTCCCAATTCCTACCTCAGTTCCAGAAACAGCATTCAGCAAAACCCCACCTTGAAACCTTCACCCATTTTTGCAGCTTAACCCTGTTACACAGAACAAAATGTGAATTTGTGGAATGTCCAGAGGGCAATGCTGAGACTCCACTGGAGGGGGCCAAAGCAGTTTAAAAATGGGTTTTTGGGCTAATATGTGGATAGGCAGGATTAATCACAGTTAAACACGAGGGGTCAAACTCTGACAGAGCAATCTTTCTTTGTTTCATCAACAATGCCCACTATTAGGTGAGCATATACCTTGAAATTAGGCCAATGGAACCTGGATGGAAAACTTGGTGTTAACTCTTTAGACAAATTAAAAGGCAAGCACTCAATGAAATTACCTGTGCTCTCAACCAGTGCTCTTTCACAGCCACTAAATTTCTAGCTCATGTGAAAAGCTCCTATTTTTCTTCACTTTGGAATAAAAAAGAAAAATAAAATAAGTATTTGGCATGTTAATGCTGAATTTGTATTTCGAACTAAGAAGTGACAAAACAAAAACTTAAATTCATGTGCAAAACCAACACTTTCAAGTCTATGAGGGAAATTAATTTAGTCCTGAAACCTTTAAAGGACAATGTATTTGATAAAAGGCTTATACAAAAAGGAAATATTTGGGGTATTTTTTTGTCCAAAACTATTTGAAGGCTGAAAACTCCAGTGTAAATAGTGTATAATGCATTTCTAAGTAATTTTTGACAAATCAGCTATGAACTGCTTCAAAACAATCAGTGTGGAAGTAGAAAGCCTTAGTTGGGCTTAAACATGCAGAGATTGCTTTTATTTTTAAATTTTCTTTTGACTTGAATGGAAAGTCAAATAACATATTTGTTCATTTAATTATTTACAGTCTGTAAAACCAGTTATAGAAGCACATTCGCTCTGTGAAAACCAAGTACCCTCATTTTCAAAGTGCTCTTAAATTTTCTAGAAACCAGTCCGAGATCCATTCAGGGACCTGATTTTCAGCAGAGCACTAGACATGATTGAGCTTTTCTATTTGTTTCCTATTCATAAAACATAACTTCAGATGACAGATAAACAATTCTTTTCAAATTGAGCTTACATTCACGAAATGTTTTGCTTTGTGCAAATCAGCTTGCACCAACGTTTCTATGGCTTTTGCCACACTCAAAGCCCTTCTTTCCACGTGAAAATGATACTTTTGAATCCCCCATTGACAAACTTAGAGCTTATGCAAAATTGCAAAGAATGTTTAGTGGCAAATGGCATCTCTAAAGGACAAAGAAGCCAAGGCAGTCTCTTGGTAGCTGAAACATGTGACAGAGCCATGGGCAGCTTCAAAGCTGCTCCGATGCTGCAGCTGCCAAGCAGCAGCTGCTCCTGTAGACAATCTTTGTGTCTTGGCACCCAGAACTTGTGCTTGCCATTCCAAAGCAGCAGAAAGAGTCACAGGACGCAGGATGGCAGCCACCCCTCCATAAATCATACAATATCTGCAGAAATCCCTGTGGAGATAGTGGGTGCCCTGGGAAGTTACAGTATTGCTCTGGAATGCTGACACAGTCAGTCACAGGCTGGAAATGCAAAAGGAAAAAATAAATTTATTGTTAGGGCTCCTCTGTATTCCTGATAAAGTATCTCAGGACTCAGAAAAGCTCCTGCGGCATAAAGAAATAATATTTTCATTATTCTGAAGAGAAGGAAGGTACCAAAGATTAGCTGGCTCAGGAAAGGTCACAGAGGGGGTTTGAGAGAGTAAGGACTCGAGTATGTCTCCCCAGAAACAAGGCTGACATGGGCCTGAATACATCATCCCTCCTTCCCTATGAAGAACAGATAATTTCTACACACAGCAAGATGTTTTCCATCTAGCAACTGTCAAGAATGAAACCAGTACAACTAAGAGAAATCACAGTTGCACAGAATCTCCTCTGAGCAGCCTTTCCCAGTGTTAATGAAGTGCCTTTCCTAGATATTGTACTTTATGCCATTCTATACAATGTTAAAGCAAATCCATAAATCATATCACTTTCTGTAATATGATTCTGAGAAGTTAGCCTCTTCTCTCAAACCTTAAAGAATTTTATATTAAGAGCAGGCCTGATTTGATTGCTTCAGGCTTATATATGAATTCTTATTTTTATGGCTCCCTGGAAATAAATAGATTGCTGTTCAATCCTCTGTAAACTTAAAAGCAGCAACATGATGGAAAAATTTGGTGTTGGTGCTACAGCATCAATGGCCAGATTTAGAAGCTCACAGAGCAGTAATTTGAAAGCCTCAGATTCATTTCCAGGCTCATTCCCTGGCAGGAAGGGATGGGGTGAGCAGGACTGAACCCACTCCCTCCTGCAGCTGTTTGTCTCCAACACTCACTGCACACATTCACTGAGCGAGTTTCTGTGTCTAGAGGGCAGCCTGGCATCAGCTTCTCGGAAGCATTCATATATTAGATCATATCCAGGGATCCAGCAACATTTAAACAAGACAGATGATTAAAAGATAGTGGGAGCTATGCATTATGAATTAAAGTGTAGAGTGAGAAGTTTTCAGAACATTAGTGTTCCAGAAATATGAACTATAAACTCGTGTGAAACACTGAAAATCATTACATTTAGTGATATTCTATGTTTTTTCGATGGAAAATTGAAAATAAAAGTAGTAGAGGAACATATCCCAAACGTACGAACAAATTATATATTTATAATTCTTTATTAGGATTTTCCAAAAAACACGGTTCTCATAATCACACAGTGGCAATGGAGAAGTTATAAAAGCTAATATTTGGCCTTAATACAGTCTTATTTTTATTGCACTAGTTTGCAGGAACAACAATCAAGGAACTTCAGCTTATTACAGCTCCAGAAAGAAAGAAAACAGCTTTTCTCCAGCTAAAGAAAACATGTGTGGAGAGATATGTCCAAAAATATACTGACATGTTCATCCTCTTTGTTGTGTCACCTGTGGATCCCATCAAGAGGAAGGCAAACTGAAAATGACTTGGCTTCTGAAAGATAAGTACAGGAAATATTTCTTCTGATAGATAACTGACCAGGTATTTCAGCAGTCTTGGAAATACTGAGGATCCTCTGGGGGTCCAGCAGTCCTGCCCAGCTGGGCTGTCCAGGTTTCTTGCCCCTCAAGGGGCCAAATGCCGTGGAGAAGGCGAATCCTACAGAGCTGTTCCCTCAGTCACTGCAGCCAAACCAAACCTGCTGCTGGTCCCACCTTAGGGCTGGCAGTGGAAAAGATGTGTCAGAGAGGGGACAGCTGGTGTGCTCCCAGCTTGTGTGACCTCACTGCCATAAACTGGATCTCTTTGGCACATCCCAGGGCAGAGAGATGCACAAACCCCTCTGACAGAGTCACATTTCAAAAGTACACTGTGGTGTTATTTAAAAGGGAGATGCAAAAGTTTAAGATACAGTTCTAGAGGAAAATGACACAACTGAAGAGTGATCTGCAATACGAGAAAAGGGAACAAATTATGTAAGGAGGGGTACAAGACTGGAGTAAGGACCAAAAGGGATCCCATCTTGTATTCTAACATTTTTCCCTCTTTGGGAGT